>NC_142087.1:59884924-60200549 GCF_054644295.1 Miniopterus natalensis
GTGTCCGTTTCACCACACTGGGTCCCATCAGTTGTTTTCATTTTAGACATCAAGTTTTGAGACAGACCTCCAGCACCTTCTTGTAAAGTAAATATCACATATAAAATGCCAACGCAAGTTTCAACTTCCCCACATCACCCGGATGCTGTCAAACAAAAGCCAACCTTGTCAGCCAAGGTAAATAAATAGTAGGCATTTGTTACAGAGGTGCCCTTTTATATGGCTTTATCAGGAAAGAAGACTTGGCTAACTCTGATAGAGCCTGGCAATGCTGCCTTCCTGCCTCTTAGCCAGAAACCGTATGGCCAGGGAATTCCTCAATTTTGTTATTTTATCAATGCAAACTGTAAACACATTTCATATCTCTTTTTGCTTGGCCAGGGTATCATAATATGACTCACACATGGTGGTCTTTTGGGAGGGACATTGTCTTTGAAGAGTGGAAATCCAATCTTCTCTTCAGTACTCAAGGGCCTTTTCTCTCCCTCAACTATCCAGAACACTGTCAGGGTCATCAGCCAGATACTATGGTGTGCAGAATTTCAGCTCTAATGAAGGCTCTCCCAGTCCAACTCAGCAAGTTTTAATTGATGGGCAGTTGCTATTAGATAGTCTGACCTTCACTATGGACAGAAAAACAACTTGGAATTGTAGATCACTTTGCAACAGTAGAGCAGTATGAGGCTTGAACACCAAGATTGTGCCTTAGAAATGCAATAGGTATTAAAAGGAGAGAAATGGCAATAAGGTCTCATGTGCTCAGAAAAGGTGTCATAGAAGAGCTGGTACTCAAGAGAGCAAGGATAGAGTGTCCTTGATGCTTAACCGAGGGACAGTGAATATTTTTTGAATGAATGAATGAATGAATGAATGAATGAATGAAATGGAAGGAAAAAAAAGAATAAAATTATGGAAACCAAGCACAGAAACCCTTTCAACCCAAGCTGTTGCACCCTTCTGCTCAGGGCAGTATCTCGATCGCATGGTGACAGGGGTGAGTTGATAGCTGCTGTTATGGAAATACATGATTTCATTTGAGATTCACCACCCCCTTGTAAAGCACGTCTCCAAGTGGCCTTGTTACAGACGATGAAACTAGATTCTGAGTTCGGTGATTTGTTGTACAACAAACAAGATGGCAGAGGTGGTGTTTGAATTCAGACTGTTTCCAAAGACAAGCCTTTCCCACTAGCATGAGACAATTCATATGTGAAAGAATTAGGTGTATTGTTGAACAAAAATACCAGAATGAAAAGACAGAATATTGATAAAAGGATGGAAATGAAGATCACAGAGTTCCTCCCACCATTTCCTCTCCTGCCCCCAAGTAGCTGATGTGGTTTCTCACCAGACAGGAAAACTGGGTGATGAATGTGTCTAACAGTGTGAGCTGGTGGCCCAAGGGTGTGTGCACGTCATTCTTCAGGCTGCTTCCTTGAGCCTTCTCGAGCCCCCTCTTCTACCAAAACTGAGGAATTAATGATTGGCTAGTTGAGATCTTTGTTTTTGTTGCTTTACATTGGAAATCACACATACACTCAAATTGGCTACTCTATGATTTGTGCTCAAAGTAAATTTAGAAATAGCATGTCTACTCATTGACCTAGATGCCAAACTTAATGCTATATGGGAAAAAGTTACTCTGGGGAGGAATCCCAAGTTTGTGTTCAGTTTCTGCTCATCTCTGAATTAGTACCTTCTTTTTTAATACCATGATTTTTTGGTGACTGTGAATTAGTTTGAGAATCTTAGATCAGTCAGATGCAGTATAGAAACCATACTATCTGAAGAGGCATTCATAAGTTTCATTTTCATTCAACTACACCTGGGTAAAATAACAGGGAAGTTTATCTGCTATGGAAGGACTTTTCCTTAAGTATCAGCAAAGCAGCAACAAGACAGTAACCACAGAAAAGCTACCTTTTCTGTGTGCTAAGCCCTAGCATTACGTTCTTTTGTGCTCGCACCAGCCCTGTGAGAGAAACATAACCTCCTTTGTACAAGTGAAGAAATGGAGGCTTAGAGAGGCCACCAAACTCCAAAGTGGTGGAGTCTGGATTTGAACCCAGCGCTGCTGACTCGAAACTCATACTTGAAACCAGGGTACTGGTCTAGCTGGCAAAAGGTAGATGTTTACATTCCAGGGGATTTATGCCAGAAGGCAGCCTTTCCCAATGAAATGAAACCTACCAAGCATTGTTCTGTCTTCCTTTTTTGTAGCCCTGTTCACTGCCTACCTGGGAATCAGCATGTCACACCTGATGGCTGTGGTGAGTTTGCTTTAGTCTCGCTTTATCATCAGCACGACTGATCAGTTATCAGTGATATGGAAACCCTCCTGAAGTCCATGTGGGTGGTGTCCCGTGGCAGCATCCATGACTGTGACAGCCACCACTTTCCCTTTTCTTGCACCTGTCTGTCCTCACCTTCCAGCACCATAGTAAATTTTAGTTCAAATTACAATCACCTGGCTTGTTAAGAATATCAGATTGTTTGATTTAAGGAAGTAAAATTTAGGTTGTATAACATATTATCAAGTTTATACTTGATAACTCTGAGTGTCAGGAAGTTGACTTTAGAATATCTTTTACTTAAACAGAAAGCCAGGACTGTGTAGTAGTTGAGAAAGCAGGAAAGGGAGAAGAAGGATAATTAGCTAAAAACTCAAATTTTTAAAAAATCAAGCCAATAGTTTTTTCATACCCCTTATCTTTTTTTTAAATCCCTAGTCAGTCACCAATAGGACTTATTTAGACCCATGTCCTGGCTGAATTAATTAATAGGCAAAATCATTGCCCATTAAGGATCCCCTACCACTCTTTCTTCTTTCTTTTCAGCCCTGTCCAGCCCTCTGACCTTCTTTCCCCCTCCCCTGAGGAACCCAGTATGACTGTTCCAGGATCCCCCACTTCCCAGTGCCCTGGACTTTCTCTCTTCTTCACACACCATTGCAGGCCATGCAGAGCCAGCTTCTGATAGCTCAGTCCATGTGGGTGTGGTCACGGCTGCTAATGGGTCAAGACAGGATCAGTCCTCTCAGCAGCACAGAGAGTTTATCTGGGAGGGTCCTCTGGAGACACAGTATCTCTCTGGTGGAAAGTCAAAGTGCCACTACAGGCATGATGGGCAGTACATTTGAGCATTGTGGGGCCCTTCACATCCCAACAAAGGTCCGCAGGTATCAGTCCATGGACCAGAATTGGACAGGCTGCACAACAGAGTCAGCTAGGGAGATTTGCAAAAATACAGATCCTTAGGCCCAGTTCCTTGGAGTTTCTGATAGAGTGGGTCTGACCTGGTACTTGGGCATCTGTGTTTTTTAACCCCCTTCCCAGAGGATTCTGATGTGCAGTCAGGTTTGGGTACCGTCCCACCCACAGGGTCCTTGCATAGGGACAGACTATCAAGCCCACAGTGTATGCTCAAAATCCCATCAGTTGCCATGGATAGCACAAAAGACTTACCCTCAAGGAGCTCAGAGTCTAGTTGGGAGACAGAATGAAAAGAAGAAAGCAAGTGGAGTCCAAGACCTAGTCTGGGTGAAAGTCAAGGAGAGAAAGGTCATTGTGGGCCTTGTGAATGGAGTGAGTGGTCAGGAGCCACTGGGCTTTGCTGAGTGTCATCTCTGTGTGCCAGGTATCATCTTTGCACATCTGGTGTCAGAAGTCTAAGTGTATGAGAGGAAGGGAAAGATATACAAGATGGGAACATAACCAACCCCCTGAAAGAACCGATGATGACAGTTCAACTGCTAAATGCCCTAAGCTCAGGCTCAGTCTCCATGGCAGACGCAGAGTCCAGAGCAACCCACCCCGCCCCGCTCCCTGGGCCCAGCCCGGGGCGGAGTGAGGGTGGAGTGAGAGGTGGTGCTGTGTGTAGATTAGCTTTCCCTGGGGATCTCAAAGGAGGGTGTGCTTGTCTCTTCCTCCTCAGTTCGGACTGCCGTCTGCCACCTGGCCCTTCTGTTTGGCCGCACTACTGTTCCTCTTGCTGACCACGAAAAACCCCCACATCTACAAGATGCCCCTCAGTAAAGTCACTTACCCTGAAGAAAACCGCATCTTCTACCTGCAAGCCAAGAAAAGGATGGTCGAAAGCCCTCTGTGAGAGCGACCTCCTTCCGCAGCCATGGTCACAGCCATTTCTGATTGACTGCCCCAGTTGTCTTCCAGAACTTCAGCGCATCATTGTTTTTTCGCTGGTAACCACTTTCCCACTAACCCATCGCCATCTGTCCTTATGCTCACTTTGTAATTTTCTTTTAGACTTCAGGAACATCCCCAAACATGAGAGACACACCCAGACCATGTGCTCTGGCTATGGAATTTTAAACCTTCATGGGGTGTTGGCAAGAAGACTGTAATATATTTATAAAGCCAAAATGCTCCAGCAGAAGGAGGAACTGAGACTGGAGCTAATTATTGATATTTATTGATATTTTTGATGTTTGGTTGGCTAGATGGTGTTAACAGTATTAAAAATTAAACTCTATAAAGCAACTAAGCCTTAAGGAAATGGAATTCATGGTCATAAAATCAAAGTCAACCCAGAAATCTCAGATGAGCTGTTTGGATTGTGAAAAGTCAATGCAAGTTACACATTGCAGCCTGGGTCAACACGGCAGGGGGGCGGCTGATTGCTGAGCTGGCTCCCCGGCTCCTCTGCCAGCAGCCTCTGGGTTGTCATGCAGATTTCACTTACTGGAGATGGTTGGTTTTTTCAGGGTGACAGAGCTGCATTAGGGAGAAAGGGTTTTTGTCAGTCAAAATTATTCTGTATTGTTACTTTTCTTGGAGATTGCAAAGGATTTTTTTAGGTGGAGTTTATTCTCTTTTTCTTGTGAGAATGGATTTGTCTTCAGTGAGATAAAATAAGGGAAGTTCTTGGCTTAATCAGTTCCTAAATAGTATAGAAAAGTTACATTTCTTTTTTAGGGTTTTGGTTTTTTTTTTTAATTGTCTTTTACAGAAAGGAAGGAAGAGAGAGAGAGAGAAACATCAATGATGAGAGGGTCATTAATCAGCTGCCTCCTGCACACCGCCCCAGTGGGGACTGAGCCCACAACCTGGGCATGTGCCCTGACTGGGAATCAAACCTCGATATCCTGGATCCCAGGTAGATGCTCCACCACTGAGCCACTCTGGCAGGGAGCTATTTTTACTTTAATCCCCACATTGATCTTGTAAATGCCACGAATGCATAGAATTAAGTCATCAACACCCAAGGGCCCTTTAAAATTACATTTTTAATTCCTTTGAGGAGATCTTACATGTTACAAAGACTAAAAGTTAAGATCAGATTGCTTCTGGGTTTTAGAAGCTGTTGAATTTCAATTTTTAAAAAAATTCATTATTTTCTGAGCACTCACAATATTCTCACTCAGGAACCAATGATATTTGATCCACCAAAAAGACATCCAGATAAAGGATTCGCCTGTGTTTTCTGTTGTTGTTGTTGTTTTCCATTTAAAAGTTATCAGTTCTATAATGATTGTATAACCAAATGTGCTAGAGATGGCGGTGGAAAGTTCTGGTTATCCCCTCCCCCTTCAGCATGTATCAGTTCAGTATTTTGTAGGATGCAAAAAGTGAAACTGTGGAATCTTAAAGGTTTTTTTCCTCTGGGTTTGCAGGGCTGGGTGCAAAATATACAGTTTGCTGAATCAATAAACATAAAAAGGAAAGTAAACCTACAAATATTATAGGGAGAAGTTCATTTCTTCCTTTTCTCAGGAAAACATTGCTCTAATTTAAAAACCCTGTAGCCAAAGCCTTTAGAAACCATGACTTTGCGACTGTCATAGAGTCACACATATTCCTGTGGAAAAACTAAATTTTCAGTGTTTGAGCTGAAATCTCTCTGATTAGGGAATTTGCGAACTAAGACTTGAGGGAGGAGGGCACATCACCAAGGATAACCAGGGTGAAGAACCTGGGCAGTGTCTGCGTGAACCAAAGGCCTCCAAGGTGTCTCCAAGGCCATCTTCAGATTGGGCTCTACCCAGTGTGCTAATTACATACCTTTTCCTGTGTGCTCACACGGACTTGTAAATAGGAACATTTTAAAGCCTCACACATTGTCTAATTTAAAAGGTATTGATTTTCTCAAGCTAATTTTGTTACTAAGTATTTGCCTGATATTGAGTATTTTATGAGTTTTCTTAAGGAGCACTTGTATTTTCTCCTGTTGTCTGCATAACAAATTTCAATGTAAGAATACGAATAAATTATACTCACAGCTCCGTTTGGTGTAAATTTTGTTTAAAAGTTGCATGCCTTTTATAGCTGTCGTGTACATTAACAATGACGTGTAAATATATATTGCTTTTATCTCTAGGTGCTGGAATCCTACTCCTTTCTTATACTTGGTAGTAGCTCCAGAGGTGTATTTGAGCAAAGCCTGTTCAATTCCAGATATTTTTTTTATGACTTTATTGATTTCAGAGAGAGAGGAAGGGAGAGAGAGAGAAACATCAATGATGAGAGAGTCATTGATCAGCTGCCTCCTGCAAGCCCCCTACTGGGGATCAAGCCCACAACCCAGGCATGTGCCCTGACCGGGAATTGAACCGTGATCTCCTGGACCATAGGTCAATGCTCAACCTCTGAGCCACACCAGCCGGACTAAATTTCAGATTTATGGTCCCATCCCTTGGAGTATCCCCTCAACTATCATTGTTCTCCTCACTCAAGGATGAGAATGGATGACTGAGGAGAGTTATAGATGTTCAGGGCATGCTCCTAACACTAGGGATGCGTATCCTGAGAGCCAGCTTCCATGCATTCCCAGACAGGCCCTGGGCGCCCCATCAGGGCTGACGCTGGGCCATGGCACTCCTCAGGGGCCAGCTCTCTAGGACAAGCCGTGGGGCCAGTGCTTGTCTCTGCCACCTGAGCACTTCTCTTCCACCTCCTTTCATCCATGGTTAGCATACTTGAAAGAAAGCATGGTAAGAATGGAAATTTACTCCACGTTTCAAAAGCAGCCCAAACAGGAAACAAAAGGAGGCCACAATGTGTTGGCCCATTGCGGTATCCTGGGTCAAAACAAAACCTCCCTGCTTATTGTTTCAAGATAATAAATTTACCAGAGTGATCTGGTCATTAAGTGTCCCCTTTGATCTGAGGTAGAAAATAGAGAAAAGGTTTGAGACTCTTCTGCTAAGGACTCCAGCCATTGAATACCTCACCTGTAGGAGTTCCAGGTGCAAATTTGCTTGTTTCCCAGGACACCTGATTAGCATAGAATCACTTCAGCTAGACGGTTAAGTTCCACAGAAGATGAGGATTTTCCAAGGGGTCTCTTACAGACAACTTTGCAAGAATATTTTTGTAGTTGTTGAGTACAAAACAAAGTTTTATGTATATGAATGTTTTTGGCCTTGTCCCTTATCTAACAACTACCTTCCAAAAGGCTTTCATCTTTAGAGTTAAATCTACTTGAACTTGCATTGACATGCCCACAGACCAATGTTTGCTAAAACAATCAGCAATGCAGATCCTGAAGGAATCTAAACAAATAGAGTAAATAATAGACTTTTAAAGAAGCGAATATAATAAGTCCTATAAGAATCTCCTTTCTTTTCTTGGGAGAGAGGAAAGGGGGAGAGAGAGAAACAGCAACGTGACAGAGAAACATTGATTGGTTGCCTCCGGTACGCACCCAGACAGGAGATCAAACCCGAAACCTGGGCCAGCGCTACAAGAGTCTGTTTTCACAGTTCTTAAAATTTAACTATAAAATACATACAATAGATCAGAGCCAGATATATGCAAAGTCATCTAAAAGAAAAAATTGCTCCCAGGTCTGACCTTAACCGAATTAAGTATTAACCAAGTAGAAATTAACATATCTAAAACAACTTAAGTCTGATGAGGTAACATATTAACTACTGAAGCTTAGGAATTGGAAGCAAGCATTAGCAGGGAGTCTTCAGCACTGGGGTGGTGTCCCAGGAACAGGTATCAGGGGAGATCTCTGTGGTGGGAATGGGTGTGCTGGCGTAACATGGTTTAGCAAATTTCATCATTTAAATCATGCAGCTATTGCCCTTGTCTGCTCATGTACTCACAAGCTACTTGACTTTCTGTGTAGATTTGCCTTCTGGGGGAAAAAATGTACTTGTCCATACTCGTAAGTTTCTGATCCTCAATATTTACATTTTCATTTAAATTAATAATTTAATTTTGATACGTAAGTCTTTTAAAATTTTATTTGTCTCTATGTGTCACCAAAAGCCCAATCACCCCATTTAACTTTCCAACAAAGTTAAATTTCTGAAGCTACAAAGGTGAATGGAATAGGGAATAGTCAAAGATAGTTAAATAACCCCAAGGGTGTGATGTTTAGGCTGAGGCTGGACCGGAGATGGGCAGGTGGAGGATGGATGGAGCAGAGTTCCTGGCAGAGGGAAACTCATAAGCAAAGGTCTTGAGACAAGAGGGAGATTGGTGCTTTCAAGGAGCAAGGGAAGACTGGTGTGGCTGGAATACAGTGAGTGAGAGGGCACTGGAGTGGATTCGGGAAACCAATTAGATGGCCATTGCAATAGTGCGGGAGAGAGGTGGTCGGCTTGGACTCCAACGGTGGCAAGGGGGGTGGAGGGAAGTTTATGGGTGAGAGACAGTAAGTAGAGCCTTAGTACTTGGTGATGGATTGATGTGGGAGCTGAGGGAGACTCAGGTACCCAAGATGACTTCCTGATTTCTGGCTTGGGTGACAAGATAGATGGTGGTGCCACACAATGAGATGGGAGCACTGAAGAGTCGCTTCTCATGCTACACACAGGATAACACCTGTCTTCTTCAACTCTTCTGCTCTCCCCACCATGTTGACGAGTGGGGAAGGGTAGCACCCTCTAGCCACACATACAAGCCAGAAACAGCATGACACCCTTGACTTCATTCTCTCGCCTCTAGGCAAAAGCTACATTCTAAGCATTCTACCTCCTCGAAAGCCCCCATTCATTCATTCATTGGCAAATATTTATTGAATGACTACTCATTACATAATGGGAACTGGGACTGCAGTAGTGAACCCAACAGTCATGAATTCTGCCCTCACCAAAACTTTGTGAGGTGAATTAACAAGTAAATGAGCAAATGGAATAGTGTGGTGATAAGGCTGAGGAGGAGGTAGCCAGGCGACAAGGTCCAGTGACGTCTTCCTTCTAAGAAACAGAAGACAAGAACATATTAAATACCAGGCAGCCATAGTAATAGGATGCTTTTGGCAGTAAGTAGAATACCTGCCTAAAAGAGCTCTGTACAATAATAGTTTCATTCCTAAACGTAGGAAGTTGTTTCCCAGGTTTGGTGCAGCTGCTCAACAATGTCATCAAGGATGCAATCTCTTCCCATCTTCCTCCTCACTCTCAGCATCCTCAGAAGACTCCACTTTCATCCTTGGGCTTGTTGCCTCATGGTCCCAAAATAGCTGCCTTGGTTACAGACATCACATCAGGAAGAAGGAGGCAACAAAAATTGTAAGAGGGCAATTCTCTCATGTCACTCTCTTTTTATCAGGGAGGAAAATCTTTCCCAGAAGCTTTCTGGGAATAGTTTCATTTATGTCTTTTTGGCAGAACTGGGTCATGTGGCCATTTCTGGCTGCAGAAGAGTCTGGGAAAGCATGCATCTAGTACTGTCAACCTCTACTGTAGCAGGTGAGCTCTGCTATACTGCAGCCAGAGCAGGATGAACGGCTGTTGGACAGGCAACCAGCATGTTTGCTGCAGCAGCGTACAGCACCACCATACACTACGCAGTGCCTACGGCCCAGGTCACACTGGGTAGGGCCACGTAGTGACAAATAAGACTGCTGTGAGATTCACAAAGAAGGTTAGGCCAGAGACCTAGACCAAGATCTTTTACACAAAGACACTTAGTGGGGTACTTACTGGAATATTCCCAGAGTACTTTAAAATAACCCAGCTCCATACAAGGTTTTGTAACCACTTACTCACAAAAATCTAAGCAAAGGGTGAGACAGCCTGTGATAACGATCGGAGCAATGAAAGTTTAAGGTCACTTCATATTCTAATTAGTCCTCTTGATCTAACATTTGAAGCCTCTAAATCACTCCACGTTGGAAGGCCCCATTGGAAATAATTGAGTTTCAATTCACTTCCGGCTCAAAGAAGCATTGAAAACAAGTGTCCAACATATTCTGCTTCATGGCTCCAAATAAACAATGAGAAAGCCAGTTTCCTCTTTGGGTTGGGTTCATTGGATCCTAGCCCATAAAGGTTTTGAATTATATTACAGTGACATGCAAGGACTTGAAAGGGATGAAATGAAGCACAGAGGAAAGCTGACACTGTGCCAGGAAATCTGGCTAAAGTTAAGTCTCTGAGACCAGAGAAAACAATGGCAGCTAGGGCATGAGTCAGGGGCCCAAGAGCAAACGCATCTTGGAGCAACAAGAGCACACACAGGCCAGCCATGGGAGCAGCCAACCCAACAGGGAGGCCTTTCTCCATTCTTCTCCCGGGACCTCCTACAATGTCTACACCTGTCTCATTTGTCCCACCTCTGACCTTCACATTCCTCATGGACTGTATCCTGTCACCTGCAGCCCATCACAGGACCCTCAGAGGCTCTGAGACACAGACCCAAGGTAGCTTGAGGAGACCCTTCTTCAGCATCCTGGATCTGATCGCTCAGTATCCTTGCCAGACCAATTGTTAAAGTTTACAAATGTCACCCCGCGATGCATTTGGTCAAACAGTTCAATGCACAGACTTTGCATGCCTAAAGCTGGTTGTAATTTAGTACAAAGCATTATTTCTTTCCAGGTTTCAAGGTGGGCTCTCAGGACCCAGGCCTCAGCATTAGGTGCATGAGGGACATGCATACACCTGGTATCAGGATCAACACAGTCACACTTGGACCAGATCAGGCCAACACCTGCCTGATCTGAGAGGTACCAAGACCCTAATATGCCTTCACTGGCAGTCCTCCATGAAGCCTAAAAGTTCTCCTTTGAATTCTCAGTAAAAGAACATTATGCTGTGACAGCAGCAACTCATAAAGATCTGATATTAAAATCCTTGTGGAACTACTTTATCTGGTCTCTTGCCACCTCATAGTTGGCAAGAGCAGATCCTAGAGGAAAAAGATTCTAGAAAGATTAGTTTTGATGGGCAAATCCAAGGAAGGCCGTCATCCGGAACTAAGGCAGTGATCATGCAAAGAAGAGGAAAGAGCAGGAGGAAGGACATACAACAGAAAGAGAAAACCAAGGACAATGCATGATCAAAACACACTCCCTGCTGAACACATCAGAGTAAAGAGAGAAACCAGGAGGTGAGGACCAAGGAGTCCAATCAGGTATGTGCCTTTGCCAACAGGACAGTCTATGGGTCCATGTGGGCTAAGAAGCAGCTTCCCTCCTTCATGCCACTTAGAATGTGGCTACTTTCTCTTCCCATAATCTTGAAATCCTAGCTTGCCTGCCCTCATGGCTGCTTGTTGCTTTTACTTCCCCAAACTACTTCCCACTTTCTGGTAATAGCACCTCTCTTTCCTTATGGACCTGCTCCCTCCTCGATCATGGGGTTCTCTTGGGGCTGTCAACCTCAATACCTACTCCCAGGTACAGTGGCTCAAACCTGGCCTATCAATGTACCCTAATTCCCTGGCCACAGGGATTGGCCCAAGGGATACCCACTGACCCAAACAGAGCCAGTCAGATTCTGCCCTGTAGGAATATGAAATCTGAGCAGACATCCCAGGGTAGAAGGAAACTGGAGTTGAATCTGACGAAGGTGATCTGGAGAAAGGGCAGAAAACACTCAAAGCCATCCTGGCTTCTTCCCCCACCCCACCCACCAAGGCCAGGTGACTATTACTTTCATGTAGTGAATGATCTCTATATCTTTCTGATAAGTTCAATTGGTACTTAAATGGATCAGAACCTGTTTCTGTTGCAACCATCAACCAAAACTGATCCAGAACATTGCAAGTGGCATATTTAGAACATCAAATAGGCTAAGTCAAGATGGGGTAGGGAACTAAGCGAGCCGCCCCCTCCCCCACCACCCCAGTTGGGAATCTGATAGTCCTTGCTATATGGGGTTAAACTATTAACTGATTTATGTATATTGTGATCCAAACCATGTGTTCCCATGGCTAGAGCTTTAGAAAAGGCTTGGCAGGAAAATGTCAGGATATTGGCATTCTCTGGCTACTTTTCCTGACTTATATTAAAGCAGGATGTATGTTGAGATTCTTTTTCTGCCTTTAACAAATGCAACAGACCCCTAGGGGGTTGAATAATTGTGCACCCTGCATATGCGGTTTAAGCTATTGTCTCCCAGCTCCAAACACACCCTTCTGTACTCTGCTTTGTGATGCTGGGGCTGAGACTCTACAACCCACATTTCCCCTTTGCTGGCTGGCTTCTGCTAACAGTATGCACCAGCAGGAACTGGGAGGCAGGATGAGAGGAAAGGGATTTGCCACTTTCAACAGTAGTTTCCAGTTTTTTGTCACTCTCCCGTAACCTGACCCACCATGCGCCCTTGGAGGTCCCTTCCTCAGCTGAGTTCTGTCCCTGCACTTAAATTAATGGCCTGACTAAGAAGCAGCTACCTGAGAAGATGAAGAGAAATGGAGAGGTTTGGTCTCAGGCCTTTCCCAAACACATTCTGTTATAAAATTTACTCATTGCCAAAAAAGATTAGCAATTCATGGCCATGATTCTGTGTCACCTACTGAGGAACAGTCCGGGGACAGGGGCAGTACTGGCTTCTAACTAGGGCAAGAAGGGCCCTACCCTGAGTCCCCATGCTTTAAAATGTCCTAATCTGACCTTCCTATGGCTCATGCCCTTCCCCACAGAACAAGGAGCCATGGACACAAAAGGATATGTCCACCTAAAGCCTAACACCTTTTTCTAGACCATACTTCAAGCACCCAAAATCACAGAATACCCTGCGCAAACGCCCCATAGCCTGCTTCCCTGGGCCCACAAGGGCCCATTCCCTGAGTCATTGTTCTGAGTAAACACTGAGTTTCAGGTTACACACCACTTTGCCCGTGGTACTTGCTAGGAGATGGTTGACAGGGTCAGGGGAATGAATAGAGCTTAGATATGCCCACTGAGTTGTCCATATGGGTATATGAGGCCCCACTCTGCAGGGCAGAGGCAAGTGGGAAGAGAAGGGGTGAAGGGGATAGACCAGGGACCTCTTTGCGCTCTTGTCTCTGCCCGGCAAATGTTAAGGAAGAGCCCAGTAGGAAGCAAATCAGCTCTGGTCCCTGGATTTAAGGCAAAGGCCAGACAAAGCCATCAAGCTGAGGTCTGGGGAGATGAGCTAAGGACAGAGCTGCAAGGATGCAGCCTAGATTTAACATCATAACTTACTGGTCAATAACACGTCCCTAAATGTAATCAGTGAGAGTTTTTTTTGCCAAAGACACTGTAGGCTCAACAAATAAGAGCTTCTGATTGTCAACTGCAAAGCAAACCCAGGTACCAGGGCCCAAGTCAGGAGGGAGTGAGCCTCAAGTCCCAGCCCCACCAGCAAAATCCTGCCCCTCAGGTGTGGCCAAGGTGAACCCTAGATGGAGACTCCAACAAGCAGAGCACAGGGAAGCCACAGTGACCAACTGTGGACTCACCTGCAGCCAACAGTGAGTCGACAAGCATGTCTGCCCACTTACTCACTGTTCCTGATCAGCAGGATATGCTGTCCTTTGGGCCAGTGGCTGTCATCTCCTGTTCCCTTTCCCCTTTTTAAAATAGCAGTTTTTATTGCTATCCTGTCCCTCCCCCATAACAGTTATATACTGGGTGTGTTGGAGTGGAACACCTATCCTTTATAAGGTCATGAGGAGCACATTCAGATCTGACAGGGTGGGATAGTCAATAGACTTCTGCTTGTCTCCAAGGGGGAAGGAGGTATAAGCAATGTGGTTTTTATTTAATACATTTTTATTGATTTTAGGGAGAAAGAGGAAGGGAGAGGTAGAGAGAAACATGGATAGGCTGCCTCCTGCAAGCCCCCTACAGGGGATCGAGTCCAAAACCTGGGCCAGTGCCCTGAATGGGAATTGAACCAGCGACTTCTCGGTGCATGGGACACTGTTCAACCAACTGAGCCACACTGGCTCAGGCAGCAATATGGTTTTATCTTAAACAGGGACATTTTTTAAATCGTGTATATGGAAAGAAGGGGGTGTATGAGCTGGGCAGCAAAATGACTGTTAGCTTTATCCAGTCTGTGCCCACCTCCCACACTTGACCCTTCTGGTCACAGACCTTGAACCCCTGATTGCGGAGGGAGGCCCATGAGCCGAGTTAGAACAATCACTGCACTTTACCACAGTGATTGGTTCAGGAAGGTCACAGGGCAGCAGCTGCTGATCTCAATTCTTCTGGCTGGAGCTGGTGGGCAAAAATTTCTTCCTTTCTCGATGACACAAGAAAATGTGAGTCTAAGGTTGTCAGTGGCCCTGATTCCCCACTATGTGGGGAAAGGCCATCTAGAATAGGAGGGAGCAAGGCACCTGGTTAAGATTGTGATTGTTCTAGAAGGTCCAAGTCTCCGGTTCCAGTCCCCAAGGTGCCCATAAATTCCTAATTCTTGGTGTCTTCCTCACCTTTTGATTCTGTGAGTTTCCTCACCTTTTCTGCGTAAACTAGTGTACAAAGTATAGCTGTCTTTTCTCACCTGAGAGTCCCAACTAATCAACGAACCTTGGACATTTGAGTTGAACTTTACTAAACCATAGCTTTTTTTTTTTTTTTAATCCTTACCCTAGGATATTTGTTCCATTGCTCTTCAGAGTGGAAGGAGAAAGAAAGAAACATCGATGTGAGAGAAACACATAGACTGGTTGCCTCCCACACAAGCCCTGGTGGGGGATCGAGCCTGAAACCAAGGTATCAAAACCGGGACCCTTCAGTCTGCGGGCCAGCGTTCCAACCATTGAGCGAAACCGGCCAGCTTTTTACAAGACTTCCCCATTCTGTTTGTATATGCTTGCCAACCTGATGAGTTTTATTGAGCTTTAATTTCAATAGATTGTATTTCCAAAAAAAAAAAAAATAGGCAACTGAATCAGTTAAGCATGACCACAAGCCAATAAAATGACCCAGGAGAGCATAGGAAGTAAGAAGAAGATGAACATGAGGCCCCAAGAAAATTGGCCTTCAAACTGCAACAGAAGAAAGGGGGCAAGGGGAGAGGCCGAGATGCAGTAGCCAAAGAGGTGGGAGGAAACCCAGGAGAGTGGGTGCCGCAAAACCCAAGAGAAGAAAGGATTTTAAGAAGGGAGCTGATAGTGGTTTCTGCTTCTGAAAGGACGTCCATGAGATTCTGGTGACCCTGGGAGGCAGAGCTTGGCATGGTGGGAGCAAAAGCTGGAGAGCTGTGGATTTAAGAGAGAATGGAAGGCAGGAAGTAGAGATAGTGAGTTGGAAAACCTTTGATAGTTTCTTTAAAAAATGTTTTTAACTGAATTTCAAGAGACAGGAAGGAAGAGGGAGAGTGAGAAACATCAGTGTGAGAGAGAAACATCAATCGGTTGCCTCCTGTAGGCACCAACCAGAGATCAAACCTTTAACCTGGGTATGTGCCCTGACCAGGGATAGAATGGGTGACCCTTAGGTGCACGAGGTAATGCTCAACCAACTGAGCCACACTGGCCAAGTTTCTAAAGAGTTCAAAACGAGGGCAGCAACCGGAGCTGGATGGAGATGGGAGGGTGATTATTTTAAAGATGGGAGGCACTTGGGATCATTGAAATGACTGAGATTTTATCCAGGGCTCCTATGTGATCTCATTTGAACCTTATAATAACCTCATGAGGATGTTTTCCCATTCCACACATGAGGAAGCTGGGGCTAGGGATAAATGATTAGAGGTACAGGGGAAGTTGGGGGCAGGGTGTAGAACAGGAGACACAGCCATTTCTTCCTCCCCTGCACTCCCACTGCCGCTCTACCATGCTGGAGGCGGGAGGAGGGAGGCAGGGAAGAGTGGAGAGGAAGGAAAGAGGACTGGAAAGGAAGACTAGGGCTCCCGACATCTCTGAGGTGCAGGCGCTGTAGACACACTATCTCCTTTAATCAAATCCCACCAGCCCTCCGAGGTAGGCCCTGTTAGAGTTTCGTTGTCCGGATGGCGAAGGCTCCTGAGGTTGAGAAATATCACACCTTCGCCAGGTCACACAAGCAGCAACAGCAGCTGGGTTTGGTCTGCAGCTGTCGAGGTGTCTATTCTCAGCTCTTCCAGGGAGGCCTCATCTCGGGCTCCCAGGCCCTCTTCTCCAGCGACTGCTCCCTGGTCCCCACGCCCGTCAGGCTGCTGTGAGCGTTTGCTTTCACTCCATCTGTGCCTCTCAAACCCCAGGGCCCCCCATCTCACACCAGGCTCAGCAGGGTGAGGCCATATGCCTGGAGGAAGGGAAACTGAAGGATAACACACACCACGTCCTTCCCTGTTATCCAGTGAGAAGTAATTGAAAAGATTTTTAGCCCTGGCCCGTGTGGCTCTCGGCTGAGCATCTTCCATTGCGCTGAAGGGTTGCCGCTTCGATTCCCGGTCAGGGCAGCAGGTTGAGGTTTCTCTCTCTCTCTCCCTCTCCCTTTCTCTCTCTCTCTAGGAGGAGGAGGAGGGGGTTTTATATCAAAAATAAACACGGAAACATTGTTGAGTAGCATGCAAAAGTCACATGAACCTCTGTGAAATGCCTTGCTTGCAGCTGCCCCTTTAAATTCTAGCCAGTTCTTTGTTTAGAATATTTCAGAAGAAAACTATGAAAAACTAGCAAGCAGAATAAAGGCTTAGAACGGAATTCCAGAAATTCCAGTCTGTCCCACTGACCGCCCAGGCTTAGCTAACCCCCTGCCCCACAAGAACCTTATTTGACACCCCCTGTACATCCCTAAGTTTCCCCCGCACCTCCTCTGCTTACCCTGCAGCCGGGACTGTCTCCTCCTGCTACTGATCTCCCACAGAGTCCTCCAGGATCGCCACACCTCCCTCTGCTAAGCTCCTTGGCTAAGCCCGCGCTTGTCACAGCTGCAGTGCTTTCTTATATTCTCCTTCTGGGGTGCAGGGCTTGTCTCACTGAGCTGCTGGGCATAGGACTCGCATGTGCCCCAGCTTTGTGCCCCCACAATATGCAGCAAGATGTCCTTCTGGACAGAGATTGGACAGTGCCCACCAGTGTGTCAGGAGCCATCTGCCCGGGTGCTTGCCTACACATCTGCTAATAAAGATGCACTCCCTTAGGTTAAAACATAGCCCTGGCCAGGTGGCTGGGTTGGTAGGAGCATTGTCCCACGCACCAAAAAGGGTGCAGGTTCCATTCCTAGTCAGAGCACATGCCTAGGTTGTGGGTTCACTCCCCAGTCGCACATATGGGAGGCAACCAATTGATGTTTCTCTCTCACATCAATGTTTCTCTCTGTCTCTCTCTCTCTCTCCCTTCCTTTCTATAAGTAAATAAATAAATAAATAAACATATCCTTGGGTGATGATTTTTAAAAAAGCCACCCTGCCAGGCGTGGCTCAGCAGTTGAGCGTTGACCTAGGATCCAGGAGATCAGGGTTCGATTCCCGGTCAGGGCACATGCCCTGGTTGTGGGCTCGATTCCTGGTCAGGGGTGTACAGAAGGCAGCCGATCAATGACTCTCTCATTATTGACGTTTCTATCTCTCTCTCTCTCTCCCTCTCCTTTCTTCTCTCTGAAATCAATAAAGATAGTTTTAAAAATAAATAAATAAATAAATAAATAAATAAAGCCTTTGTCCGTCTGGCTTGGCTCAGCGGTTGAGCATCAACCCAAGATCCAGGAGGTCGAGGTTCAATTCCTGGTCAGGGCACATGCCTGGGTTGCTGGCTCAACCTCCAGTAGAGGACGTGCAGGAGGCAGTCGATCAATGACTCTCTCATCATTGATGTTTCTTTCTCTCTTGCTCTCTTGCTTTCTCTCCCTTCCTCTCTAAAAAAACCAAAACCTTCTTTAGGGACTTTCTTTAAAGAAGAATTTTAACGTAAGTTGGGACAACTAATTCCTTTCCCTTATGGATGGCTAAAAGTGGCACATGAGAAGGTAGGATTATTAAGGGGAAGGGAGGGAAGTAAGGCTATTTAAGGTCCAGAAATGCGGGACTCTTCTGTGAGAGGGGAGGGGAAGGTGCTGGCTCTGGTCATTTGGCCACTTTGCCTTACTTAGCTATGTGACCTTGTTAATGCACTTCCCCTCCAAGTCCCAGCTTGTTCATTTAGAATAAAAAAAGGTTGGACTAGAGCAGTGGTTCTCAAAGTGGTTCCCAGGTCAGCAACATCAGCATCACCTGGGAATTTATTAGAAATGCAAATTATCAGGTCCCCCCAGGCCTACTGAATCAGAAACTCAGCGATGGGCCCAGCAATCTGTCTTTTAACAAGCCCTCCAAGAGATCTTATTCATACTCAAGTTTGAGAAGTGCTGGACTAGATAATCCTCAGAATCCCCTGGAAAAAGGAGCACTAATCTTTCTTAGTATGGCTCATAAGGCCACACAAGGCCATCACTAATCTGGCACCCATGTAACAGCCAAGTCCCCACATCTGCATAAAACTACTAAACATTTCCTTAAAGAGACTTGCGCTTAGAAACTCTGGGCCTTTACAGGTGCTGTTCCATCTTCCTGAAGGCTTTTTCTTCCATCACCTATCTCCTGTTTGTCTTTCTAGACTTGTTTTAGTGGTCACTTCTTCTGGGAAGGCCTCCTAATACCTCCCTTCTCAGGTCAGGTGTCTCCCCTCTGTGCTCTTTTAGAACTTTATAAATACCTCTGTTATATCACTTGCCACTTTTATCTAGACCCCCACCAGACTGAGCTAGGTGTGGGCAGAAACTGTTTTATTTCTGACACAATGTAAGTCATATAGTATGTCCTCAGTAAGCATCATTGCATGGTGAGTGAATGGATGACTTGAATCCTGGTGTCAGCTACCTGAGGGTTCAGCTAATGAATTTTTATTCTTTTTTTTAAGATTTTTCATTGATTTTTAGAGAGAGGGGAGGGAAGAGAGAAAAAAGCATTGATGTGAGAGCAAGACATCAATTGGCTGCCTCCCACACAACCCCCACTGGGGACCAAGCCCGAAACCTGGGCATGTGCCTCAACTGAGAATCAAACCAGCAACCTTTTGGTGCACAGGGCAACACCCAAACAACTGAGCCACACAGGGCCAGGGGGAGTTTGGATTCTCGTTCATCTCTAATCATTGATAGTTTAATGTTCTTCATGTTGTAAATACCCAATGATTGCTCCCTCCATCATCATGCTTATCACTGTTACTAATTCTTTATAGCATATTACATAATTCAAGTTCTTTCATAACTATTTGCCCATTTGAGCCTCTCAGCAATCTAATGAATGAAGTTAGAGTAGATATTGTTTCAATCACTTTAACAGATGACAAAGCCACTCACAAATATTAAATGGCTTTCCATGGTAACCTATTTCTTTAAAAATTACTTATTTAGTTTTTTCTTTGTGTAAAGTATTGTGATAGGCAATGGAAGATACAAAAGTTATTAAAGACATGATCCTTGTCCTCCAGTAAACCTATATTCTAGGAAAAATAAAATGTATCCTCCAAATAAACCACATTATAAAACAGTATATAATAAATCCAATCTTGAGTGAGTTGGTCCATTAAGGCTCTAGGATCTTGGTGGCCAGAGGAGCGACGACGGGTGGCAGAGTAGCTAGTTGGGCACATCACTGTGGCAGAGGCAGAAATGCATGAAGACTGGTCAGGGCCTCCCAGGAGAAGGCACTAAATTAATAAATGAACAGGGACAGGAACACCCAGCACAGTCAGGGACAGTGACTAGATCCCATAGCTGTAGCGGAGATCTTATGAAAGGGAGCTGTGGAAGTCAAAGACATAACTGGTGTACCCACTACATGCGCCACTGAAGGTGGGCTTGATGGCATTACTCGCTTGCTTGGTTATTTTCTATTGTGTGGTGGGCATTATTTTTGAAAAATAATCTGTAGAAATAATTTGAGACCTAAGATAGTAATTTCCTCCAGCCAGGATTTCACTTGCTCTGCCAGGCACCCAGGGATACTAGCATTCCAAGATTAGTTCAATCCAAAGTCAAAGCTTCAGACTCAGGCCACTCACATGACTGCACTCCACAGGAGAGCAGTTTACTTCTGGTTTACTTTCTTCCTACAGTGCAGCACTGTAGGGCCCCAACTCTAATTGCCAAGTAATTTGCCTGGGCCTCTACTCTGAAAAAGAAAGTCAGCTGTAGATACCAACTTTTAGACCCCTAGCCCCTTAGGATTTTCAAAAGCACAGCTCCTTTCTCAGCCTCCTCTTATCTCAGCCAGTGCCCCTTGGGCAAAAGGAACACCACATGCCAAGCTCACCTCTCTGGATTTCTCTCTTCTAGATTTGGGCTTGCTGATTCCTTGCTATCCTATTAGCTTTTTGATGTTTTAGGGGGAATTTTTTTTTTTCTTTTCTCATTTTCTTAGCTGTTTTCATAAGGAAAGTTGGTCCAGGTTACCTAGTCTGCTGCTGCTAGAAGCAGAAGTCTGATATGGGCTCTGGCTAGAGATGAAGATCAGAATTTGTGAGCAGTGGAGGGACATAGGAGCAGAAATTAATTCAAAAGTGATGTACAGATTGAGGGGACTGTTGCAGGGGTCAGTAGAGTAGTAAGAACAGAAGAAAAAGATTATTTTTATTGGTTTCCTTCCCTTGTTTCAGCCAGCATACAGGATCAAAGAATTTTTTGGGTTAATGCCCAATTTGGTACTTCTAAGCTTAGTTAAACCCATGGGATTTCAAAAACAGGCAGTATTGTCTAACTTACTTAATTGCTTCCTTGTTGGGGAGCCTTCAATTCCAGCTGTAAAGTCTACCAAGAGAAAAGGGAAACCTAAGCTACAGATAGATTAACCCTCACTCCAGGAACCATGAACCATTCATTGTCCCTGCCCTCAGACAGCCACCCCAGGCTGTGCTGGGACTATGGGGGAGCTCAGGGACAGGAGCTGCACCGCTGAGGCAGAAGCGCCAGCCAGTCAAGGCCCAGGGCCTTGCATGTGACCCTCTGGCTGCCTGCCTTCCAGGCCTGAGGCTTTGCTGGAGGTTTTGCTGAACAGGAATGGTGTCTGCCCTCCACCTCCTTTCCCTTGGCTCTTTCCACTGTGGAGGGAAGGAGAGCTAAATCTTCACTTTCCCAGGCTCCCTTCATCCTAGGGTGGTCTTGTGATACAGTTCTGACCAATAAGATCTGATCAGGAGTTTGGTGGGAAGATTCTGCGAAAGTTCTTGTCCCCGATAAAAGAGACTAAGGGAGCTGGCACCAATTCCAGACTTGAATTCAGATGTGTTGCCCAGAGTTGGAGCAGCCATTGTGTGAGGAGACGTAGAGGAGGGAGAGGCCCAGAAAGTCCCTAAGACACCAGCCCTGACGTGGCTCCTTGGTGAGAAATAAAAACCACTATTTGTTCAAGCTATTGTGATTAGGCTTTCTATCATTTGCAAATGAAACACTCCTAACTAATGTAGGGAGATTTCAAATGCCAGGACCCAGCCTCAGAGCAAAATTATCTCTGGCTTTAGAATAAAAACATGATCAAATAGCAAATGTTCATTGAAACCTCTGTGAGCCCAGCACTGAGCCGGCTGCCAATCACTAAGGTAACAGGCATTGAAGGCGTTCACATCTAAGTGAGATACAATTAATACAAATAAAATCTCATCAAACATTAGAAAAGCCTTTAACGATAATCCAGTCGTGTTTGACAAAACACTAGACAGGACCCAATGTCTAAAACATAAAATCTGCTTCACTTTAAGGAGAGTTGATACCTAGAAACCTGCCCAGTTGGCTCCTTCATATCTTTCATGATACATGGTTGAAGTTTTCTGATCTAATACCATATTTGATTTGACAATTGAGGAAACTGGGGTCTCCCTGGCACAATGGAAGCAGCTTGTCCCAGAGTAATGAGTCTGCCACGGTGCCTGAATGAAGCCTATATCCCCAGGACCATTTCCGGAACTGTCTTCTCACAGAGGTCACATGAGGGGAGTGGAAGGTGACATGGTAAGTTGCATTGCAGCAGCAATGATTGGTACAGGAGACCAAAGAAAGCAGAAACCAGAAACCCACATGAGCGAAAGTAGCCAGTGCAAGCTTCATGGAGAACATGGGACTGGAGTGAGGTTGTGAAATATGGATAAACTCAAAATGGAACAGTGGTTCCATTGCCCCCTGAGAGATATCTGACAGTGTCCAGAGACATTTTGGGATGTCACAGCTGGGAGGAGGCATCTAGTAGGTAAAGGCCAAAGGATGCTGCTAAAATTCTATGATGCACAGAACAGTGCCCCACAACAAAGAATTATCCAGCCCCAAATGTCAATAGTGTTGAAGCTGAGAAACCCTGAAATAGAGGCAAAGACAAGGGAGAGAGCCAGGCAGAACGAATGTGTGAGCAAATGCTTGGGATAGAAATGAGAAATGAGGTACCTGAGAACAGAGACTGCCTCTTCTGTATCCCTAACACACATCAGTCGCTGCCAGATGGGTATTTATTTGTTGGATAAGTGAATGAACATTGGCCGTCCTTGAATTCTACCCTGGCTCTTTGGCAGCAAAGTCTTCTGCTCAGAATAAAGAAAGAAGTTGGCCTAGTCGACGCTTCTTTTCCTGGGTTCTCTTGCCCCACTTTTGTCCTCAAAAACTTTTGTCCAAGTCTTCAGAGAAGGTGCCTTTTCTTACCCACTCACTTATCCTCCTAAATTCGATCACATTCTTACACCCAGGACCTCTCAATACTCACCAGCCTTCTATCTGGTGTCATTCTGCAGGCTATTGGAAACTAGAGAAAGGGATGCCAGCCTTCACCCTTGCTGAGCAGGCAGGTGCAGGTGCTGGGCAACTGTTTGTCCATTTGTATCCATCACCTGTCAGCCCCTCTGTGACTCCCAGCAGCTCAGCCCAACTTCCCAGTATCACACATGTAAGTCCTCTGAGGACCAGCATGTCCCCAGGATGGAAGCTCAGGACCCAGAGAGTCCCACCCTCTTGGACTCTTTCAAGTAAATGATAGATACCCTGTGGCTCAGATTCACTGCACACCTTTTTATGCCCATCCTGATAGGAGACATCTCCTTGAAATCTAATTGTTTTCCTTGCCTCAAAACCATTCATCTTATTGTACACAAAGAGTGGCCAGTGAAACCAGCTCAGGACAACAAATGTAGACCTGGCCTGTGTGGCTCAGTAGGTTGGGTGTTGTCCTGTGCAAGGAAAGGCTGCCAGTTTTATTCCTGGTCAGGGTACATGCCCATGTTGCCGGCTCAATTCCCAGTAGGGGACGTGCAGGAGGCAGCCAATAGGTATTCTACTCTCACATCAATGTTTCTCTCTCTCCCTCTCCCTTCCTCTCTCTCTAAAAATCAATTTTAAAAATCTTTAAAAAAATAAACAAACACAAATGTAGGCCTGGGTGAGCTTCTGCCATAAGGCATCAGCTCAGTAAACATGTCCAGGAAATAGCTAAAGATGAAGCAATCATCAGAGCATCTGAAGCTAAGACACCTATGGCCTGCCTCCCACCCTGTCCTCTTTTTTATTTTCTCACCCCCACCCCTTTTTCAGGCTTCACAGCCCTCAAGATCTCTCTCTCTCTCCTTTACTCCTTAACAAAACACACTCTCATAAGATCTGCTATCAGCCACTGACCTCTCAGCCTAGAATAGTTTCAAGGAGCTAGAGTCTCTTATCTCTGGTTCTAGAAGAAAAGGAAGAAAAACGCGTCCTCCTCTGGGGCACAGGAAAGGGTGGAGTTCTGAGTGGTGTTTGTGATGCTGGGGTGGGAGGGGTTCCTCCCTGGGATTCCTGAGATGACTGAGCATTATCACCCCCATCACAAAAGCCCAACTCTCACTTTCAGCTCAACTTATCCGTATTCCTCAGATGAGCAGTAACAGATCCAAAAGGCTAAGTAACTTATTTGGGGTCACATAATTAAGTGCCAAAAACAGCACTGAAATCCAGATCTGTTCCATCCCAAAGACTGTGACCATAACACTCCTGAGCAAGAAGAATGGAAATACAGTAACACCAGAGTATGAAAGTGCACTTCTGTGGGGCAATCCACTCACCTGAGGGGCCCGGCGTGGCAGTGAGGCAGGTGGAAAGGCAGACGTGCACTCGTGCCAGCAGCGCACACACGAACGCACGCAGCCAGGGCCCCCGCCCCCGGGAGGCGCCACAAACCCAGATCAGCAAGCTGGTGCTGGGGCTGAGGGAGGGTCTCACCAGGAAGGCCTGTTCTGATAACATCAAAGTACAGCGGTGCCTCGGTTTTCGAACATCTCCTGTGATGAACATTTCAGTTTATGAACGCCTTAAACCCAGAGTAAATGCTTCGGTTTTCGAACCCGTCTCGGGAGTGGAACATGCCACATGGCTTCGGCTGAGGGCAAGATCCTGAAGCCCAGCTGTTGGCTGTGGATCCCTCGGTTTTCTAACCTTTCAGAACTCGGACGGTCTTCCAGAACGATTACACTCGAAAACTGAGGGACCACTATACCTGATAAGGTCTTGCCTGGCCTCTCTGATAATTTTAAGTTAGAAAAAAGAAGTAAACTGTGGAAAACAGTATGGAGGACCCTCAGAAAATTAAAAATAGAACTACCAAATGATCCAGCAATTCCACTTTTGGGAATATATCCAAAGGAAACTAAACACTAACTCAAAAAGACATATGTACCCCCATGTTCATTGCAGCATTATTGTTACAATAGCCAAGACATGGAAACAACCTAAATGTCCATTGATGAATGAATGGACGAAGAAGTTGTGGTATCTATATATAATGGAATATTTATTTGACCATAAAAATGAGGAAATCCTACCATTTGTGACAACATGGATAGCTCTTGAGGCATTACGCTAAGTGACATGCCAGACAAAGATAGATATTGTATGGTCTAACTTATATGTGGAACCTAACAAAAGAGAGATAGATAGAGAGAAAGAAAAAAAATCTCAGAAAAAGAGATCAGATTTATAGTTACTATAGGTAATGGGGGGGGAGGAATTAGAGAGAGGTGGTCAAAGGTACAAGCTTCCAGTTATAAGGTAAATAACTACAAGGGATGTGATGTACAACATGATGACCATAGATAACACTGCTGTGTCCACTGATGGATGAACGGATAAAGAAAATGCGATAGACAGACAGACAGGGAGATGAATACTATTCAGCCATAAAAAAAAATAAGAAAATCCTATTTATAGCACAATAGAACTTAAAGGCATCATACTAGTGATATAAATCAAAGACAAATACTGTATGATCTCAGGTGTGGAATCTAAAAACAACAACAAACAATCAAACTCATAGAGACAGAACAGATGGGCGGTTGCCAGGAGTGGGAGGTGGAGACGGGGGAAATGGGGATGGTGGTCACAGGGTACAAACTTCAGTTATAAGATAAATAAGTCCTGGGGATATAACGAGCAGCATGTTGACTATAGTTAACAGGCTGGACTGTATATTTGAAAGTTGCTAAAAGAATAGATTTTAAAAGTTCACATACACACAAAAATTATAACTATGGGAGGTGATGGATGTGTTAACTAACCTTATTGTAGTAATCGTTCTGCAATATATACATATCTCAAATCACTACACTGTATACCTTAAACTCACACAATGTTATATGTCAATTATATATCAAAGCCGGAAAATAAAAAGGAATTACAGCAAGATCTGTCCTTGCAGAGGCACAGCCTTGAGCAAACACCCCTCAGCCACATGTTGGCCACCATCCCAGTGGCTGGGGACCGAAGCAGTGAGGCCAAATCCAAAACCGAAATCAAAGCAACCCCACCCCGGGTCACCCCTGACTCCCAAACCCTTGAGAAGCCCGGGCTCAGCACTCAGCTGCAATCTCTCTCCCCTTTTCTTGGACACCCTCTAGCATGTGGCAAGAGGACAGGTGCTAGCGACCAAACAACCATGGTGTACACTTACCCCCGCCTCTCTCTACCTGTGTGCCCTCAGGCAAATTCCGTATCTTCTCTAAGTCTCTGTTTCTTCATCCATAACTTGGGAACTCGGCTGTCTCTCAGGGGTGCTGTGAAGATGGGATTACCCACACACACAAAACAATCACAACACAGTTGGCACTTACTAAAAAATTGTTGATTCTCTTGTGATCGTTACTATTGTCATTATTTTGGGGACAGGCTCCGGGACTGGCCCTGCTGGGTGGATCAGGATGTGTAACTTGCCTTGCGATCAAAGCAACATCAGGGTTTTTCCAGCTTGCAAACGACCTCTCAGAATAACCTGTGTTTCCATGACATGCAAGCGGGACTGTCCACTGGTACAAACTTGGGGGAAGTCATGAGGTGGAATACGGAAACCGACTTGAGAAGGAGCCTAAAGCTCGTAATGGTGCGGAAGGAATGGAGGCCCGGGAAGCCTCAGCCTGCCTGGGATGAAGGGAAACCGGTCCTTCTGGTCATCCCACTCTTGGGAATCCGCCCTAATAGACTTGTGCACTGATGTGTTCATTTCATATTTATTATAATAGCTTAAAAGTGGAAACAGCTTGACGATCCAAAAAAATAGGCCCATTTGTTGAGCAAGATGGGCATATCCTTTTTTTATAGAGATTTTATTTGTTTTGGGGGAGCTTTTGGTTAATCCTTGCCCAAGGATATTTTTTCCATTGATTTTTTTTTTTTTTTTTTTTTTTTTCAGAGAGAGTAGGAAGGAGGGAGGGAGAGAGAGACATAGATGGGGATAGAACCTGCAACCCAGGTACCTGCCCTTGACTGGGAATCAAACCTGTGACCCTTCAGTGTGTGGGCCAATGCTCTAACCATGGAGCAACACCAGCCAGGGCTGGGCATACACGTTTGACAGGATGTAATGTGGCCATTTAAAATGATGCTTACAATGATTCAATGACATGGAAGCATGGATCAGACTGAAGAATCTCAGAGGGATGGGGGGAGGGGGGTGAAGGGGAAGAGATTAACCAAAGAAGTTATATGCCTATATGCACAACCCAAGGACACAGACAATGGCGTGGTGAGAGGCTGGGAGGGCCGTGGGGCTGGGTGGAATGGGTCAATGGGGAGAAAAAGGGACATCTGTAATATTACGAACAAAAATAAAAATTAAAAAAAGATTGAAACATAAAAAAAATTTTAAAATAAAAATAATAAAATGATGCTTACAGAGTTTTAATGTCATAGGAAAATCCTCTTGGTACACAGTTAGGTTTTTAAAGCAGTATAGAAAAAAGCATACACTATTTGATCTCAACTATATCAGGAAAATTTGGATGTGAAAAGAAAAGATGAAAAGAAAATGTGCCAAACTTACCAGTGGGTAGTTAGTTTATGGACGACTTCCTTCCATCACTTTATCATTTTATCTATTTTCCAAAATTTCTACAATGGCCATGCAGCACCATAATGACTGGGGAGAAAGAGCAGAAAAAATTGAACACTTTTTTAAAAGCTAGTAAAACATTTCATGGAGCAGCTGCGCATTGTCGTTCGGGGTCCTGTCCTATCTCTGGGCAAACGTGAAGCCCTCTCACCCTCTGATCTGGGAGCACCACCTTCCTGCACTGCCTTTCCTGCCTGGAGGAAGGAGCATCCCTCATGCCAGGACATCCAGGAGTCAGGTGGGGACCTTGATATCCCAGAACAGGGAGCTCGGGGCTGCGGACAGGAGCAGCTTTGAGCTGAGGCCAAACACCTTCAGAGAACCCTCTCCACTTCTCTGGTCAGAGAAAGCCTCTTAGAAAGGGAGAATGTTGGTAGCTTTTTGGAAGGAAGGGTAATTTGTTGGGGGTAGGGTGGAATTAGATAGGTATTTTTTAAAAAGAGAGTGAATCGACTCCAATGCATCCCTCTCCTGTGTTTTAAAGTTTGATGGGAGGTGCTGGTGAGCAAAAACTTGACAGTTAATAAATAGGACACCACAAGCAGACGACCTCCCCAAATGTGGGGGGCTGGTGCTGCTGGGGAAAGGGGTCACTGCTGAGCTGAGCAAATTCTGCAACATGGGACTGGTGACATGTAGTGTACACACACTCCACCATCCCTTTCAGTTTTATTCCCTCCCTGTCTCCCACTGTTTTAATCCACCCCGAGTCCCACCCCTAGAAGAGAAGAGGTGGTGAGAAAGAAACTGTTTCTCCCCCCAAGGCTGCTATTGGCAGCCCAGGCTGGGCTCAGCCCAGTGAAAGGAAACCCAGTTGGTGGTTTTTCGGGTATGGGCACCTGGGAAGGACTTTAACACCCAACCGTTTTCAAGCTCTCCAAGAGGTGAGGGCAGTGCCCTCCGCAGAGAGAGCTGAGCTCTCTCACCCTTACTTTGGGATTCTGGGTCCTGCCCTCTCCCACCCTCAGCTCTGTGGTGGAGCTGGTAGAAGGGTTCACAGGAGAGTGAGGACGCCTTTGGCCTCTGGGACCTCACCCTCCAGTGTTCACTCTCCAGTGCCCCCAGCCTCTCCTGTCCTGACTTTCATTCCCATAATCCTTCCTCTGGTGAATGCCGATAAGGTGGAGATTCATGGAACCAGAAGGGTCCTTCAAGTGCATCTCATCCATGGCCGCAGTTTCATAGAGGAGAAAGGGAAGGTTATTTTATGGAGCCCTCCCAACTGTCCCCAAAGCTCTTAAGTCACAGAGGACCAAAGCTGTTGGCACTGATCTTTGAGATCAGCTACCCCCAAACATCCAACAGCACCCCAGTGCCCATGGGAGGGAGGAGGAAGGGGGTGACTACGCAGGGCCCAGTAGTTCCTGATGCCTCTAACCGTCCCCCACGTGTCCTAGCACCTTCCCTCACCTTCCACCCTAACCCTAGTCTTCGTGACTGAGTGATGTCATACACATTGCATTTATTTGCTCATTTCTAATCACATCCTAGGATCTCATGCCCTCTTGATTATAAATAAAGGGAAACAGAAGATGCCTCCTAATGACCTGGGAAATCAGGTTTTTACCTTTCCCAGATCAGAGCCAATTTGCTCTAAATCTAGTCATGTCAGAACCCAGCATTAGCCGACAGCCTGCCCACTTGGCCATTTCCCCCAGTCTCTTCAGGCACAGTGAGTCACTCTCAGGGGCCGGATTAGCCCATGGTGAGTCAGTATCTTCTGTTTGCATACATAGTCATTACTTTTTATTTCTTTTTTTTGTTAATCTTCACCCAAGGACATTTTTTCCATTGAATTTTAGAGAGAGTGGAAGGGAGGGAGGGAGGCGGAGGAGGAGAGGAGAGAGAGAAACCCTGATGTGAGAGAGACGCATCTATCGATTGGCTGCCTCCCGCACGTGCCCTGACTGGGGCCAGGGATGGAACCTGCAACCCAGGTACATGCCCTTGACCAGGAATCAAACCCATGGCCCTTTGGTGCACCGGTTGATGCTCCAACCACTGAGCCACACCAGCCAAAGCATCATTATTTTTCTTCAGGGGGAAAAAAAGCCCCTATCTATAAAGGGACTTGACATTGCAATTTGAAAAGCATTGACAAAAATTCTCCAAAAGACATCACCAGCCTCGCATAGCATCTGAAAACCCACCATTTTAGATATTTCTCAGAGCAATGACCCTTTATAGAGCATTTGATGAGGGCAGAACAGCATTTTACTAAGTGACAGTACATCTCAGTGGTTAAGCATCCAGCTTCTGGATTGAGTTCTACTTCTGGTAAGATGAGTGAACTCTTATAGTCCTGACCTTCCTAAAGAAAACAACTGAAAAAAAAAGCCTACGTGAAGGCCCTGGAGAGTATACCAAAAGCAGGCAGGTTCTAGAGGGAAGGCAATACTTGGAAAAGGGGAATAGTATGAGGTGAGTCTCTTGGTTTTTATGACTTTTAGCCTGAGGGCAAGCTGCAGTAAATGTGCTGAGGGGTAGCTAAAACTGATAGAAAACCCACTATCTTTATTTTTTTTATTTAATTTTTCAATTACAGTTTACATTCAATATTATTTTGCATTAGTTTCAGGTACACAGCATAGTGGTTAGACAATCATATATATACTTTACAAAATGTTCATCTCCAATATTTTCAGTACCCACCTGGCACCATACATAGTTATTACAATATTATTGACTATGTTCCCTCTGCTGTGCTTTACATCCCCGTGACTATTTCATAAGTACCAGTTCGTACTTCTGAATCCCTTCACTTTCTCATCTAGTCCCCTAACCCCACTCCCTTCTAGCAGCCTCAGTCTGTTCTCCGTATCTGTGAGTCTGTTACAGTTTTGTTTGCTTGTTTATTTTGTTCTTTCTATTCTACATATAAGTGAAATCATATGGTATTTGTCTTTCACCTGCAGCTACAATGTCACCCAGAGCCACAGCCACCTGAAGGCATGAGGGAGCCTGGAGGATCCACTTCCAAGACGCTTTGCTCACGGGGTGATTGGCAGGAGCCTCGGGTTGCCGAGGACTGTCAGCAAGAGGGCTCAGTTCTTTCACGTGGATCTTGCCCTGGTGATGCTTGAGTGTCCTCACACGAGGCAGCTGGTTTCCTCCTCGGCGATCCATAAGGGAGAGAAGGGAGGAGGCAACACACTGTCACCTTTGCCACATTCTGTTCACTAGAACTGGGTCAGCAAAGGCAGCCACAAAGGGACTAGGCTCCACCTTTGGAAGGCAGGAGTACATCTGTGGCGATACATCAAAATCATCACAACTCCCCAGAAGCAAACACCGTTAATAGTTCCTTCTGCATCTTTCCAGAAGTTATATATGTATACACAAGCTGGCAGCCTTTTTGCTTTTAACACAGGTAAGATCCTAGTCTGTGTAGTATTCTACACTTACTTTTCCATTCAATAATGTATCGAGACCTTCCTAAATCAGCACCTATAGGCCTAGCCTACTCCGTTTAATGGATTCAAGCATCCAGTCGTGCAGATGTCTAAAATACCTAACCAGCCCATTAATGGTCATATAGGTTGTTTACTACAACAAAATAGTGCTGCAAGGAAGATTCTACTATGCATATTTTTGCAAACTTATATAAGAACATCTAGAGAATAAAGTCCTTGGACTAGAATTGCTGGATGAGAGAATATACACATTCATAATCTTGACTGATTAATGTCAAATTGTCCTCCAAAAGGATGACTGGTTGGTACATCCCCTGTATTACTGACAGCCCATTGCCCTACCATCAGCAATACAGGTTTTAATCTAGCTTTAAAATGTTAGCCAATCCGATAGGGAAACATGGTAGTATTCCTTGTTGATTTAATTTGCACTTCTTTAACTAACATTAAGTAAGTTTATCAGCCATTTTTATTTATTTTCTATGAATTATCCTACATCTTATTAATGTGTGGAGGAAACAAGTCTTTAATCATATGTGCTACAAATGTTTTTCCTCACTTTGTCATTTGCCTTTTGACTTTAGCTGCAAGTATTTTTTCATAAAAAAATTTAAAATTTTTAAATAGTCAAGTTTAAAGTAAAATTTTTAAGAGATCAAATTTATCAAAATTTTCTTTTATGGCTTCCGGGGATTTTCCCAGACTTACAAAGATCTCCATGGTTCATTGTAAAAGTCACCCATGTTTTCTTCTAGCATTTTTATGATTTCAATTTTTACCTTTAAGTAATTGCACCATCTGAAAAAATGATTCCTATTAAGGATGATATCTAGCTATATTCTTTTATCCAAGCGAATAGCTGGTTTTGCCAGCATCCATTATTAAAGAATCAATTTCTCTCCAGCAATTTGAAATGCCATTTATTCTATGTGCTATGTTCCCTCTGCCTCGTGTCACGGATCGGCCGCTTCTCTCTGAGGAAGCGCAATGTCTGAAGCACAGAGCGCCGAAGAGAGGTCTGGAGCTTCGGAGTTCAAGGCCAGGGGGAAGCACAGCTGTGGGGCTCAGAGGGGCCCGAACAGCTCAGAAGGGAGAGCAGGAGGATGGGTGAGGCCTGGGAAACGCTGGGAGTGGGGAAAAGAGAGAGATGTCGAAATTACACAATGGTGTGTCTAAAGCCATTGTGTTGCTTCCCGAAACAACTAAACTTAATCATGCACGCTTGTCCAGGTCCTCAGAGGGCCTGCTTTGATGAACAGAGGACAGGTTTGTTAATTAGCTTTGCCAAATGTTTCTAAAGTGCTCGAAATCATTTGACCTCTCCAAAATATGTTTTCCACTATGATCTTTCATCTAACTCTTGAACTCAAACTAGTTTTTTTTTAAATCAGAATCAAAATCTGAATGTATCCACACAAGTGGGACCCAAAAAGATGATAGCACATCTTTCTGAAGATCAGTTTTATTCTTATCAGGAGCCAGGCACTGGCCATTGTCTCCTATAAGCCTCGCCCTGTTGTCCTCGAAGCAGCCGCACGAAGAGGCCATTATTATCCACATTTTATGAAGAAAATAAGTAGTCGCCCGAAGTCACGCTATGGTTTGGGACAAAGCTGGGACTGCAGAAGCTGTGCCCTTGCCAGGATACCACACCACCTTTCCCGTGTGGTCTCTGGGTAGAGGGGGGAAATGACACAGAAAGCTGAAAATAACTGGGTTTTCCAGAGAAGAGGAAATGGAAAGAAGACGTGGAAAGGAACGTCTCCCTCACCTTCATTCAAACTAGCAAGAGGACATGACCCATTGACCCTGACAGAATGACTTAGGAAACCCGAGCTTTCTGTCCCTCTTCCCAGCCTAAGTGCGGTGTCAGCTGGTGTCCCCACTGACCCACACCCATGCTCTAGCTTGTCATGTCCTTGGGTCAGGAATGCCCTCCTCCCTGGAAGTCTCTAGGCAGAGACATGAGTTGACCTTCCCTTCTTCCCGGTCACACAAACCATGCAGCTGGCCTTGCTCCTGGGCCCCCTGAATTGGGACATCAGCCAGCTGGGAGTAGGCAGGGAATCAGCAGGGGCTAAGGAGAAAATCATGTCGGCCTGTAATCCTGAAACTGGAGATTCCCCCGGGTCCCGCTGCCGTTTCTCCTGGCTGCTACATTTCCACCCACTGCTGCTCTGAAGGTTTACACCCTGGTTCCACTGGCTTAGGCCAGCTGGAGGGGGGCCACTTTCACCCGATTAAACCAGACTATGAGTGTCAGGTGGCAGAGAGGGACCCTAAAGCTCCCCCAAAACAATCCCGGTTTCATGTTCCAACCTCACCTTACCTTCCCCCAGGCAGTCGCACAAAGTGACTGCATACAATTGTACAGGGGGATAGGGCACAAACTTACAGAGTATAAAAGCACAGTGTCCGATTATTCACGCACGCTCACTTGTCCTCAATCATGAGGATGCCAGAATCAACTTATGCTCACCCTCAGAGACCCATGCACAACACATGCTAATTCTCTTAGGAGCTCCTAAGAAAACAGAGGTAAAGTAACGCCTATGGAAAGGGCAAAATTCTGCCTTCAATAACTGAGAGTACCAGCGCCTTCCCCCTCCCTCCACTGCCCCCAGTAATCACATGTAGATCCATAAAGGCTTTGAGACTTTCTGCCAAGAAGCTGATAGCGCAGGATGTGTCTAGAAGAGTGACCACTTGTCTGCTTTGCCCAGGACAGTCCCAGTTTATGACAATTGTACTGGTGGTCCCAACAGGTTAACATTTATTTGTCCTAGACAAAAGCATCCCCGTTTGGAGAGTAAATTATGCAGTCACTCTTCTTATAAGCCACAAATGGGTCAGCCCAGAGAGACTGGGAAAAGGCAACATCAGCCTATCATCCAATAACACAGACAAACATTAAGAACCATTTAATTGAGCGGCTACTATGTACATATGCATATATTTTTTATATGTGTATGCATATATATAACAAGTGTATATATGTGTATATGTGTATTATAGTTATATATGCATCCATACACATATATAGCTACCATTGATTATTAGACACTCCTCAACCTGCCAATCTCTGGCCTGGAAGCTCTAAAGCCTTACCTCTTTTACTCATTAAATCCACTGGTTCTCATACATAAGCTTATATCAGAATCACCCAGAGTTCTGGTTAAAATACAGATTTCTGGGAGGACTATCTGACTCCCAAACTTGGTTTCTCTAGTGAGCATGGTGGTTCCCAGATTACAGGCTTAAAAAGAGGACCACAGCCCTAGCTGGTTTGGCTCAATGGTTAGAGTGTCAGCCTGAAGACTGAAGGGTCTCAGGTTTGATTCCAGTCAGGGGCAAGTGCCTCGGTTGCAGGCTCGATCCCTGGCCCCGGTCGGGACCCATGCAGGAGGCAACCAATCCATGTGGCTCTCACATCGGTGTTTCTCTCTCTGTCTATCTCCCACTCTCTCTGAAAAGCAATGCAAAAAATATCCTCAGGTGAGGGTTTTTAAAAAAGTAATAATGAATAAATAAATAAAAAGAAGACCACAGTCATGATACCCAACTTCAGCCATGAAGGCATTAACAATGCCCTGGGAGGAGAGGGGCGGCAGAGTCACAATATGAAGGAATCTGGATCCTGAGTGAGGAGACACAAGGCCACCTGCCAACTTAACAGCTCATCTTGGGGCTGATAAAAGAGAGAAATCACGCTCTATTTTTTTAATCCATTGTATTTGGGGGTTTCTCTCTCTCTCACTTTTATGTTTCAATAGATTAGCCTTTATCCTAAAATACCTCCCTCCACCCAAGGATTGACTCATCCTTGCCAGCCCCTTACCTGACTGCTTTTCTGTCCAGCTTTCTGACAATCTCCTTGCAACAGATACCAAGATAGCAGGATATTTGTAGCAGGATATTTTAATTAGGCATTTTTAATGTTCTGAGCATTTTGTTTGCCCACATTGATTTGCTTTATAATTTTACCATTTCTCATTTATGCTCCTTGGAAGTGTAACCATGTTGATGATGACTACATTTTGGAGACAACTGTTCTTTCATCAATAGTCACCATTTCAAAATCTGTATGGCCACAGTAAAATAGCTTCATCAAAATGACCCGACTTAAATAGCTTGCTCCCACTCACTGGAGAAACTGTAAACCACTGTGAATGAAAAAGGGGCCACAGACTAAACCTGGGGAGGCCTGCATGGTGGCCTTACAAATTCAGAGGTCAAAAGTAACCACACAGGATGGTCTGAAATTAAAACTTTCTAACTAAAAGCAAGTTATGGCAGGTAGTCCTGTCCTAAGCTGGTGTCTTTCTTGACAAAAGTCAATCTTTACCTTAACTGAGCCTGTCTATTGTCTTTTTGCATGTACAGTAACATACCTTTGGAATGTCAGGATAATTTCCTTTTTCCAGACCTTTCAGGGCACACTCTCCCACCAGAGCAGAAGATCAGAGAACACCTCACTGTTACTGTTATCGTGTTAATTGTTAATCGTTAACTATCCCGTACCCACCTATGTAAAAGAAGTGTGTGTCTATTTGTTTTGCTTTTTACCCAAACCCAGAGATTCCCCTGCTTTGCTTTCTCCCACCTCCCTAATCTATTATCACTGGCTTTCATGTAGCACCCTTATGCCTCCTCCTTTGATTGTAATGTATAAAATAAGGTGCAAACCGGCCATTTTCTGGAGCATTTTCTCAACTGTTGAGATTTTGCTTCCTGACAGTTGCGGTCAGTTTGACTCAAATAAACTCATAAAAATTCTCTAGAGGTTTGGACATTTCTTACAACATTATTTACTTGGCATAATGTGGCAGGATTCTAAAGAAGCCCACCCAGGACGACCTTATGGATCCAGACCCGTGCTAGGTACCAGCAGGGGCCCACTGTGCCCCACTGGCTCTTTGCTTTGCATCGGGTGAACTTGGGTAAGTTTCACTTGGAATTCCAGACCTCCCTGGGTTTTTTTAATTAATATTATTTTAGAGAGAGAAAGGGAGAGGAATATATACAGAGAAACATCAATGTGAGAGAGAAACATCAATCAGTTGCCTCCCAATCAGTTGCCCTCCTGTACACACCCCAACCAGGGATTGAACCCACAACCTGGGTGTGTGCCCTGACCGAGAATTGAACTGGCAACCTTTCAGTGCATTGGGACAATGCCCAACCAATTGAGCCATACTGGCCAGGGCAGGATCTCCCTGATTTAAGGTAAGAGGCCCTGACTTTATTTGAGCTGTTTAAACAAAAAATCCACAAGGTAGAACTAAATGTTAAGGGTTGAGATAACACAAGCTAAGGATAAACGTTAACTGAGAACCGGAAAAAAAAATGGGTGACTGGTTTTTAATTTGGCTGTACAGTTGGAATTGCTCACTGAGAGTCTGAACAAAACTTTTTGCTGGATAAATGAGAGTCTGATTTACTCCCTCCAGCTTGAATTTTGGGTATTCTTAGGTGACTAAGAATCTATGTGGAGGTGTCAGAGGGTAGCCCTCATGACATGCAGGATCCCCATAGGGAATTCCAACTCAAGCGTAATTAAATAATTGGCCATCGGAGATGCACGCATAGCAGTGGGTTACCTAGTGCTCCAGCTGTATTAGGCAGCCAGGGAGAGAAACCAACATACCTAAGAGGGTTGAGATGGCTCAGGAGGTGACAGACCCTTGAACCTCAACCAATTTGCAAAAAACTTCAACCCACTACACAATATCTTTAGAAATGTTGTTCGGACTCTGTAGATCTCAAAATAAAACTAAAATTAACATGGAAAAATTGTGTCTCTATAGCTGAAAACTCCCAGCCCCCAGCCTCCGGGCCCCATTAATATTTTTGCATGAAAAATTAGAAAAAGCTGGCTCTAAAATTAAACTGACTGAATGGGAAGCACATCTTAATTGGAAATTAGAAGCTTCTGGGAGAGACCCCGATAAATTATTTTCTCTACAAAAAGTTAATAAGAAATTTTATAGACTGTCTCAGAACTAAAGGCGGCTTCTGAAGCTAATAAATGCCCACCCCCAACTCCTCCCTTCCTACAGCTCTTCCAGGAGACCCTTCCCTCCCGAGCTTCCTTGCCTGACTTGCCCTCCCCCTCCCTTCTTCCTTCCCCTTTTATCTTCTCTATATCTCCTCCACTACTCCTCCCTGCTGATCTAGGGCAAATGAGAATAGAAAATCAGACGGAAACGCCAATCTCAGGCAGAGGGGAACACTCTTGTCAGTCAACTGGCTCTTGCTTTCTTGCCTAATATTACTTGAACTTGATGTAAGTCTTCTGTTTGTTTGTTTTAATATATCTTTATTGATTTCAGAGAGAGGAAGAGAGAGAGTTGATACATCAGTGATGAGAGAGTCATTATTGATCGGCTGGTGGTCGAGCCTGCAACCGGGGCATGTGCCCTGACCAGGAATCAAACTTCGATTTCCTGGATCCTAGGTCAACGCTCAGCTGCTGAGCCACAGCTGGCAGGGCGAACTTGTAAGTCTTAACCCAGCAAATTTGCTACCTTCTTTGCAGGATAAAGATATTCACAATTGCATTTTGCTTACTGATCACCTTCTTCCTAAGAATGGTTACAGGAAACTCCTATTGGTAATGCTGACTTAATTTGGCTTACAGATGCACCTTTGAGAGATGATCAGGCATGTTACCAAGCTGGATATGCGATAACTTCCATGGCAAACATAACTGAAAGTTCTTATTTACCCAAATAAGATGTGCCCAATAAGCTGAATTAATTGTTCTAACTTGGGCTTGTCAATTGGCCAAAGATCAAATAATCAATATTTACACCGATAGTAGCTATGTCGTTGGTGTAGCTCATAGCTAGAATGTTATAAAAGCAGCGAGGCTTCTTAACTTTCTCAGGACAGCCCACAAAGAATAGAAAATAAGTTGCAGAATTATTAGATGTCATACAAAATTGAAACAACGGGCAGTTATCAAAATTCCAGGACATTCTAAAGCTGCCACCGTGAAAGCAAAGGGGAATCCTTTAGCTGATGCTGCAGCCAGACAAGCCGCGTCAAAGAGCCAAGTTATCCAGACCTGAGAATGCTCCTTGCTTCCTCTTAAATCAATAAAAGGCTCTCTTTTACAGTCCAATGGATGGCTGCAGAAGAAGACAAGAGGATATGGCAATACAAGCAGGGAATCTTTGACCCAGACAGACAGATATGGTTGGACCCAATCAGAAACCAGTCTTATCTGTAGTGACCCAATTACCCAGACTTAACATGTACGTGAACTAACACATTGGGGTCCTGAAAAGATGATTTCATGAAGTAACAATATCACTGGAAACCTTCTCCAGCTGTAGCTCATAAAGGGAATGGCAGATGTTCTGTCTATCCAAATATAATCCTGGGAAACAATGCCATGCGTCCCAAGGACATTCCCACTTCCTTTAGATCCATTTGAGGTATGGTAATTGGATTTTATCCAAATGCCACCATCTCAAGAATACAAATGTGTGTTAGTTATGATTTGTATGTTTTCTCACTGGGCTGAGGCATTCCATTGCAGGAGAGCAACAGCCTTAACGACAGGTAAATTATTATTGGGAAAAATTAATTCCAGATTGGGGAATTCCCTCTGAGTTACGGTGACTGAGGGACTCATTTCACTGGGCAAATAATACAATCCATGTGTAATAACTGGCATATTCTGCAGTATTTTCATTGTGCCTATCACCCCACTTCTCTGGGTTGGCAGAACATACAAATGGTACAATTAAAACTCAACTAAGAAAATTTTCAAAAGCTTTTAATTTCCCTTGGCCAAAAGCTCTCCTTATAGTGCTCCTCCGCCTGAAATCTACTTCTTTTAGTAAACACATAGCTTTTCTCCTCAGTAAATAGTCACTGGTCACCCTACACTTCTAGATGAAGGGACATATGAATCAACCTTACTAAAAAGTTATTATCAAGAACTTATTAACCAACTTATAGGGACTGATAAATTAGTAACCAATTCATTTCACAGTGTTCTCCCAAAAGACAAAGACTTCAAGGACAACAAATTACAACCAGGAAATTTTGTCCGTTATAAAAGACATCAATTAAAGACTCCAACGTCATTGGAAGGGACCTTATCAGGTACTTAACCATGAGTGGCACTTGGCTCCACCTACAGCAGAGATCAAAGACTTCTCAAGCATCAGAAGCCACAGACACCAGAGATAGACAGCTTTCCCAAGACACTGACAAGGCCCGTATACTTACAAATTGATGTTGAACTTTTTTTGATTGTCTTTACCTGTCTTCTAATGTTAGTCATAATAATAATTATACTTGTTCTTTGGGCTTTTTTCAAACCCTGTATATATATGTGTGTGTGTGTGTGTGTGTGTATACATATGTGTGTGTGTGTGTGTGTGTGTATACGTATATATATGTGTGTGTGTATATATATATATATATATATATATAGTCTGTTAGTAATTGCTGAAGGTATATAAAATAACTTGTATTATCAATAATACTATTTATGGTTTCTCTTTAAATTTAGAAGAAATGTTAGTGCGGAGGGAAGGAAAGGAATGTGTATGTTTTTAAGAGAAGTTAAAAGGAAGTTGTTTGTCCTAATACGCTGCTTTTTTCTGAGTAAAAAGAGACAAACTAAGAAGAACAAAGGCAATTGTTGAAGGTTAGTAGAAAAGAAATACTGAGAAAGGAATTTTATGTATAAATGCTAGAATCTAATTATGGGAAAATGCTCATCCCCTAACCCAACAAGGACTAACTATATTAATTCAAATGGAAGCTGAAGTGGCTATTAAAACACGTCCCTCTATAACTGCTACTGAGCACAGGAAATTTACTTTTGAAACTTTTACTGTACTCTTGGCCTCTGGAATTTTTAGATGGTAATTGTAATTTACACCATTGTGTTCTTACAGCCTTGGCCTTGATAAACCTTAACGTTCAGCTTCCAATTGCACAACGAGTGGGAATCAGATTAATAATTAACAGCACTTGAGTGTTTCCAATGGGAAGTAGATGGGCCATAGTAAATGGGAACCCATCTCATGGTCAGATTGTGAAAACTAAAGAGGTGTATGGTGTTCCCTGAAACTATAAATAAATGTTATACGAGGTGCAAAATACAGAGAAGTGAGACAGACAGCCAAACTTGGTTCATAACAGCTTATAGGTTAGAAATGATCCAGAGTGTTTTTCTTAATGAAGGCCCATAAGATCTGACTGCCTCCCATATACCTGCTTTTCACTTTTGAGAAAAATTTGGCCTTGACTTCCATCCAAGGTTATGTTCTTGCCCCATTGCCAGTGGTCCATTATCCAGCAAGACAAACACTAACATGAAGTCTTTCTAGGAATGAGCTTTCCTAGCACTGTGGGACCACATTATCCAACCAAAAGGTTGGTTACCAATGCATCCTTTGGATTGACTTATGACCAAAAGGGGGAAGTGTGGAGGAAAAAGTGGCCATACTAAACCTGACAAGCTCAGGGGAGGCCTTCCTGGCGGGCCTTCCAAACTCAGGCCAAAAGTAGCCACACTGGATGTCCTGAAATTAAAACTTTCTAACTAAAAGAGAGTCATGAGGGGGTAATCATGTTCCAGGCTGGTGTCTTCCCTGACAAAGGTCAGTCTTTACCTTAACTGAGTCTGTCTATTGCCTTTTTGCATCTACAGTAACATATCTTTGGAATGTCAGGGTAATTTCCTTTTTCCAGACCCCTCAGGGCACACTCTCCCACCAGAGCTGGAGAGCACAGAACTCCTCACTCCTTTTTGTATCCTGTTAATTGTTAACTGTTAACTATCTTGCACCCACCTATGTAAAAGAAGTATGTCTATTCATTTTACTTTTTATCCTATCCAAGAGATCCTTCGTCCCAACCCGTTTGCTTCCTCCCACCTCCCTAATCTATTACCAATAGATTTCATGAAACCCCCTTAAGCCTCCCCCTTTTATTGTAATGTATAAAATAAGATTCAAAACACCACAACAACTGCAAACTCTTAGGAGCATAATCTGAGCGTAATAATTAAAATGCCTAATGTGCATACCCTATGACCCAGAGATCCCACTTTTGGGATTATTGATGAAATATAAGCACTAGCATGTAAAGATGCATGCGAATTCCTCCTGCAGCTTTGCTTGTCATTTCAACACCTATTTTAACAAGGAGTGATTAAATAAATTATGCTACATCAGATATATGCTGTGGGATCCTATGGAGTTATTTGAAAGAATGGGATAGGTCCACATCTCCTGCAAGGATGACCCTGGTTCACTAGTTAGAAGAAATAAGCAAGTTGGAGTTGAATGGAGCTCAGGGAAAAGGAAGGAGTTCCAGGCAGTTGGAGCCAAGCTGGCACCCTGCTCTGCCAGGAGCTGGGAAGTAGTCCAACCAAGAATAGATCCTTCCTCATTCTCTGAGGACTCTGGGACCCCTAGGGCCTGACTCTCCTCTTCTCCAATGTGGCCAGACCACCAGAGAGAACTCACCTTGGGGCAGGAACCTCCTGAGTGGGGCGGGGCTGGCTCTCCCACCTGAGAGAGTGAGAGATTTCAAGGGGGGAGAGCAGGGGATGGGTAGGGCACAAAATGGACTTGGCCGACAGCATTTCACCTGAACAGGAAGAGTGACAGTTAATGTTACCTTTGTGCGGGGCACTCGAGTCCAGTGCATTAGCCGAAAAGAGATCCTACCATCCGACGGCCAAAATCCAATGCAGTCCATTAGATGGAGCAAAGAGCCCTCTAGTTCCCATAGAGTCCCACTGTCAGTCCCACAAAAGTCCATTAGATAAGCTTCCAAGAGCTTCCCTTCTCCCCCAGCGTCCTGACTTCCACCTGATATTCTACCCAGCGGCTCTGGGATTAGGGGTGGGTGGAGGTGGGGGTCTTAGCTCTCCATACTGGAAGTATAGCTCATGGACCAACAGCAGCACCAGGAACTCCTTAGACATCCCAGGTTAGAACCTGCATTTTTAACAAGATCCCCAGGGGATTCTTATGAGCATCAGAGTCTGGGGTGCGGTTCTAGGATCCCAGGCCCTCTGAAGGCTCTCTGGTCATGGAAGGGATCATCTTTGAAGTCTTTTCCTTACAAGTACTGACAGCTTTCTAGCTGCACTTGGATGCTCCTCCCCTCGGTCTCTTTCATCATCTTGTGAAAACCCCTCTCCAAAAGGAGGTGGGGAAGGGAAGAAAAGAAGAGGGTGGAGGGAGAGAAAACCCATCCTGGCACACTAAAAATGTAGGAAGGGAAAGGGGGAAGGAAGGGAAAAAAGAGGGCGGGAAGGAAGGAGAGGGGGAGGCAGAAGCACAGCCCTTTGTTCCAAGGGGCCAGGCTACAGGAAAGGGCCCTGCACCTTCCCCATCCACTTCTCTGTTTCCTGTTCTGAAAAATCATCCGAGTGGTTCCCGTCTTCGTTTTCCACATGACTAAACCCCACGGGTCTCATCTAATCATACCTCGGGCTGCCTGGATGCCTCTCCCCAGTTCCTCCAGCACCCGCAGAGCCCAGCACGGGCGCAGACCTGGGCACACTGCCACCCCTGCCCACCCCTTTCTTCCCCCGCACCCACGCCAAGGAGGGTTCTCACTAGTGGCCCGGCTGAATGCGGGGGCTGGCTTGGGGTCTCCAGGCGCTCGCGACATGGAAGGGTCCGTCCGACTCCTGGCCTGCTTGATGTGCGTCCTCCCGATGGGTGAGTTTCCCAGCTTTCTCTCTGGCCCGTGCTAGGAACAGGACGGTGCTCACAGAATCCTCGGTGCAGTCCTCTCTCCTCCAACGCGATGCAGCTGGGCCTACCCAGGCCTCCAGGCCTGGGGCGGAGGAAGAGCTGCGCTTTGGGACGCTGTGGTGACAGAAGCCAGAAGTCCAAGTCTGGGCTTTGCCTTGGGTTCCAAGTGACTAAGGCAGGCCCCTGACTTCTCTGGGCCCCAGTGTCCCCACCTGTAGAAAGGACACCTGGCCCACCCATTGCTGTGAGGAACCAGGGAGATAATGGGAAGGTATGGGGAGGACAGTCTAGGCTCTGAACAGATTTTGGGTGTTGTCGCCACCCAAGTCTTTTATGTCTTGATGGGCAGACATGGCCCTGAGGAGAGGGGAGGAGGGCACACTGAGGTTTGGGGTAATGATGGGGATGATTTCATGTAGGAAATAGACCAAGTGACAGAGGGCACCCTGACCTCCCAGCAGGAACTCCAACGGGTGAGTGGGAACTCTCTGTGGCAGGCTTAAGTAACAAGGACATCTGGGTCATTGAGCTCAGCGAGTTAGTGTCCCTGGTTACAAGGGGTCTCCAGGGTTGATCACTGACAGTCTGCATCACAATCCCAGAAGAGAGGGGCATTTGCTAAAATGTAGATACTTCAGCTCCACCCCAGACCTGTGGAATCACATTATCAGGTGGCAGGGCCCAGGAACCTGCATTTTCAACCATCATCTTGAGTGATGCTGATGGGCGGTTCCATTGAGGGAGCTGGGATAAATGACAGAGGCCATCCTCTGAGTCCCTCTGTCCAGGCCCCCAGTCTTTCTTCTAGCCCAGCCTGAGATGTCCTTCTGGTGACCCCTGGACTCAGCATCAGTGCCTCCAGGTACACGGCCACTGCTGTCACGAGCTGTGTGGTGACATTGCTGACATCATGATGTTCTAAGCTGTTATCAACATTCTTTGTGTGGGGTCCTGTCTCCAGGACTGGATGATAAACTCCCACTCTTTCGGCTCCTTTCCTTCGTCTCTAGCAGAGTTCAGTCAGGTCTGGACTCTGGCACTTTCATAATCACATGATCCTCAGAACCCTATGAGAAAAGAACTATGCTATTCCCTTCCCACAGATGAGAAAACTGAGGCACAGAGAGCTTTGGTGAGTGACTGAGGGTGACGCTGAGGTTAGAGCCTGAGTGCGTGTGGCCCTAGACTGGACCTCCACCACTGCCCACTGTCCCCTGCACAGAGCCCTGTGGCAGGGGCTCATGGGGAAGGGGCTTTTATCTCCCAAGTTGACAACTCAGCCAACTTTCTGGGGTGCTTTACGGTTGGGCCTCACATAGAGGATAGGGGTTGGATGAGGTGATCCCGTCAGGACCTGGGGAAGATAGGACAGCAGCAGTTCAGGACCTCAGTGTTAACATCAGACATGGCTTTGAATCCTGGCTCTGCTATTTACTGGCTGTGTGGCCCTGGGCAGGTTTTCTAACTTTTCTGAGCCCCCATAAAGTGGGGCCCCTGCCAGCTCATTGGACCCTACGGATAATCAGATCATGGATGAAGGCCCTCAGCATAGTTCCTAGCCCTTGGGGGTTGTGCAGTGAATGGCAGCGAAATGTTACTGAAGTCACACAGCTTCCTGAGGAGCCAGGTATGGGGGTATTTTTGTTTTGGTTTGTTTTTTTTTCCCTCCTGCTGTGGGTCAGCTGCTATGAGTCAGTTAAACACAAGATTTAGAGGAAGCATGTGCAGTCACATGTTCAAGAACAAAACCAAACCGCACAGTGCTCCAGCTAAATGTCAGGATCACCCGGAAAGCTGAGCCACACATGTAGCCACATGGGGAGGAGACCCTTTTGTTTGCATAATGGCAGCTGCCTCCCTGCTAAAACCCAGAGGTCCGCAACTAAGGTGAGTGGGGTCCCACTTTCTGAAACCCCTCTGGTGACAGTCACCTGTGAGCCCCTCCAGGCTGCTGCAACACCGGGCAGGAGGCCCCTGGACCAGGCTGGGCTTGGCTGCAATGTGGAAACCCAAGGGGCTGCAAGATTGGGGTCACAGTCACATCCCTGCCCACATCCCTGAGTGTGGGGGCCAGGGCAAGCTGGAGGCAAAAATGAAGTGGGATGAAGCTGTCCCAGGAAAACTCCCTCCACTTTCCACGCCCTTCCTCCTCCCCATGTCACCCACACTCAGCACCCAGTGCTTTGGGCAGGCCCTCATCTCCCAGGCATCCCCACACACTCGCCCTTGTCTTTCCCCTCTCTCTCCCTACAAATCTGCTCTTAGAGAGTGGGAGATGCCAGGGAATGTAGGGAGGGGGAAACAGTGGTCGGGAGCTCTGACCACTTGGGTGACCTTGTAAAAGTCTTCAATCGGTCCACAATCTCTGATAAGCAAGGTTAGCAATCACAGTAGCTGTCATCCTCCAGGACGTCCGTGCCGGACCTTTGAAGAGCAGCTCCTTTACTCCTCACCACAACCCTGCAAAGTGAGGACCCTGTCCCTGTTTCAGGGAAGTCGGGTGACTTTCTGGGATGTCACAGCCTGGATGTGAACTGGAGTCCTCTGTGTGCAGCCTGCCCTTTACACCACCTGTGTGCAGCGGCGGTGAGCCTGGGGCAAAGCTTGGTGCTCAGAAAAACAAACTGAAAAGGCCAGACCAACCGCGGCACTCACCCAGGCTGTGGGTGCTTACGAGGGGCCTAGGTAAAGGTCAGGGAGCAGGTTACACTGCATCACAGGTCCAGGAGGAAATGGGAAGGTTTAATGAGCCAGGATGCTTCTGCTCCTGGCGGCTACTCTGGCCAGTAGCGTGGATGGAGAACAGGACCCCTGAGGAGGCAGGGGTGGGGGAGCACGGGCAGGGACAGGCTGAATCAGGACTCTGAAGAGCAGTGTCCCGTGGTGAACACTGGCCCCAGGACAGTAGCTCTGCATCTCAGTCGGCTCAGACAAGCGACCAGAGGCAAAGGGGAAGCCAGGATAACCCTGAGGGCCGAAGGAGACCAGAGCCCTGTACATCACTGCACCTCACCCCTTCCTTGGGACCTCCTGGGTCTGGTTCTCACTGAAGGATGGAATTCCTGTTTCTGGGCCCTCCTCTCCCCTCTGACTCCACCCCTTTCTCATCTTTTCTCTACTGATCACCTATCTGGACAACGTGCAGGCTCAGAAAGAACTGAGGGTCAGGAGGGAATTGGAAGAAAGGCAACGTTCCCCAGCTTAACCCACACACCTAACTGGTGAGGTTTGGTGGCCAAGATGAACATCTCTCCCTACCCCCAAAATGCCCTCTCCTGACCCTCCAGGTGTCACCATGCCTGAGAGGCTACCATTGGAGTTATTCCCTAAGAACACCCTTGTTCACATGCCCAGATGTCCCCACGGAGGGCAGCTCCCATACAGATAGCTGGACTCATCAGATTAGCTGCCTGTCAATGTAGCATCAGCCATCCTGGGAGCATCACAGCAGACCGAGGAGGGTCCCCAGCTCTGAGTGCCACCAGGCTATCCCTCTGGAGGCCCACGTTGACTACCCACCTTGCATCATTCTTCCTCCCTCCCAAGTCCATAACTTGTTTCCTCCAAAAATGTCACATAAAACCCAGCCAGCAGACCTAATTCTTGTTAAAGCACCATTCTGTGAGGGCAATCACCCTCACTGGCCATTGTTCCACCACAACCACGTCCGGATCACTTTCCTATGTGTGGTCCAAGGACAACAACTAACCCACATTCTGTGATGAAACCGACAAGCAGTTTTCTCTATAGTTACATGAGCACAATAGCACAGAACCCACTGCAAATGACCTCCAGAGGGGCTCCTGGGCACGTCTCTGCTTCCCTCCTCACCAAAGAACTGATAGAATTCTTGGTCAGTGGCAGCCAAAATTAAGGTTTCTACTTCTGATCCACCCAGATATCCCTTCTGCCCATCCAGGTTCTGAAAATATGCATGGGGCTTTGGGGTAATAAGTCTAGGGTGAGTCAACATGATTATGATGACCCAGGAGCTGGCACCCAGTGTTGCAGCCCAGACCTTCCCTGCTTAGCACTAGTGACCATGTCAGAGTGACATAGAGAATTTGGTAAATGACGGTGTGGGAACATCAAGGCACAGATGCATCTGTCAGTAGCTGAGTGTTTTGGATACCTAATGGCTTATTTTTAAGTACCTAATAGTCTTCTAATTTAAATAGACATATTTCTAAAATACTTAACTTCCTTAACATTTTTATCCAAACGTCATTTTCAGAATAAACTTTTAGACTGAAAAGTTACCTTAGTTAAACGTCGAGGCATTATTTCATGAATGAGCCCACTGAGGCCAGAGAGCTAGGGAGACTTGCCTAAAGTCACAAAGTCAGGGTCGGTCTGGCCAGGGCTAAAGCCCCAATGGACTCCTGACCCCCCTCCCCCCGGGAGCACACCTCTCATGGCAATGAGCCTCCCCAAGGTGACTTGGGTCACAGCAGTGAGCATCTCTTACACAGCCTGCTGCAGCATCACGATGCTGGAAGACCCTCTGCCCTTACCCCTTTAGATGGTCCCTTCTGTGCTGTACTTTTAGCATCTCTGTCCTGAGCCATCTTTTCGCCTTTTTTACTGGCTCCTTCCTCCCTGAATGTCAGCTGTCTTTTCTGGCTGCTTTCAGTGGGCCTACAAACAGAATCCACTTACCAGTTTTTCACTATGTATTTCCCTAGGCTGGGATGCTAACCAAACAAACTTGTTAGACTTGTGTATAAATGAAAACAAAGGGTAGCTGAGCAATGGCCAGACTATAAACATACCACTGAGGAGGGTCACTAATTGTCAATGTAATTGCATTCCTAACACCTTGACAAGGTCTGGCACACAATAAACCCTCAATGAGTAGCTATTGATAGAATAAATACACGAATAAATGACTAGCTATCAGGTGAGTTAAGGGCAAGGACTAAGCCATTGTATTTCCCATGGTCTAAGATGCCAAATTGAGCTGCAAATGGTGCAATGTCAGGGTATCAGTGCCTTAACCCCCTGCTGCATCGCCCTGGGTTATATGCCCGAGGCACTCCTCCACCACTGGTAAGCACTCTCCACCCTACCCCCTTCCAGTCTCATTTCCTTTGCAGGGCTAGTGAACGAAGGGAGCTATAACAGGCACTGAGTCTTTACTGAGTGTCAGGCACTGGGATCTACATATGAGATTTCATTCAATCCTCAATCCTATGAGGAAGGTATTATGTTCCCCTTTCTGCCACAGAGGAGCCTGAGACCTGGGACATTAAGTAAGAAACTTTCCCAAACATTTCCTACTAGGTGAATGAGCCTAGAGAAGGGACAGGCACAGATTGGGGGCTTGATACAAGTCTGATGAAAGAATGACCACAAGCAAGATTGTCCCCCAAGCCTCTGCAAAAGCTGAAATGCTTCCGCTAGGCCCCGTGGCCCCCACTGAGGGGAGGTACTTTGGACAATGGGAAGAATGTGGGCCTCCTGTGGACCCCAAAGGTTGACAGACCTGAGAAAGGAGATTAGAGGCCCTACAAGAAGGGAAGGGTGGTTCCAGTTCAGGTGTCTTCCTTCCCCTGTCCTAAGAGACAAGAGGCTTGCGTGAGCTGCCAGAGGGAATGGTAAATGTCACAGGATGCTGAGAGCTTGGATTCCTGCCAAAGCAAATGCATTTGTTCCTGGGCAATTCCTGCCAGCCTTGGGTCCCCTGGGGGGATTCATTCAAAGGTCTCTGTGTGAAAGGGAGTCCATGCTGCAGGTAAACAGGAAACACAGGTTCCGGCAACCCAACCCTGCAAGGAGCCAAGATGGTAACACTCTGGTGAGAGGGCCTCTGTGTGCCCTCTCTGCTCCTTCAGTGTCACACTTCAGGATGATTCCAACCTGGGCTGTCATCCTCAAGCAGCACAGTGTACGGGACAAGGTAAGAATCCGAACCACTGAGGGTGAAGCCTCAGCTCTGCCTCCGGTTAGTCAGATGACCTGGCCAAGTCACTTGCGCTTTCTGAGCCCCAATTCCCCCTTCTCTAAAAAGGAGCTAATGACAGTCCCTATTGGGTTGTTGTGCGTATGAAATGAGATGAAGTATATTCCCCTAAGGAGCTCCCAAAGCACTGTGAACTCTGGCCCCCTTTTCCCCATGTGCTCTGCAACCTCTCTGCTAATGGCACTGCTTCCCGGTGTTGCCCTGCTGTCCCCTTCACCAAGACTGCCTTCAATCCACCTCAAGGCTTAGTAGCATCCCACTCCATTCTCAAGGCTCTGCTGAAATGGTGTCTCCTCCCATGTGTCCTCCACTCCCTGCTTGCCTAATATCTGCACAACTCCTCTCACCCCACACCCAGCTGCTCCTGCCAGCAGGATCACCCTCCCTTCCACTCTGTCATAGCAATTTCATTACTTACTATGTAGCATGGCATCGTGCTGGGCAGTAACACACAAGTATGACCACATGCACGTGGTCCTTGCCCTCCCAGAGCTTCTGTGTACTTGGGCGAGACAGTGCACAGGCAATGCCCATGCAGAGGAAGTACCTCTGCCAGCCCTGGGACACAGGGTAGGGGTGTCACACCCAGGCTTGGGGCTCAGGAAAGGCCTCCCATTGTAGGCAGACTCAGAGGAAACCTGGGATGGTGAAGAGGGAGCTGGTGAGTGAAAGGGCCCGGAACCACATTCAGACAAAGGGAACACTGTGTCTCTCATTAGAGCACCTGGCAGGCAGTGGTGTAATTATGTGTTCCCAGATCCACCTCCCTTTCTGAGCTGTGAGCTCCAGCAGGCTGGTAAATTATTCTGTTGATCTTTGTAACTCGCTCTCCTATCCCAGTGCCTGGCTTTGAGTGGGGATGTGTCCAATAAATGTTTGCTAATTGATGAGTGCACAACAGCAAACAATACCTAGGGAATCTGGGATGCCTGTGAGATGCAGGGTGTCAGAGGAGGCTGAAGTTACAGAGAGTAGAAAATGCAGGGAAACTGAGGCAGGGGCTGAGTCCCAAGCATGAGGAGATGCTTCCTGCAGCTGGGAATACTGACTGAACCAGCAAAACCTTCAGAAAGGGTTTCTCAAATTTGATTATTAACAACTAAGCAAACAAGCTCTTACTCAGGATAACTGTCAAGTCCTCCATTTGGATTCAAAAGCGTAACTCCACTTGTCCGGAAGAAAAGAGATTTGGCTTAGAAGCAGATTGTGTGAAAAAAAGAACTTGTGGTTTTATTTGATTGCAAGCTCAGTACAAGGGCAAAGTGAGGTTGTATACAAAGCACAGTTCACACAACCGGATTCGGACCCCACTCAGCTGGTGCAACAGGCCTGGGGCACACACCTGGAGCCCTGGGTCAGGACACTACACTGCAGGGAATTACTGAGTGGGGACAGCTGGGGGACTGGGACTTCCACCAGAAAAGAGAAGGCTTAATGGGTCCCAGATAGCCATGATGAGATCCTGGAAAGCCTATCCAGGGGAGGGGATGTGCAATGTTCTATAGAGCTTGTGGCAGTCATGTGGGTGGTGTAGAACATGGATTCTGTGCAGGAGGAATGTTCTAACCTGTAGATTATTCATAGATATGATGAACTCCTTGGAGGATGGTCTGCCAGCTGTGGGCTGAGAGGATTCTTGCCAGGGCATGTGTCAGGCTACCCCAAAGAGCAAAGAGAATTGCACTTGGAGTCAGTAAAGCTGGGTTTCTTCCACCTTTTGCCTGTGTGACTCAGCCTTCATTTTCTCACTGTAACAATATCTGCCCTGCTTTTCTCCCCTGGGCGTTTTGAAGGTCATGTGACACGAAGTACATGAAAGAACTATGTAAGCTGCAAAACCCTTTGGAAATACAAGGGCTGCTATATTATTCCCTCTAAATATTCTTTTTCATGAACTGCACCTGGGCACTAACTGCTAATCCTGCCCTCCCTCCTTGGGGAGGCACAACCCCTGGCCTGATCCTCCAAGGACCAGTACCCACAGCCACCCACCCAGCTCACCCCTCTCTCAAAGCAGCACAGACCCAATGACACAGGCAGTAACTCACCAGTCCTCCGTGAAGTGGGGTTAGAGTGAAGACCCTGGACCTTTGCTTGGCCATACTTTAGAGGCTCACAGTGCAGGAGGTGAGGGAACAGTCCAGACAGAGGTGCTTGCACAGAGCAAGGAGGTGGCATAACTGCCCACCATGCTTGGCCTCTCAGCTCCCTGTCGGGGCACCAGCCTCTTGGGAAGCCCACTTGGGTTGACCGGGTTCCTAGAGGAATCTCATCCACCAACTTAACATGTTAACTTCAAAACATATCCCCTCCCAGACCTCCATTCCCCCTCTGTGAATGGGAGTGTTGGTCTCCTCGGATGAGATCCAAGGTCCCCAGCCTCTAGTGCAATAGTGTGGCTGTGGAGTCAGGCAGTACTGAGTTTGGATGCTGGTTTGCCTCATCCTAGCTGTGTGACCTCAGGCAATTGCTTCACCTTTCTCTGCCTCAGTTTCTTAACATGTATGTAACCGGTGATAACTATGTTTACCTCCAGGATCATTTGTGAGAACTAAAAGAGATACTACAGGGAACTTGCTCAACACAGAGGTGCACAGTAAGTGCTTTTATTATGCTCACCATCTCGGAGGTCTTGGGACTCTCTTGTAACCACAGAATCCCAGCACTTTGCTGCAGCAGGGCAGGTGATGGGGTCACTGGGCCTGTCAGTGAGAGAGAGGCAAACAGTCCCAGGAAAGTGGGGGAGGGCCCAGGAACCTGCCAGTCCTGGGAGTCAAGGTGCCAGGAGATGCCTCTCCAGTCATTCTGTGGGTTTCCAGATCCCCCTTTCCCTGGGGGAGGGGTGTTTCCTGAGTCATGGGGTTTCCAGAGGGGGGTGAGCTTCTAGAGTCCTGGGGTTTTCAGGCCGGGGGGGGGGGTGCTCCTGAATCCTGGGTGTCCACCGGGTCCCTCCGGGGTCCTGGGGATGGAGGCCCGCGGCGGGCCCGGGGCGGGTGACGCTGACGCTCGCGGGCCGCCCGCAGGTGCCCCGGCGCAGCGCTGGTCCATGCAGGTGCCGGCCGAGGTGAGCGCGGCGGCGGGCGAGGCGGCGGTGCTGTCCTGCACCTTCACGCACCCGCACCGCCACTACGACGGGCCGCTGACCGCCATCTGGCGCGCGGGCGAGCCCTTCGCGGGCCCGCAGGTGTTCCGGTGCGCGGCGGCGCGGGGCAGCGAGCTGTGCCAGACGGCGCTCAGCCTGCACGGCCGCTTCCGCCTGCTGGGCAACCCGCGGCGCAACGACCTCTCGCTGCGGGTCGAGCGCCTCGCCCTGGCCGACCAGGGCCGCTACTTCTGCCGAGTCGAGTTCGCCGGCGACATCCACGACCGCTACGAGAGCCGCCACGGCGTCCGGCTCCACGTGACCGGTGAGCGCGCGGGCGCGGCCGCCGGGGCGAGGAGGCCTTTTCCCTCCCCCGGCCCTCCGGCCCCCCGGGGGCCTTACTGGGTGCAGGGCTCGGTGCCCGCCGCGAGTATCGGAGGGGGATCAATACACACTCTTTTCTCTAGAGCCGGGGTCTCACTCGGCCATGGCTACGGGCCACGTGGGGCTTTGTAAAAAATGCAGAATCCTGGCCCCAGGAAGGGCTGGTTGGGGCCCGGGAATGGGCATTGTAAAGAAGCTCTTACAGAGCGACGATGCCCAGTAGCTCGCGGTTCAGGGGAGAGAAGAGTTAGTGAGCAATAACCCTAAACATGGCACGGGCTGCAAGGAGGTGAGTGCTGTGCGCGCTGGGGAGCACCCGCCTCCCCGGGGAAGTGCACAGGGAGCCGCCCTTCGCTAAACGTCGAGGTATAAAGCCGTGGGAACCAGAGTCCCCACCCCTAGACCAGTGGTTCTCAACCCTCCATGTGCGTTGGAATTACCTGTAGAGCTTTAAAAGTCCTGGGCTGCCAGCTATGAGGGGGGAAGGGAGGGCAGGAGTTCTGGGCTAGGGTCTGGCTCTCCCGAGAGCTTTTCCTGTGCCCTTGGGGGGCTGGGCGCGGCTCTGAGTGCGTTTCAGTTTCTTCCAGGGTGGGCACCTACCTAGCACAGGCCCACGGATTCAGGGAATCAGTCTCAACTCTAGTTCTTGGTGAGGTTGTCTGGCTTGGGGGAGGTGCCCCTGAAATCACACTAGCAGCCTGCCCCCAACCTTGTGCTACCACAACAATAACCACCATTTAGTGAGCACTTACTATGGGCCAGGCCCTAGTCCAAGCACCCCACCAGTATTAATTGCCAGATCTTCTCACCAACCCCGTAAGGTAAGCGATCCCCATTTTACACGTGGAGAAACTGACGCACAGAGCGGGAAATAGTTTGTCCAAGGCCACTCACTCCTGTCCTGGGACCCAGGCAAGCTGGTGCCCAAGTTCCCAATCCCTCCTTTACGAGTTGCTCCCACCTCTTCTAACTTTCTGGGCGACTAAAGGGGACGGAGAAAGGTCCCCCTTCTCTTTCCCGGCCCCCCTCTGACCGCGGTTCGCCCCCTCTCTTCCCCCACCCGGCCTCCGTGATTGCCGCCCGCAGCCGCCCCGCGGATCGTCAACATCTCGGTGCTGCCGGGCCCCGCGCACGCCTTCCGCGCGCTCTGCACCGCCGAAGGGGAGCCGCCGCCCGCCCTCGCCTGGTCCGGCCCGGCCCTGGGCAACCGCTCCACCGCCGTGCGGGGCCCGGGTCAGGGTTACGGCCACCAAGTGACCGCCGAGCTCCCCGCTCTGGCCCACGACGGCCGCTACACGTGCACGGCCTCCAACAGCCTGGGCCACGCGGAGGCCAGCGTCTTCTTGTTCCGTTTCCACGGCGCCTCCCGGACCTCGGCGATCGCCCCTCTGCTCGGTGCGCTCGGCCTCAAGGTGCTGCTGCTGCTCGGCCTGCTGGCCGCCTGCGCCACCCGCCGCCGCCTAGGTGGGTGCACCGGGGGGTGTGCAAGGGGAGCGGCGGGCGGGGGCTCTCCTTTTAGGTAAAACCATCTGGCTGACCACCTGGCATGGCGCAACCAAAACATCCTTTTTGCGCCTATGCATCATCTCTGTTTCCTCTACCTACATCAAGCCCAGGAGGTAGGAACCAGCGTGAGCCCATTTTACAGTCAGCAAGGTTAAGGAACTTACCTCTAGGCTAGAGTCACAGAGATACAGACCAGACAATATAGCTCTGGAGGAGGCCCCTTTACCCCCACCTCATAAAGGACTCCTCCCCGAGATCTCTGACCACACATAGGCTTTGCCAGTAGCACCATCCCATTAGTTGCAACAGCATCTTGAGGACCTATTAGTGCTGTGTAGGTGCTAAGAATATAGAAATGAATAAAACATGGCTCCCCGACCTTGAATGGGGTGCTGAGATTAGGCAGACAATGGCAATCTGTGAAGTGTAACCTAGAGTCCGGGTGCTGCGGAAGCCCAGAGTGTATGCATCGCTCTGGTGGGTGTCTGGACAGGGGCCAGGAAGGAAGGCTTTATGCAAGGTGAGAGTGAGAATGAAATAAAAAGCTATAAAGATGCACGAGCTGGGAAAACAAGGAGCTAGTAGTATTCCCAGCAGAGGGAACAGCATGACAAAAGTGTGGAAGGGTAAATTAGCAGAGTGTCTTTGGAGAGCTTCAGTTCTCCCCACATTGCTCTCTCTGGGCTAGAGGGGAAATTTGCTTCTGCGCCCCAAGGGGGGACTTCCCAGAGCCACTCAGATGAGCCAGGTCAATAGCACCAGCCTCAGACTCTCCTAGGATAAAATCCAGAACTTGGCATAGTTGCCTGGCCTCCATCTTTGCTGTGGCCACCCCAGTTCTCTCCCTGGTTCTTCAAAGTCACCAAGCACTCTGTGCTTGGGGTCCTCAGAAAGGCAGGTTTTTCTGTTGGGCAGCTCCTCGCTCCACCCTTCCCCCCAGTAACTCCCACTCATCTTTCCTGTTACTTCTATGCCCTGCTGGCTTACTGTTTGCTACAAGTTCCCTTCAGACCACTGTCCACTGTGGGGTGGGGTGGGATGGGGTGGGGTGGATAGCCTGGCCTATAGTCTGGAGGCTACCATGTAGATTCACGCCCTCTTTCTCTTTCACCCTATCTCTCACACAGAGGATCCAGTCACCCAGGACACCCCACCACGGTAAGTGAGCTACCCCACCCCCAACTCACCGGGCTCTAGTCCCCACTGGCCAAAGGGTGCAGGCTTCTCAAAGCTGGCAGCATGAGGAGAAAGGATAGGCAAAGGGCCGGGGTCTGGGTCCTCCCTGAGACTGTTAAGCCTCCCCCCTCTTCAGTCCACCATGCCTTCTCAAGCCAGACCAGGCCACCTGGCTGACCTGCTCTCCCCACCCCCACCCCACTCCCAGCATTTCCTGTCCGGGCTTCACGCTGGCCTCTCTCCCAGATCTCCCTGGTGACCCGGGGCTAAAGGGCCATTTTTCTGTGTGTCTATATTATCTCCGCACCTAGATGTGATTCCTCAAGGCTGTATTTCTTCCTGTAGTGACCAGCCTTGTGGGACAGGCAGACCCATGTAAAAGCCACCTCAAGGCACACATCCTGCCAGACACCCTGCTGAAGGCTTTGCAAACTAATGTCATTAGAGGCCCTGAGAGCTTAAGGTCAGGGGCCCAGGACACAGCTAGGAAATGATGACCCTCCTATCCATGTTCCTCTATTCTCAGTGTTTGTCCAAGTAAAGGTTCACCTTAACGAAGAAAGAATTCAATTCCGAGACCCTGGCTGGTCTGCCTGGGATGCTGGGTTGGGGTTGGGGTTGGGGTTGGGGAGAAGAGGAACACAGTCTTCCAGGACCCATTAGAAAAGCCCAGGCTCAGCTCCCAAAGCTCCACTCCACCTGTGCCCCAAGGGTTAGAAAAACCACATTGCCAGCCCAAGCCCCTCTTTCCAGCTGCCTGTTCAGCCACTCCCCACATTCTCGAATGCCTATGCAATGTCCCTTTTCATTGCTAATTTACTACTGCAGCGAGGTACCTAAATCAGAAAGCTGACTATTGGTCAAATATTTATTGAGCACCTACTATGTGCGTATGTTTTGGATGCTAAAGATATAGCAAAAATTTCCGACCTCAGAGAACTCAAATTTTGCTGTGGAGAGTTTTAATAAAACATAAAGTCATCTTAGATCTTAAAATAAGAGCTGTGACAGAAATGGACAAGGCAGTGAAGCAGAGCTCCAGGGTAGCGAGATGGCCACTGGGCTGTGGCTGCTTTAGATCAGGACTTCCTCTCTGAGGACTCGACATTGAAGAGACCTGAGCCCAGAGGGTGGCATGGCTGCTCAGATGAAGGTGACAGTAGTGGAGGCGGGGAGATGGGCAGATGGAAGACAGGCTGGCTAGGGGGCTGGGTGGGTAGCATGAGCAAGGGAGGGAGCCAGAATGCCCAGGTTTGGAGCTGGAACCCTGGGTGCCACATACTGAGATAAAGCTGAGGAGAGAAGAGAGGGATGGTGGTGAGGATCACGTGAGCACTGCCGACAGTTAGGTTTGAGATGCCCATTCAGACATCCCAGAAGCCAGGAAAGCAGTTGGAGCTGAGGAAGCCAGGCCTGGAGGTCAGGGGCATGGAGGTGGTTTTTAAAGCCACACAGGAGATCCCTTCGAGACGACAGAGACTCTATGGCAGGGACACTGTCGTCACCCATGTGTCCACAAGTTATGCACCGCCCTGCCTCCAACCTTCAGTTAGTGTCCAGGCCCTGTTGGATCAGGGCCCCAGTGCCCACCTTATCTCTCCTTCCCGCCCCTTGCTAGGCTGTGGTTTGGGAAGTCAGGGACCCCCCTCCTGTACTGGGTGATCAGCTAACTTTCTCTTGTCCACAGGCCTCAGGCTCAGGAGTCCAATTATGAGAATTTGGGCCAGCAGAGCCCACCGGTGGCCATGTGTTCAGCACGAGGAGCCCCTCAGCCACAAGCATCCACTTGTGCACCATGAGTTGCAAAGGCCGATATGTTTGCTGGGGCGACCCTTCTTGCCTCTCAGGTACCTTGGCACCCCAAACACCTGGGGGTCAGGACCCCACTCACAGGGGCTCGGTGATCTCCTACATGGACATCTGTCTCGGAGCCCCAGTAATATTATGTCAGTGGGGCCAGCATTTTGAAAGAGTGTATATGTCTGTGCATGTGTGAGCTCCAGTGTGAAACTTCCAGAAAAGGTCCTCTTGCCTTTTCTTACCTAGAACACCATAGTAGAGCAGGCAGGACACTGGTCATAGGGCCTTGAGACTCCACCCTGACTCTGTCACTGACTCGCTGTGTGGACTGAGGCACTTTTTTCACTGGATGAACTGGGTCTCACAGTTCATTTACTGTTGAACGTGGACAATAATATTTTCCCTCCTGGCTGGTAGGACTATCAAGATCTGAGGATGTGAAGGGACTTGGGGGAAAACAAAGATGTCTACAGATGTGAGGGCTGTTACAGGCTCCCCTTGCAGAGCAACCTTGGGACAGGCAGTGAGTTCTAGGACAAGTGTGGCACCCACACCAGCCTCGCTGAGAATGAGAGTTTCAGAGAGCAAGCCCGAGGCTGGGGCTTTGGGGCTGGGGCTGTGCAAAGCTGTGGTCCCAGGAAGAGCAAATCAGCTGTGAGGAGGCTCTTGCTGCCCCTGTCCCCGGGTGCCTGGTGTCTCCTCTGGATTGCCCCACCCTCTTTGCCCACCTCTTACCCCATCAGCTGCCCTGCACTGCTGTGAGCTACTACTCCTGGGAAAAGGAAACAACACCCATCATCTCAAAGCATCTGGAACCCACTGTCGTCAAGGCTGGGAAACCTCAGGGGACATCTGGGCTACAGGATCCCCGTGGATATAGCAGCTGTAGCTCTGACCTCTCTATGACCTGCATCCTTCCAGGATGTACAAGAGCACCAGCAGCTTCACCCCATTTGCCAGGCTGCCTGCCAGGCTGACTGCAGGGCTCTGCCTCCCACACTCACACTTCAGTGTGAACTTCTTGATCACTGTAACTCCTGCCATGCTTGGAGTCAGGCACAGGGGGAGGAGGCATGCTTGGGACCTGGGTGAGCTGGCAAGAGGAAAGGGCCACAGAGATTCTCCTCACAGGGGACTGAAGAAGCAATGGGAACAAAGTTCCTTTCTTCAGAACTTTCCCAAAAGCTAGAATGGTCACCCAGAGTAAGCACAGGGTCCTCTCTCATGCTTTTCTGGGGAGATGGCCTGAATGTTGAGGGATCTTTACAAGTTAATAAGCAGGGCAGTGGGTATGAGGTTCCCTTCCTCATCAGAGCCTTCACCAGGGTAAATGAGTGATGGCAGCTCATGGTTAACTGGGGATCCATCCAGGAGTTGGCATTTGTACCTCGTTGCATGGGAATCCTTTTGGGCACCTCAAGGGAGAATCGTGTATCACCAGGGAAGTGAAGGACACAGGATGCTGTGTCTTGGAACCTCTGCCTGGTCTTTGAGGCATTTCACAGCCAAGAACAATACAACAGTGATAGGAATTATTTCTTATGTATCTGTTTTGTGCTAGGAGTTAGGGCACATGTTTGGGGGACACAAAAATGAATAAGGCAAGGCCATGGCCAGTATGCTTAGTGGTTAGATCATCAGCCCACGCACCAAAGGATCTCAGGTTTGATTCCTCCTCAAGGGCAGGTATCTGGATTACTGGTTCAATCCCCAGCCCCGGGGGTGCATGTAGGAGGCAACCAATCAATGTGTCTCTCTCGCATCAGTGTCTCTCCCTCCCTTCCACTCTCTCTAAAAAAATCAGTGGGGAAAAAATAACCTTGGGTGGGGATTAACAACAACAAAAAAGAATAAGGCATGTGTATCAGTCAGGCTGCGGTAACAAACCAGCCCCAAAATCACAATGGCTGAAAACAAGTCTGGTTTATTCTCACCAAAGCTACACGCCCATCACAGATTGGCAGGGGAGCTTTGCTTATTGTACTTACTTAGGGATCCTACCCCCGGCCATTTTGGTTCAGTGGTTAGAGCGTTGGCCCATGGACCAAAGTGTCGTGGGTTCGGTTCCCAGTTAAGGGCACATACCTGGGTTGCAAGTTCGACCCTCAATGGAAAAAAAATATCCTCAGGTGAGGATTAACAAAAAAAAGAGAAAGCTCTAGAGGGCCTCCCATTTGTCATCACAGTCCATTGACCACAAATAGCCACATGTTCCATTCACTCTCAAGGGGCTGGGCAGTGCATTGGGAATAGTTCTGAGGACTCCACAGTTAGTGGAAAACCATGTAAGAGCAACAGTATGCTAGGGTTGCTATGTGGGCACATAAAAAAAGAACTGCCCTAATCTTGGGAAGGCTTCCTAGAGGAGGGGACATGAAGAGGTTACACGTTAGCCATGCAAACGGGGGAGAATGGAGGTTGGAAGGTAGGAAAGAAGGGCATTCTATGCAGAAGGAACAGCCTGAGCAAAGGCCAGGAGGTCAGACACAGCATGATGTTTAAGCAGTTGAAAGTTCTGGAACATGGGGGAAGGGGTGTGACTGGAGCTGAGGCTGCAGTGGGAGGCTCTAGCCCCAGTGATGGGAGTAGCGGGAGTCAGGGCACCCAAGTGGCTGAGCACAGGGCTGGTTCCCTATACTGCTTAGTATGGCTGCTCTCACCTGTCTGATCATCGCACCTGCTCCAGCCCCACAATGCTCTGGGGCTGGGTTTCAACATTGAAACCCTGGGCCCTCAGACCAGTGTTTCCCCAGCAGGTTCCAAGGGTGCCCAAATCAGGGGGGAGGGGGCTGAATTTTCACATATATCCCCCGCCCAGACTGGACGAGAGACAAGTGTCTACCTTCAGGCCAGAGGGACCTTAGAAACCAAGAGTTAGGGATCCTGGACTTGTCCCCCCTCCATCCCTGGCCACATAGGCTCAGCTCCACCCACCCCCCCGCCCCACAATAACAGCTCTTATATTTTTGGGGCCCCTGTGATCCTCAAAGACCCTTGCCCTCTGTGATCTCAGGTAGTTCTCACTAAAAACCCAGGAGACAGGTAAGGCTTCAGTTATCCTCACTTTAAAGTGAAGGAAAAGTCCTGGGCAGGAAAGCGATCTGGTCAGCATCACACGTGTTTTGCCCTCCCACCATACTCCGCCCATTCAGGACTTCTGACAAATGTGATTGAAAATGAAAACCAAGGAAGAACTCCCTGGTATTCCAACGCTGAAGTGATTTCCAGAACCATGACCAAGCTCAGCTACACTGGCCTCCCCTGGCAGCTCTGCCCTCCCAGACACATCCCCACCCCCACCCAGTAACTCAGGCAGTGGGAGCCTTTGTGCAGCTTCATGTCCTTCCTACCAAGGTCACAACCATGTGATGGACCCTCAGGGCTCTCCTGAGCTCTCTGGAATCACCAGGTAGCCTCCCATCTATGCCAATTCTTAAACCCTCAAAGTTTAAATTATCTTTGAAACCAGAGGCCTCATCCACTGTAGTGAAATGTTACAGAACATAGATTCTACCCATTTACAAGCTTTCTAATTTCCCAATTTTTCTTAGTGTGATTTCTGGATGAAAAGACCTGCCAACCAACTTGCCAAAAATGAGACATGTCCACCACATTAAGTTAAACTTGAATGTAGTTTATTTGCAGTTTACTTAACCAATTCTCATGTCTTCCTGTTTCTCATTATATAAAAACTTGTCCTTTGTACAAGTATGTTAAATGCTGAACAGTAAAGAAGTGAATGTTGCACATTTAATGACCAAAATAAATTGTGGTTTTTAAAGGCCACACTAAACATGTCGGAAGTAAAAAGAGTTGAACACAGGTGATTTTAACAACATTGCTTAGTGACTTTATTATCCCCAAGTAGGGTCAGCAGTTCATTTTTTTCAAGTTATTGTCATCAGAAATCAGGAGCCCAGTCAGACTGAAGGAAACTTCAACTCTAGCTCCTATAGGACACAGGATGCCTTTATAATGTGTGAGGATCATCAGGGACCAGAAAAAGGTCAGGGCTGGTTGTAAGCCAAGAACATCACCCAGCTTGGCCAGGATGTACATGGAAGATACAGCAGAGGATACTTTTATTTTTAAAAGCAAAACACTAATTCCCAACATTTTACTTAATAAGTCAAAGTTAACTGAGCAGAAAAAAATCAGCCACTACGTCAAAATCAGCTGTCATGCTGGTCCAAAATAAAGAGTCAGGGGTTTTAAGAGAAGCACAAAGTGCCTTATTGTTGGACCCGTGCGGACAGCTGAGGAGGCCAGTCTTTGGCAGCAACTGATGTGAACCTGAGGCCTGGAGTTTGCACTCACCACTGGACTGTACCAACCCCAGGGCACAGACGTCGCCAGAGAGTCCAGGAGAGTGAACTTCGCTGCTTGGCCCACACTAGTCTGACCAACCCGCAGGGCAGGGACCAGGCTAGGGCACAGAATGTAAGCAGGTACACGCTTGGCATCCGCAGGCAAATGACAGATTTGTGCTCTGAGTGCCTCATTTGCCTCATCCGAATCATGGGCCTGCTAATCATGGGTGCAGCCCCTTTAGAGTAACTTGGGCTACTTGGAGCACTTTTCCCGAAGTGCAGCTGTTAGACATTGTGGGGGACCAGGACAACGAAAGGCGCTGGGCATTTAGTATGAAGAGCACTGAGTGGGGGCAGGCAGGTAGGGTCAAGGTGTGATAAGGTAAGACACTGTCTGGAGGTCTGTCAGGAGGGGTAGGAGATCAGCCCCAGCCTGGCCTGCTCCAGCAGAACCCATAACCAATGTTTCCAGGCGGCCAGTTTGGGCTTAATATAAAGCAGAACTACACAGAGTTGGACAATGGCCTCAAGGGCTGCCCACCAGAGGCAGAACAATCTGCCACAAGAAAGGGTGAAGGAGAGGCCGGAGAGGTGGGTCTGGGGACCCCTGCTGAGTGAGAGGTGAGACTAGATGAGCTTTAATGTCCTGCCAACCTGTGCTTCCATGATATCTGCTTCCTGCAGAAGAAATCATTAATTTTAGGAGTAAAAATCCAGTGAAGCCCTAGCTGGTTTGGCTTAGTGGTAGGAACGTAAGCCCATGGACTGAAGGGTCTCGGGTTCAGTTCTGGTTAGGGGCACATACCTCAGTTGTGGGCCCGATCCTTGCCCCAGTCAGGGTGCATGCGGGAGGCAGCCAATCATTGTCTCTCTCACATTGATGTTTCTCTCTCTCCCTCCTCCCCCCCTCCCACTCTTTCTGAAAAGCAATGGGAAAAATGTCCTCTGGTGAGGATTTAAAAAAAAAAAAGAAACCAGTGGCACCCAGCCACTGTGCTCAGTGGTTGAGCACTGACCCATGAACCAAGAGGTCACAGGTTCAATTCCCGGTCAGGGCACATGCCCAGGTTTCAGGCTCAATCCCCAGTAGGGGCTGTGTAGGAGGCAGCCAATCAATGACTCTTTCATCATTGATGTTTCTCTCTCTCTCCCCCTCTCCCTTCCTCTCTCTGAAATCGATAAAGATATATTTAAATATATATATACTCATTTTTAAAAATCCAGTGGAAAGCTGCATCACCTTCATTCAAAAGGAAGAAAGGGCATGAACACTCTACCTTGTACGATGTGGACACACTGATTTTGGTGACTGATTGGGAGGAATGGGGTTGGCACTTGGTTAAAGTGAGGTTAGGTTGCTCTGGGATTTCATTTTCTGGACTAGGTTCCCCCAACCTCAAAGAACAGAGACTCAGGTACAACCCCGGGAAGGCAGACGTGAGAGCAGAGTCATGCCAGGGGCTGAGGTAGAGTGCCCAGGAGCTTTGGGAACATGGACGGGTGGGTCCTGGCCCCATCAGGCAGAGCAGACACATAGGCAAGACCTCCCTCCCTTAGCCTCTGTGCCTCCCAGCTCACCATCCTCTGTGTACTGCCAAGTGAGGAGACGAGTGGAGAAAAGGAGGTGCTTTTAACGAGACCAGAAAGCTGCTAGATACCCTCATCTGCACCCGATGCCACTGATGGCCACGTGCAGGGAGAAGTCTGTGCTAGGTCACCTTCAACACTGCTGGACATGGATGGGCCTTAGTCTTGCCTGGTCCAGGTATCCACATGCAGCACTGCGACTGTCTCCAAGACTGGCCCTAAGACTGTTTCTGCCAGTAATGGCTCGTTATTCCTGAAAGCCGAAGGCCACGCTGAGTCTCTTCGCTCCCAGGAGGCTACAGCAGCACTGCCACCTCCTGAACTATCTCAGAGTCTTTAAAGCACCTTCATAGCCCAGAGCATCTCAGAAGACCCTGTGCACTGAGTAAACTTCTGTTAAGCACGAGGGAGTTAAAGGGGAAGCACTCTGACCAACCATCTCTGATAGTCAAGTTATGCTGTCAAATAAATTAGATGACATCAGGCATAAAACTCTGCATCAGCCTTACAACTGAAAACTTTACAAGAGAGTGCAATAGCCCCAAAAATCAGATTCTTACCAGCTACAATCAAAGAATGATTTTATTTTTTATAATTTTTAGAGATCAAATACATTATAAATATTATAAACCTTCAAAAATTAACAGATAAATCATAATTTTCTTTAAAGCGTACACACTGTCGCACAGAAGTGTCACAGTCCGGGATGTCAGTACTTACATCCCCTTCAAAGGAAGCACAAAAAATACCCAGAGCCCAGAGTCTCCATGCCAAATCTGCCCCGAAACGGTCCCTAGCTTCTGAAAGTTTTTTATCTGCAGCATAGGGATGGATTTTGAAAATGGAGAGAAGCAGAAACCAGGACAGCTCTGAGATGTGCCTGTCTGAGATGGACACGTGTGGCCTGTAAACCTGGAGGCTGCACAGGGATAACTTTATCAGACCATGTCCGTGAGGCAGAATGGTTCTGTCCACCTAAAGAACAGCTAGCTATACACTTTCAAATGTTTGGGGAAGCACTGAGGCGGATGTCTGAACAGAAAGTATCTGTTAACCTATCTCCCCACCCCCTGGTAAAGCTCTCAGTGACTGGTCAGACATTTTTAGGTAAATTTCCTTGGCTACAGAAAACCCATAAAATAAAATAAAAATACACATTGTGCAAGTGGACAAACAAAATCAATTTGGAGCCAACAGAATTATGACTATGATGACAGAAGTCAAACTGCTAATTCCTGGGAGAAACGACAAGAGCAAGAAGACAACAGAATAAGCCAATGTTGTTACAGACAAGCTTCGGTAATGAATGAACTGTTAACAACAGAAGGCACATGGCTATTGGAAAAAAGCCAATTTTCAGTTGTCTCCTGACCTGACCTAGTTTCCACGAAGCAGTGTTTCAACAGGTTTGCTAGCTTCATTTCCATTTCAAAATGAAGAAATAAGCAGGGAGCAGAGAACCAAGTTCTCTCTCCCCTTCGCTCTTTCTCTCCAACAGGGCCCTCAGATATCTAACCTAGCGTCTATAAAGAGTTGCAAACTTAATGTCTACAGAGGCCAAGTAAGTGATGTGAATGAGGGAATAGGCTGGGATAGGATGAAAGGGAATGTATGCCTATTCTGAACTGCAGAGAGCAAGCCCCGTTTATATTCTCCACATGTGTACCAAAACCCATGTGTGCCCAGCAGGCTCACCACAGACTGCCAGCATGCCACCCCCGGTTTACACGGCTGGCTCCTTCTCCATGTGGACACTCGGCTGAACGGAAGTGCCCTGGTCACCATCTCTGCTGTCCACTAGAATCAGCATCAAGTGGTCACATTTTAGACAATGACTTTCTTTAATTCAGCATCTTATCTCCCTTCTGAGAGAAATAACACAATACTTTTAAGCTGATATATTTCCCCACATTTGAGAAATGCAGAAATTTTCAGTCTGTTTTACTTAAAAAACAACAACAAATGGGGGTCAAAAGTAAGGGTTCTACATGATTCCCAAAGTAGTTAGATCTGGCACAGGATCCTTGACACTTAAAAAAAAAAAGAAAAGAAAACAAGAGAGGGTAGAGGTGGAGACATACAAAGAACCCCGTCCTGAGGTCTTCTGAGATGACTAGGATATTGGGCAACTATGAGTAGCTCTGTGCCCAAGTGGAACTTAGTAAGTTTATCTCATTGGATGAACATAAAAACTGAAAAGTCCACGTAAAGTTTTAAGATCTCACACACACACACACACACACACACACACACACACACACGTGCACATGCATAAGAGAATTACCTAGTGCCTCTGACTTGCATCTCAGTCAACTACTTCATTGGCCGAACTGAGCTCCACAGTGAAACTGAGCAAAGTTACTTGTGCAACAGCAAAGTCAAATGTAAACATAAATAGCAGCGGGTATTCCAAGAGCCTCAGTGTTACTATCGTATATTGTCCAAATAATGCACTTCTGGGTAGAGACTGTTAACAAGAAGAGCCAGGAAGCTTTTCCCATCTTGGAGGCAATGGCCAGGATGCTTTATAAACTGTGCAGCTTGCGATATCTGATCCTGGTATTCGACATACTGCTTACTTGATGTCAAGGATTCCAGTGCACTGAGAGCCTAAAAGACAGGGAAGGCAAGAGGATTAACCGCCTGGGTGCATGTAACAGGATTCCAGCAGGTGTGGCACACCTATCGTGACCATCCGGTACAACCATGAGCCTCTGGGGAAGCTATGGAAGTGGAATTAGAAGTGCCAACAACAGGCACTTATTAACCAAACACAAAAGGAGGCCAGCAACCCAAGCTTCTGGGCTTTTGCCACCTTCTACACACAACCTTCCCTCTTCCTGGCCTGTGCTGCTTCCGAGCCCTTCCCCACAGAGAGCCACAGCTGCAGCCACACTGGCCTTACTGCCTGTCCCCTTCCCCCACCCCCCAGTGCCAGCAGCCGAGCCCTCCCCACCAGCTCATCGGCTGCCGCTCTTCCTGGAGCCCCAGCTGGAAATCACAGGCACTAGCTGCCTGTGAGCCCTATTTAATTTGCTGTTGGGTGTGTTCTTACATAATAATGTTGTATTAAACTGTTTAACTGAATGAAATGCGGAAGAAACCAGCGTCCAAGCGCTGCTGAGGGTAAGCAAAGAGATCACTCTATTAGTCAACAAGCATGAAATGGAGACCGAGTTCCTCCAGCTTCTGCCCACAGAAGCGACAAAAATGTATCTATGCCTTTCTTCAGGAATAAAGAAAACACTTTTAATTCCATAATTTTAATTTTTCCTTCCTTCATAGAGGGAGAAGAGAAGAAGAAAAAAGATGCATTTGAAGAAAACAAACAAAAATCAGAAAAATGGTTCTTCGGTGTGAGGAATTTTATTTTTCAACTATACAAACCCACCCCCAGGATCCTGAATGTGAGCTGTGAAGTCCCCCCTCCTCCCCTCTCATTTATGGAGACCACTGCACTAGGGAATATAGACTAGAAGATGACATTTGCTTGGCTCAGTAAACATGGAGGGAGATATTTTTGAGGATAATAAATGACCTGGCAGCTTAGAAGTACATTACCAGGGGGCTGAAGACAGAATCCTAGGGTTGAAAATAAACCACCGAAGGAATTTTGGTACCATGCTAACTGCTGTGTGAATAGTCAATCTAAGAACGGGAATCAATGGGGACAAGCACTCCCAACCATAGTGTCCACGTGTCTTTCTCTCCCACTTTTTTTTTTTTAAATTTAGCCCCCAAAGTGGTCTACTGTGAGAGTTTGCCTAAAAGTAGTCATTTTATAAAAAGATGACTTTTTCCAAGTCTGAAAATCCTGATGACAAGTGTGCAAGGTGCTGAGTGTAAAGAAATGCAGGTGGAGAGGCAGGACCTGGGAGGCGTGGTGGCCACAGTTAAGGCAGAAGCCATGCTCCAGGTCCTGGTGGCCACAGAAGAGCAGACTCCTCAAATACACCCTGAAAGCATCACACTGATTTCACAACCAGCCCTCGGGAGACTCATCTATCGACTTGTGATGGTTCACATGTGACACAGGGGTTCAAACAGCAATTGTCTAGTCAGTTCGTGACAAGTCTCGGTCATTGTACAAACAGATGCTGATGAAAAACCTGCTGCTTGTACCGCTTGATCTTTGCTCTTAATAACCAAGATACCTTCCTGAATGTGGCTGCTGGAGACATCACAAAACTGTAGAAGAAGAGCTAAGGGGCAGTGTGTTTACCATGCAGAGACAGTACTGCAGAGCGGCAAGTGTGGGCCTGGAAGACAGCCTGGCCGGTGAATCCCGAATCCCAGCCCCAGCTCATCAGCTGTGAGATTTGGGACAAATTACTTAGCCTCTTGCTGTCTCCATTTCCTCATCCACAAAAACCAGGATAATAAAAGCTCCTATGTTATAAGGTGGTTATGAGGATTAAATGAATTAAAGCTAACTCATCAGCATTCAGGGAGTTAAAACAGAACAGTGCCTGGCGTGGAGTAAGCACTGAAGATGAGGCCATCCTTTTCTACTGCGTACCTCTGCACCTGGCCAGCCTGACGACAGGGGACAATAGTTACAGGAATGGGACCACTGCCATGTGGCCTTCCACATTTTTAGAACAAACTATAATTTCTCACAGGTGCCATTCTGTCCCTGTTAGGTTTTTCCAACACTGGCCAACAGTGGTCAACCTCAGGACTCACAAAACAGGAACCAACTCCTTGGTTCCAAGTAACAGCTCAGCCCACCTCCATCATTCTCAGCTGCGGCCACTCCTCTGTGCCAGTCCCCAGCCCCCTGCATGTGGCAGGTTAGCACACATCATATTCGTCAAACCAAATTCTATCCCAGACTGGCTTGCCCATGGCCTTGCTTCTTCCACAATGGTAGTAACAGTGCTCCTGGCAAGAACCTTTACAAAATGTGATTTAAGATCTGAGGCAGGCACACGTGGTACCTATTTTCCAATAAGGAGCGTGCATTAAGGGCATGCTGTGTCATTGTAAAGGCCGCAGCGGCCACCCCCACCACCTCACTGGCCTGTTCATTGTAAAACTGTTTTTACTGACCTGCTGAGCTTTCAAGGTGAGATATAATTCAGAGCCAGGCTTCAAACGGATCTGATCCTCGGCAGGAACCTGAACTGAAAGGAAGGCCGCCATGCCTCGGGCAACCACTCGGAACCTTGGGCGTCAGGGAGAGGTCAGAAGTAAACGACTATTAACATAAGCATATTCAAACAAATAACATATTTTCTATTTAAAAATAAGACTAACACATTTCCAGACCTACTGCTGTTTTTAACCTCTTCAGGAAATTCTTAAATATGATCAAGAAGGAGCCTTAATCTTCCCTTCTATTATCACTGCCCAAACAATTTAAGCATAATTCAGACCCATGAATGAAAGTGTTGGCAAGATGTAAATTAACTGGAACTCTCCGACACTGCTGGTGGGAATGTAAAAAATGGTACAGGTGCTATGTAAAAGTTTTTAGTTCCTCAATAACTTAAACATAGAGCAATTCCACTCTTGGGTATATACACCCAAAAGAACTGAGAACAAGTGTTCTAACAAAAACATGTAAACAAATTTCACAGCAGCACTAATCACGATAGCCAAAAGATAGAAAAAAACCCAAATGCCTATCAACTGCTGCATGCATAAACAAAATGTGGTAGAGTAAATCCATATAATGGAATATTATTCTGTCATGAAAAAGAATGAAGCATCGATTCATGCTAAAATATGGATAAGCCTTGAAATTTTATGCTAAAGGAGAGAAGCTAGACATAAGAGGCCAGATACTATATGATTCCGTGGATGAGATGTCCAGAGTAGGCTATACACAGTCAGTGGTTGCCAGAGACTTGCGGGAGAGGAGAATAGGGAGTGACTGCTTAATGGGTATAGGATTTCCATTTGGGGTGATGAAAATATTCTGAAACTAGAATAGTGGTGATGGTTGCAACAACATTGTGAATACACTAAATCATATGTTTTAAAATGGTTACCATGATAAATTTTGTTATGTGTATTTTCCCAGAATTTAAGTGAATCAGAATCACATAGTCCTGATAAATTCTACCATAAACAAAGAAACATGATGTTAACTGGTTTGGATTAAGTGGTTCCCAAAGTTGCAACAACAGGATGAGCTATTCCACAGGAATGCTGACGTCAGAATGGTATTAGAACTCTTTCCAACACTGATAAGGGCTTTACACAAAACCAGCATGAAATACGTATTAGGAGATAAAATGGGAGGCTAACGGCAAATTCTTTCATACTTTGGACTTTTTAGCAACAAAAGTCTAGATCTGTTTCTCACTGCTTATCCTTTTTATCAGTTAATTTTAACTCATCTTGACTTAACAGCTTTAGCAGACTGAGTCCCTGCTGGGACCGGGATTACCCTGAGAGAGTGCCTTCAGTGAGGCAGCTGACAGGAGTATTTTAACCTAATCCTACACACCATCACTGGCTCCAAGGCAGGTGGTCAGGTTACAAGGTCAAAACACAACAAGAGATACTACTAAAAAAAATTTTTTGAACACAAAACCAAAATTGGTTTAAAAATGGGAAAAATATAAACATGATTTTTAGAAGGAGGACATGTAATTAGGCTTTGATCATTTTTTCCTTAGTCCTTAAAGGAAACCTGGCCCCTAAAGTATCACAACCCCTAGGTAGGTGCGGATGCCGAGGCCCACTTAGAAAAGCAGTGGCAGGTGCTTTCTTACCTATTAGACAGGGGTGATTTCCGGCCAAATCCAATTGCCCCCAGAATCCCGGAGCTGAGCCTTTCTTCGGCCAGCAGGCTCTGCCTGCTCTGAAGCAGGAGCAGAATTCGAATGACCGATTCTGTCAAGACCGAGTCATTCTGTTCTGTCTGAATCAGGGACAGCTGTAGGACTTGGTGCCACCACAAAAACAGCTTTGCCTCTTCCTGCATAGACCTGGAGGAAGGCCCAGGAGGAAAATGAAATTAGAAGTGGATTTTCTTCTACTCCTATTTAACCAAAAGTCCACATTTGAGTTTTAACTTTAAGGGGCATTTAGTACTTTTAAAGCTTAGGCTACTGGGTAACAGTGTTAATAAAGTAAGGAGACTGTAACAGCTACCATTTACTGAATATTTATCACATGTCAGACATTGTGTGCGAGCTTTATGTTCTTTCATTTAATCCTATAACAACCCTATTAGGTAAACACTGTTACTACTACTGAACTGGTAAGGAAGCTAAAGGTTGGTGCTTCAAAATGCCTGTTTAGAACATTAAAAAAAAACCTGCTCAGAAAATTAGCCCATGCAAATAAAAGTCTTTCTAAAACAAGTGTCCCTGTACTGCATAGCCTTGTTTGTTTGTTTCACTTGGTTCTGTGAACTTAAATGAGCACTGATGTCAACCCTACATTGCAAGTTATCTAAACCTAGTGAGTCCAACTCAGCAGCCAGAGGGCCAACCCACCTTGGATACACCTGTTCCAACCACTTGCTTAATGTGAGGAGCACCTTCATTTCATTCCTCAGCGTCTGTTCGCTATTTAAACATTGTAGCAAGTAGACATAGAGAGTCAAGTAACTGCCCAGGGATAGGCACTCCTGAAGAAACTCTTCTATGGTGAGCTCAGGAACTTGAAGGGACACCAGAATGGGGCCCCATCCTAAAATCTGATTGAGGGAACCTAGGAAAGAACACCAAGAGGAGACAGTAAGATAAAAGCCAGGTTCAAATTATGGAAGTACTCTAGTGAGTCTCTTCACTTTAAGCTTCACATCAAGAAGACATTGCCCACCATGGCCCTAGAGGCCACAAAAGTGAAACACACCTTGAGCTTAGACTGGAAAGCATCCTGCTAAATGCCCGTGCCCTGGCTAGCCACCAGAGAGGGCTAAGAAATCAGGATTCAGTACTGTATTTTCATAAATCAAATTTCTCATCTTATTATGATCATTAAAATCCCCTGTAGACAGTGCCTGGCCCAGTCATCTAAAAGTCCTAACTTTAACATCATTTATATTATGAAAACGTACGCTTTTCCAAGGGAAATTATTATTACTCTATCCGTCGTATTTTTACTCATGCTTAGTTTGACTCATATCTCAACAGAAATCCCTGAAAATGTTTCACAAATTAAACAATTTTGATTTTAGTAATACAAACAATTTGGAGCAGGAGTGTCATCCTAATGGTTCTCAATTCTTTGGGGGGAATTAGTGTGGGGTGGCCTGGTGACATGAACAGCACCTCCCATGGGGAGTCATGGCTCAAAAAAGGGCAGAATACAGGTGCTTAATGGCATTCTCTCTCCAGTACCCTTCCTTCTTGCCTACTATGCACGCCATGATGTGTACCTGGATGTGAGCTGAGAAGTGCTCTTCTGAGTAACTCTTCTTAACCAGATCAGGTTGTTTCCAGAATGTGAGAGTTTAGAGATGGAGAATGAGAGAGATACAAGGAAAGTGGTGGTGGTAGTGTGTGGGGAGGGAGGAGGTGACCTCTTCATAATAATTTAAAAGACGTGAAAAAAAAACACACAGTAAAAGGAGTCCTAGGAAAATTCATTTTAACAAGTGAAAATTAGTACAGTGGGTCATTATTATATAGATTCTGGTTTATAGCATTTTCTTTGAGGACTATGAATGGGCCTGTGACACACACAATTTGTCTATCAAGAAAAGGTTGACCCGATACTCCAAAACCAGTAAAATGAATTAGAGGTTCCCTCCCCTGAAACGTGACTGCACCAACAGACATGGGTCAGAGGTTCTCATGCTAAGTGCAGATCTTTACGAAAAAGACAAAATATACCTGAAGCATCGACAACATTTACAGAGAGCATGAGATGATGGTCTCCTTACCTTCTTTGAAGTAGGCAGTGATACAGGCTTCCGTGGTCTCGGCCATGTGGCGGACAGAAGCCAGGCTCTGGCAGGCCGCAGTTAAAAGGGGCAGGACCACCAACCCGTGCACTTTTTGCCCAATCCAGGTCCGGATACTGCCCCGGAGGAACTCTGCCGTTGGAATAGTCGCGTTGTTCATCATCATCAGGACTTCCATGAAGAGACTGCTGAGGGCCATGTGGCGGGTCTGGCTGTCTACGTCTAAGGGGACACAGATACACACTCGTGAAAGGTTGGAGGAAAGGTGATGTGACTGTGATCAGGAGAAAATGGTGCTTCCATCTATGTTGCTCTCAGGCACATTTTACAATTCTGTGGCTGATCTCAGAGACCAGAAAAGAGACTCTGGATGGTATTTAGCCTTTAAGGATAGGATATGGCACATAAGAGCAAAGCAGGAACTACTGCCAGACCCTTGGTTATAGCAGCATGGCTGAGCAATACTTTTAATAAACAGATATAGCAAGCTGGTGTGAAAGATCATGCTCATGCTCAGTTAGCCATTATTCCCCAAACTCGGCTCATTGGAAAACCAAATACATAGATCTCAGCAGTCATTTGGTAAACTAATTAGAAATAGTACCTCCACCAACACGGTCAATTCTAGAGGGGTTTACACAGAGCAGCTACTGTTTAAAATGAAATATAAAAGGTGGGAAAACCTTTTTAAAGACTCCTAATAGCAGCTCTTTTATTTATTTGCTTTTTTAAATAAGAAAAACAGACAGACTGGTAATGTAAACAGTTCTTTCAAAAACAAAAATAAGATATGAAAGATAATAATAGACAAGAAAAAGAGCAAATTCATTTTATTTGATAACTGCAAATGAGTCGGTTACTAAGGTGGATTTCTTCTTAACGTTAAAAAATAATCTTCACTGAGAGAGTGTGGAGAAACTATTCAACAGGTATAGTTTTTGCCATTTCTAGCTCTCCTTGAGTTGGGTACACATTTTTTAATGGAATAGGGCTGTGGCTTTCTCACACCAGCGCTTCAGTATTTATGTCAATGGGAGTAGAGAGGTCTTACTCATCACACCCATCAGAACAAATTCACCAGCTTGTCCAAGATTAAATAAACCCTAATTTAAAGTCACTATAAGACCTACTTATTATCAAACAAGGACTTTAAAGGCTTATCTCTGAGTATCAACTGAATAGCAATTTGAATTTTAATTTATCTTTTAGTTATTACTCATGGAAATAAAAATGACTGCAATAAGCCTCCTAACAGATCTCACCTCTTCCCTTCCTATTAATCCACAGAGCCAATACATGTTTTCTTAAAAATCAGATCTGATCCCATCATTCTTCTAAGATCTTTCTAGAACATCCTTCTTTCCTTTGCCTGGTGAGCTGTATTCAAACTTCATGGCTCAATCACATGATCAACTCTAAAAGTTTCTCCAGTACTGTTCTCTAATTTTTCTTTCCTTTTTTCCTTTTAACATTCTCTGAATGTTGTGACTTGCTGAGCTGGTGGTAACCTCTGGGTGATTATCTTTTTCCATACCTACAGTGTGTACTTGAAACAGGTACCTCCCTCTCTACATGCCCAGCACATCCAGCTGAGCCATTCAGACTTCCTACAGTCTTACTGATTCTCTGTCTACTGGATCTATCAATTAAGTGTGAGACGTGTCAAAAGCTCTCACTGTGAGTAAATTTGACATTTCTCTTCCTAGTTCTGTCACTTTTCACTTTATGCATTTGCCACTGCTTCTCTGGAAACAGAAATGACTGTATCTTGACCATCTTCCTGATGTCACAGTGCCAACGGACAACGGGAATTCTTTCACTAAATAAATACATGGCCTCCCAGTGGTGACTTACCAGGTGGGTTAAAGACAATGATATCATCTAAGAGCTTAGACATTTCCTGTTCTAGGATGGCTAAGGTGATTTTTCCATTTTGTTCCAAGGAGCTGAGGAACTGAACCATCTGATGAATGAAAGCTCGGCACTTTGGAACTGCATCCTGACAATAAAAAAAGAATCATTTGAGCAAACCCACACAAATAGTGTTAACGGAGTATTCCCTGGGAGCCTGGCTCTGCACTGACTGCTTTGGCAGGGAGTGCAGAGGAGAGAGCAGGAAGTCACGCAGCAGAGTTGTCTAAGGGCCTTGTGTCTAGGGATATGCAAATCTGTGGCAACACTTAGACTACATTCCCCCAAATTCTGGTAGAACACTCTTCCTTTTTTACTACATTAAAACATTAACTACACACTAATTACTTGCCAGGCACATTTCCAAAAACTTTTATGTTCATTATCTAATTTAATCCTCACAACAACACTTTGAAATAATGCAATTATTTCCAATTCGGAAGTGAAAACCAAGATCAGAATGGCAGTGAGTAGGAGACCAAACTCATCACTTCCCTGCCATGCTGCTGCTAATGACATTCTGATCACTAAACCACAATCTTTTTGGCCTCTTGTTAGCATGTGACACTGCTAGTAAGTAAAGGCTTACCAAAAGAGATAAATAAAACTAAAAGATCCAAGAGGCCAAAATAGGAGCACACATGATAGACACCTCCCACTTTCTCTGATGGGCTGTCACAGCACTCATAGCACTCATGCTATCACCAGCCCTGAAGAACACTCTGCCTTTTAAAGCACCCACTCAACTTACAAGATGTTTCTGGCTGTCAGTAGGAATGGAAAGGCCTGCAGCCACTTTTAGGAGCTTCACAATTAATTCAGCAGAAGATTCCTTAGCCAGGAGGATGGCAGGCTGGTAATGGCTGCTAAAATAACCTAGTACACTCTGATACGACACAATATCCACAAGGTGCCACGAAAGGGAGCTCGTCTGCCCAAGGAGACTAAGTAGAGGCGAATCCTAAAAATGAAATACAGTTCTTTAGTTCCAGAGCTCCCATTTTCCAGAAACATGTATCTCTAATTAGTCTCTGAAGTATCCACTAAGATGGTCTATTTGATTAGCATAGAACAGTTAAGACATCAAACACGTGTCTACTCAAGTTAGGAATACAAGTAACCACCAAAGTCTTAGCAAAAACACATTAAGATTTGTAAGTATTCAGAACCTAATTTTCAAAGGGGCTTTCTGATCTGGTTTTAGAACTAGAAATTAATACGATGTAAAATAAAATTGTTATATTCTGTGTCAGTGTGGTTCCCTTCATAAACTAGAGTTAGATTATATAAACTATCCAAGAAAATCAGGTACCTAGTTAAAGGCACATCCCATGTGCCGACGAGTCACACTGATAGAGACATCAGGAGAACAACTGAAAAATGACAGCTCCATAGAGAGTGTGGATCCAGGGGTCCTTGCCAAGCTTTATCATAGGTCTCCAAACTTACCGGTTGGTCAACCAGTTGATCTTCTTTTGCTAATAAAATCATCATGAAAAGGAGGCAGACAACCATGCTCCGGGTCTCAGGGAGGGGACTGGGACTCCAGGCATCAGAGAGCACACTGATCCAATTGACTTCACAGAGTACAGATCCCAAAAATAAGAAGCAGCTCTTGGGGCTTCCACGTTCCACCTGAAAGAAAACAAATCAAAACCAATGTTTTGCTTTAAGCTATCTTGGAAATGTATATAAATCAATGTTTACTAAATTATGTTTTTAAAAAATAACATTTTTTCCAGATTATAAAAGTCACCCATAATCCTGCCCCCAGGGATTTGGAATTAACCATCTTCCTTTCATGGACAGTATGTGCCCATTTTGCAGCTTGTTTGGAGCTCACTGTTTATTCTTCTACTTCTTAGCAGGAGAGGAATGAGCTTCCCCAGCTCTAACCAAATGGCAACTCCCTGCCAGAGTCACTGGTGCTGAGGGGGGCTATCGCAGTCCTCAGATGTGCTGGGACAGGACAAGGCTGAGATCTACTAGTCAATAGTTCCCACAGCACAGTGTGAATCACCATCTGGAGGACCTGTTAAAACACAGACTGTGGGTTCCCACCCCTGGAATTGTTCATTTCCTACGTCTGGGGCGGGTGCAGAAATCTGCATTTCTAACAACTTCCCAGGTGGTACTGATGCTGCTGGTCCTAGAACCATACTTTGAGACCCACTATACTTGTATATATACATCAATTGCCTTTTTAGTGTAATGTTAAGTTACAAAAATGTCTCCATATCATTAGTCTTTATAATTTTTGATGATGGTATAATATTTAATTAAATCCTATTTTAAATTATTAGGGATTGGGGGTGTGGCAAATATATTATAAAGTATATTGCCAATGTCAAAGTTCTCTTATAAGCCTATTTCAAGTCTGTTTAAAATAAAACATGGCTAGCTATAAACTTTTCCTCTCCAAATGAAGATTAAGAAGCTCCACTCCATTTATAAAATCACAATCGATGGACTTTGGTGATGATTCCTATCCTCCCGTGACCACCATCATTACACCATACTAACTGCTTATTCTTTTCCTTCTAGAGAATGACTCTTAATCCCCCTCTATAACCTGCTCTCTATCCTCACCCTCAATCCCCTCAAAAAATGTACTTATGCCAACAGGGCACGCAGAACTAAAGGATGCCCAGTTTCTGGGCAGGTCAGGGTCATCTATCACTAGACTAAAACTCCTAGAGACAGAGACAGTCTACAGCATCATCCCTTTACAGACCATCCTACTGTTTAGCCTGTCATACGGCTAAGGCTGCTCTCTTCCCTAAATGCCATCTTACAGCACTCCCTTCCACATTCATAATGGTAATGAATATCCACTTAGTGCCTCTCTCCCATACTCAGCTTCGCTATAAAATCATTCTGAACCCTGTATTTCTCTAGGATGGACCCACAGAGGGGGCAGAAGCAGCTCTGGGTGGAGTCTCCATTTAGAGCACTGAAAGACTGTAGTACATTTTATTAACCGTCACAAATAACTGGGCCTGTAGTAATTAAAGCACGTAAACTGTTTCAATATAAATGTGACACTGAGTTAAGAGTTAACACAAATGACGTGATGACCATGAACAAACAGACTGAAACAATCGTATAAAGCGAAGATTATAAACGGTTTTTAAAAATGGAAACTTAATAAGAACAACAGCGCTGCCCGAGTGGTATGTGAGTGACACTGCTGTGCCTGTTTTCTGTAACTATTGCTCCTACCGCAGAGACTTTCCCACACTCAGTGGCACTCTTCCAGGTCACCTGAGGCTTTATATAATTATGATGCATCACTAGTGTTACAATGCACTTCTCTCTCCTACAACTTAATTATTCCCTTGCATAACTGCTTAAAAAAACTAATGGCTTTTACCAATTTCCATTTTGCTTTAATATACCATTTACAAGTAGTAATGATACTATTGTAGAAAACCACACATACCCAGAAAACATCAAGTAGAGCATGACACAGTCATTAAACTATTACTCACAAGACAATATTACTAAAGTCTGCTGACTACCATATTGTAGACAGGCTCTCTTTGGGTTTAAAAATGGTCCCATAAATGTTTTCCAGTCATCTACCAACACCATAAAGGGTTTCCACGGGAGGATGCTTTGCACAAATACCATGCAGGCCCACAGAATGCAGGCACAGCCCACTTTGGCACACACAGCAACTATGCCTAAAATCCATAGTGAAGGGGAGCACAGGCTGCTCCCTATAAGCCAATCTCTCCAGCTGTGGAGAGGGAGGGGCTTACTTTGAAGAAGGCCTCCATGAGCACCTGGTCGGGGTGCAGGTCCCTCCACGGGAGTTTCCCGTAGGCACTATGGAGAGCATACAGGATGAACTCGGGCATTTTGGGCGCTGTACATGCTTCACAATAATGCATCAGGTGTAACCGAAGGGCTCCTGTGTCACCTGGCAACAGCTTATCTAAAACAGAAAAAGAAAATACAGCTCAAGACTTTTTGATTTATCTTTTTAAATAATAGTAATACAAAATATGATTTTGAACTAGAAGTCTAAAACCTAAGGTTCTCGATAACTACACAATTTCAAAGATTTTCGCATGTTGGGGGGGTACTGGTGGCAGGTTAATAATAAAGAATGGTACTTGAATCACTTACTGGGGTAACTGGAATGAACAGCTGGTATGTGGGAGGTAGCTGGGGTGATCAGTTTTCCTTCAGAACTTCTAAATAGATGGCTTTTAAACTCAAATACATGTCCACAACCCTAACTACTTCTAGATATATCCCCTTAGTTGGTGGCCCTCAGCATGTATTTGGTCTCTTGCATTTAGCACTTTGTTCATTTGGCACCTTGAAGGAATCCAATATTCCTTGAAGGGAAATGTTCCAAATAACTAAAGCATAACCCTTGGTGCAGTAAAAGGAGACTGTTAACTGTCATTCAGGTGCATCATTCTAAAAGAAATCTCACACTCTTCTGTGACCTGGGCCACTCGGTATTATCCTCACAAGAATCAATTGCTTTAGTGCCTGAGGAGCTAATGTCAATATAAGGGCCATTTAGCCTAAAACAAATGGTTTCAGCCTTTCTGGTTCTATGCAAAGGAATGCAGCATAGTCAGAGAGAGAGCCACACACAATGAGGAGAAACCTGATGGTGTTTCTCAATACTCACCTTGGGAAAAAGTGAGCATCCACACATGGTACCAGTTGATTTATCATTCCTAACATTCCTGTGTCCTAGATGCCCAGTCCTTACTCAACTCTACAGCATGAAACATTAATGCATGTTTTTAACCTTTTAAGATAGGGTGAAGGGTAGCATTGTTAAATATGGATAAAGACAGTTTTGTTTTAGGTAAGGATGGATACATAGGTACAAGATGTCTTAGGAGGTAATACCTTAGGACAAAAGTAAGCTGGTCCCAGCCCAGACACAAATAGGTTCTGTGACCTCACAACTGAGGGGCAGAGGGAAGGTCCAAGGTTTTAGGGAACAACAGGCAGAGCAGCATGGCTGGAGTAGAGAGAATGTTTTCATTAAGAAGCCATGACACAATGTTGAGATGGCACTGGCCAGACATATTTGAATGCTGAGCTATAACATTACACTTAAAAGTTTCTGAATAAGAATAGGACATAAATAGTATTTTGGGAAAGTTAATCTAGTAAATAGACAGGAACAGAAACTGGATATACGAAAACAGGTGACTATGGCAAGAATCTGAGTTGGGTGGACCTAATATCCTCATAAACCTCCTAATATAAAATATTTCCATACACTAAGTAAAATATTAACATCTTTGAAAATGCATAGTACACTCAGTGGAAGAAAACACCAGGAGCCAAAGCAAAGAGAGACTAGGAAACCAGAGTAGTAAACTGATACTGAAGCCACAACTGCCCTGGGACTGTTTGCTTATGCTGGGTTTTAACAGCACAAGGAGACAGAAGGCAAGATCTTCTGAGGAACAGACTCTCATTTGAAAGGATAGACCGGGGGCAGGGCACCTTCTCTACCTTAGCCTTACTGTGATAACTGAGGACTGCCTGCAAGTTTAGTTTGGACTTAGATTTCATAAGTGTGTGATGTGAGAAACCCCAAACCAAGAAATTACATAATTACAATTGGCAACAAATGCAGACTTTCTCTGGAGGCCTGCACCCTCATCCTAGTCCTTACAGAATCTCCCTAGATAGTCTCTCTAAAGGTGGGCTTAGGATACAAAATTACAAAATACACAGAAAACAAGCCTCTAAGAATAAAGAATCCAAAGGCACATCCAACAGCAGCATAAGCCGCCCCACAAAGGGAATTTCAGATAATGCAATTGTTGCAAGCAGATCATAAAGGAAAGAAGCATGTTTAAACATTTTAAAGAAGTAAAAACTGGAATTTTAAACGAAAGAAATCCGGGTGGATTTGAAAAATAAATAAAATTTCTAGAAATTGAAATGAGAAATTCAATACATATTTTTAAAAGTTGATTAGATATAGCTATAGTTAGAGACACTAAGAAAATTGGAAAAGAAACATTTGCCCAAAATGAAATACAAAAACAAAAAACCATGAAAAAGAAGTCAAAGTCATAGAAGACAGAATGAGGTTAACAAGGGGGACTGACAATATTTGAAAGAGAAAGACTGCGTATTTTCCGTAACTGTTGAAACTGAGATACTCACAAACAAGACAAGAGGTTACAAACTTTACACAAAATACTGTATGAGTGATTTCCTTTGGTTAAAGAAGACTGCCTACTAATTAAAACAAAATTAAATAAAGTAGGAAAGCAGGGGCAAAAAGATTAACTGAATGATTTAGGGACAAAGTGAAAACCAATCAGAGATATAACATCGTCCTACCTTTGAAACCCTCGTGCAATGAGCCGATGCAGTCAGTGAACAGCTGCACGATGCTTGAGGCCACCACAGTATCACTCTCTAGCCAGGGGTAATGTCGTTGGCTGTTTTAGATCAATGAAATGCGCTTAGAAATGAAATACCATGATTACACTACTCCAGGTCCCAGAGCCTAGGGCCTTGCCCAAGTCACAGAAAACAGTTATGTAGCCCTAAAACACATTTAGGTCACTTCCAAGGCTGTAAATTCCTGGAGGTGAATTATAGCTTGTAATTTTCAACCACATAGTTTTATATACTTTCCTTCTTAACCTTTATTCCAACATAATTAAGTTTCAGAAGTGTGTTTTATATCCAATTAAAATTAACAAGGTTTTATATCCAATTTATACCCTTGCTAATCCTTTGCACATCTTGGTTAAATTTCAAATGCCTTAGAAATACACTGTCGGGGGAAAAGGAAGGGAAGGAAAAGAAAGAAGGAGAGGAGAGGGGAAGAGAGGCGGTGGGAAGAAAGGAAGGGGGGAAAAAGGAAGGGAAGGAAAAGAAAGAAGGAGAGGAGAAGGGAAGAGAGGCGGTGGGAAGAAAGTTTCATGTAACAAAAAGATGCCCCAAAATAAATGGATGGGAAATAACCAAACAAAAAACTCTTCATATGAAAATTTTATTTTCTGAACCTGGTCCAGAAAGTTTAATATTAAAATAAATTCCATTAATTCTTCCTGGAAATAAACAGGCAGCCTGCATTATGGTCAGCAAATAGTCACTACAAAATCCTGAAGCAAAGATCCAGGCTCTTTTCTATTTCCTTCAAGGTATTAAATAACATTTAGTCTCATCTTTTTAGTGTTATGTTATCTAAACCTAATTAATGAGAGCATCATCTGTTTTTTTGAAATTAAGTACCAAAATTCACTCAACTTCTTTACCATGGAAAACAGAAACCGAGTGTACAGTTTTGCTTCAAAATTAATATCAAGATAATAGCTCTAATCAACTAGACTAACAACTCCACAAAAGAAAATGTCCTAAGTTTCTTTCATAAAGAAGCATTTTCTAAATTTAAATATGGCCTTAACTTAAAAAAATCTGTGAAACACCATCAGAACCTTAAGTCTATAAATTTCAAGGGAACTTGAATATCTGAAAAACAATGTACCTTTCATTGTCCTGTAAAACCAGGATCCATGGCTTAAAGAGCTGGATGATCACTGAATGCAGGGATCGCAGCACTAAAACAAAGAAAAATTTTTAGACACAAGAAACAAGGGTACCCTGTGTCAATATCATTAACAACATTATATAAAAGAATCTACTTATTATCTGTATACTCATAAACTTATGTTGATATAAACTTATGTTTGTTTGTACATTAAACAAAATGTTTAATGTACCTAAGTATGTTTTCATTTGCTATAGTGGAATTCCCTGAATTGAATTTTTATTACAAAATGTCATAGATAATTTTATAACAATACATTTTTCAAAGATAAATGCTTAAATATTCAGGACCCTTTTCTTAGCAAGATAACTAATAGGAAAAAAGAGTTGGAGATTGAACTCTATCTCTTTGTACCCCGCCCTACAAAGGAGAGGCAGAGACAAGCTGAAGCAAGTGCCTACTGTCTAAGTGAATAAAGGTATGACACACATATGGGTTCACACCTAAGCTATATTTTTCCCATTTCCTCTGCTTGACGCTCAGATAGTTTTATCAAAAGATCCAAATCTCTTAATGTGTCTATTCAAGTCTCTTCTAATGGAAAGTCAAACCACCCACCTCCATATTGCACTCAAACATATTACCTGTTTTGCTGCTAGCAGATGGGCCTTGGGCCAAGCAAGCCATTTCTGAGTCAAGCAGCCTTTTCACAAGATAGCCCAAGAATGTCTTCATATCACCCATGTAAGGACTCCATTTTGAGAACAACCCAAAACTTTTAAAGTCCAATGTGGATAGCCGAAGCTTATAAAAAAAGTTTGAGAGCCACTGTATAGTCTCCATTACCTGGAAGAGAATGGTTACAAGCTGTTCACTGGATGTCTACTTGCAGCAGAGTATTACAGTAGGCTGTGATAGAAGGCTTTGACTTTGCAAAGTTATATATCACAGGAAAAGTAAATCATATTTCAAACTTTTTCTAAAGTAGAGGAACCATTCTTACAAATAAATTTCCAGGTGGAGCCAGATCATAAAAATGTATGAAACTGAGAGCTCTGTGGGACATTGCCTGAAACCCTGGCTGAAGGAGCCAGTGGTACAAGGTTAAGAAGTAGGTGGGGTAAGGTGGGGAGGGGGTAGGCCTGGGCTACTCTTGAACAGATGGGCAAGAATCACACTACAGTGTGAGAGAAAGGTGATCCAGACAAAGAGGGAATGGGGGAAGCAAGTAACTGACAAAGAAAAGGTGAGGGCTCTTAAAGATAATGCACAAACCATCAGTAGATGAGTGGATAGAAAATCTGTGGGACATATACACCATGGAATACTACGCAGCTGTAAAGAAGGATCTCATACCCTTTGGGACAGTATGGATGGACCTGGAGAAAATTATGCTAAGTTAAGCCAGGCAGAGAAAGACAAATATCACATGATCTCGCTTAGATGTAGAATCTAATGAACTTAATAAACTGATGAACAGAATAGATTCAATGACATGGAAGCATAGATCAGACTGACCAATGTCAGAGGGATGGAGGAGGGTGGGTGGGTGGAGGGGGAGAGAGTAACCAAAGAATTTACATGCATATATGCACAACCCAAGGACACAGACAATGGTGGGGGAGAGGCACTGGGGAGGGGGATGGGAGGGGGTAGAATGGGTCATTGGGGAGAAAAATGGACATCTGTAATATTTTAAACAAAAATTAAAAAAATAATAATTAAAAAAAAGATAAACAGCTTTTTAGATACAAATTTTAATTGTGTTCCAATTGTTTAAATAGCAAAGGAAATGGATAAGAAATGCACAGACAAAAACATCACACACTAAAAGCTACACACCTGCTTATCTGACAAGAGAACATCAGGAGAGCTTTGAAGCACGGTGCTTTCGGCAGAAGCTGCCCCCTGCTGGCAGTTTGGGGCAGAGCAGCCCAGGGCTCTCAGAGTGGATTTCCAACACTCGGGACTCAGCAGCTGCTCAGCAGAGCCTTATGGGGCAAGGACAGAGGACAGCAAGTCAGCATCTTTAACAAATTAAATTTTTCAACTTGAATCAAAGAACACATGAATTTTACAAAGGAATGAATATTAAATACAAATCCAACACAATTCATAAAGATCTATGGTGAAGAGACCGAAGCAAAGAGAACCTATTGAAAGATCTACCTGAACACTTGACTTTCTCTGTTACTGATAACCCTGCTGGGAGTAAGTAAGCACAGCTGGAGCCATCTGAGCTGGAATCTGGGAGGAGAATCCTACCAATCGGACCCCAACTGGGTGTAAGGTGCATTTTCTTGGTGGGATAATGTGCGACAAATAATGGTGACAGGACAGGAGAGATTGGGTGCAGATGCAACAGCAGTCTAGGCTTTCTTCAGAATGTGTCATATTTAGCCCTAAAACTCCACTCGTACAATGGGCAAAACCTAAAGCAACACAGAGAGCATGCAAAAGTAGGGGCTACCAACCAGCAGTCTGCTATTTGCAAAGCTCACATCCCAGAGAACAGGAATAATACCCCCTCAGGGCCTTCCCACCCAGAGAGGGCATGAGGATCAAACAGAACAACAGAGGCTCATAGGTGCAGGTCTGAGGGGAAGGATGATGGGTCAGCTGCAGTATACTGAGTAGGAGGAGTCCAGGGGACAGGAAAGGGTTTGTATCCAACTGCTGCCCGTGGTCTGGGTCTTAGGGCAGAGGCCAAGAGTCAAGCTGTAAGTGTGGAAGTCATGCACATCTAGAACGGAGAAGAAAAAACAATAGGCTCACCCAGGGCAAATGAAGAGAGCAGATGAGCAAAGAATGGAATGCCAGGAACCGACATGGTGGCCAGGGAGGGATGGGAAACCAGGAGGCTGGAGGTCATGGAGCCTGACAGGGGTGGTACTTTATTCCTAAACCTTTAATTGAATCACTTTCCCTGGGAAGTAGAAATTTTCTGCTATATGCAAGTCTATGTTTGTCTACATAAACAGTGTACAGTCTCTTAAAAAGGTTTTGGGGGGGAAACATATACTTGATCAAATTTTGAAAATTTAGAATAAAAATTAGCTATGCAAATATGCATCAAAAATTGTACAAATACATTTCCCTATCAGTATTCTCCACCTGCCATGCAACTTCCCTCTGCAGGAAACAATGGAAGCTTGAAGTGATTTGAAAATGAGGCCACACACTTCAGTATTCTTCAGGTAGTCCACTTCATGAGATCATTAACTTACTCCTTAAATAATTTGTTAAGTAACACAAAGATTTGGCATAAAGCAAAATTTAGTTTTCCATTACATCTATAAATAGTATAAAGTCTGAATGAAAAAGTAAATACTACCTCATTTTTGAAATAAAATTCCTGTGTAGTGAAATTCTAAAAATAAAAAAGCCTGCATTCTTTATTTCTCCTCTAATCTCCAATACTCCAATGGGAAACTACTGAAGGGGGACAGAAGCAGTGGGAATGTGGAAATTTTAATACTGCCCTTTCCCTTGGCAAACACAAATACAGTCTATCATTATATAGAGATAAAGTTCATTTGCAAAAATTAGGGGGGAAAATCCCTAAAATGTATTCACTGTTTTGAACTACAGAGAAATCAACTGTCACATAAAGAGCAGCTTCCTTTTCTCACCAAATCTGTATCAGCAGAGTAATCAAGCTCACTTCTACCCCATTCTAGACACCTGGAAAGTCAAGGGAGAGAGACGGGTGCACAACTATGGCCTCCAACACCAAAGGCTAAGTGCTGCCTTGCCCAATCAGGCCCCTTTCTAACATTTCGGACAATAAATGACCATTTTTACAGGTAGCAACCTTTGAGGCACTGCTCATCGAGTACTTGAGGTAAAAATCAGTCCCTCTAAACTCCTGTACACTTGTATCATCCTTATATTTTCGGATGCAACCTATGGAATGGTGTCCTATTATTCCCCACAATCTAATCAGTCACTTACTTTGCATCAGCAGCCTGAGAATGTCACTGTACTGGTCAGGGAACTGGTAGAGAAGGAGGTAAGTCCAGTGCTTACAAAAAAGGTTAAATGGCATCAAAATGTCTTCATCTGGCTCTAGGCCCCAGGCAGTAAGTGCCAAATGAATGGACTCCAGAAGCCTGGTACGATCAGACAGAGGGGGTTTAGTGGCGTTTAACCATTGCTTAAGATCGAACTAAAAAGAAAAAGAACAAGAAGCAATTTTATTGACACTTGAAAATTAACTGAAGTAGAGCAGAGTCTGTGCAATTTAGTTTAAAAGTCAAAGATTGCCCAGTGCTGAGATCACCTTCCAAGATTCCCAAACTATACATGTTCTCCCCATTACAGATTGAGATCAGTCCTAAGCTCTAAAAAAATTACTAAGTTTTATGACTCACAGATGTCAGAGAAATACAACTGAAGACAAAATAGCTAAGGCTCTAAAATTCCCAACTTGTAAAGTAAATTCATCGCCTTGGTCTGAGTTAATTAACATTCTACTTAGAATAAAGATAAAGGCAATATGCTTAGATGTGGTTTTTCTAAATGTGAGACTTGGACATAGTACAACTCATTTATTGAACACAATTTAGGCATCAATTCAGGATCATGCAAAAGGACAAGTCCGCACCAAATGACTATGGTGAGGATCAACCCCAAACTGCTGCTGAGGAGGGTTTGGGAGCTCGGACTTCTTTAGAGTAAAGGTAGGCTGTCCCGCACAACACGACCGACACCCCAAAAGGGCAGCTGTGGCACTGGGCTGCTTAAAGACCATGTACAGTGTGAAAAGGGCCTGTGAGCCTAAGGTCTGCCTACAGTCCGCTCCAGAGGGACTTCCATGTCTACGAGCGGGAAGCCAGCATAGTTTCTACATTTCAACAATAACGTAGGGATTGGATCACATCTCACCTTGGTCAGCAGCATGAAAATCATGTCACTATTGTCCTCACTAAGAAACTTCACCACTTTCTCATACAGATGTATGAACTCCGCAGGTGCAGCATTGGGAGTAAAGAAAGGAGACAAAAGAGAGCAGAGTCTTCTGTTCTTCAGAATGGTCTCAAGTACTTTTTTACATTCTGATTTGGTACCACTGATGAACACCTTGAAAGAATAAAAGAGGAAAATGTCATCAATTCTCCATTCCCCAGCTTTTATTTAAGCAACCAAGTTTTAAGGGGTAATGTGTAAGGTGAATAGAATTTTCTCTAAATGAAAATATAAAACAACCAAATCTAAAAATCAGCATAGGTAAACCTATCACTTCCAAGGTAGGTAATATTAAAAATCTGCAATGTATCTACCATGATTACTAAGTCCCAAAGTGATCCTGCATTTGTCAAGAAAACAAAACTTCTAGGTTATAGATTTTAATACTTTTAAAAAGCTAACTTTATGTAATTAATGTATAATCAGGATAACTTCACATTGTTTTAACTTGGTTCTAATGTTGAAAAGTACTAGAACATATGTGAATATTTAAATAATCTTAGTCTCGAAGGCTCTGATAAACTGATCAAACACAGAAATAATAAAGGACAAGGTTGAGAAATTTGAATTGATAAAAATTTTAACTTCTGTAAGGCAAAAAGTATATAAAATTAAAGAAAAATGACAAAGTAGAAAAATTAATTTATAACAAATTCCAGATAGCAGGTTAATAGTCTGAGTTGCTCTTTGAAAAGCAATCAAAAGACAAGAAACTCTCCAACAGAAAATGTGCAAAGGACAATAATCAGAAAATCACCAAAAAGACATAAATGGCCAAAACATATGAAAAGTCATGCAACTTAACAAATACTTAAAGAAATATGACTTAAAGTAATTAACAAAGTATCACTTTCCTTATTAGATTAACAAGACTTAGAAAGAACAATCATTCCTACTGTAGGCATGATATGGAGAATAAATTCAAGCCCTGCAACGACAGTGTAAGTAGGCACGAGCTTCCATGGCGGGCAGTGTGACGATATACATCAAATGCTAGTCCCTTTGACAGAGTAATCATACTTCTAAGAAATTATCCTAAGAAAAAAGTCCAACGAATTCACAAAGATGTGTAAGATTATTTATCTCAGATCTATGGTAGCAAAGCAAACAAACTACCTAAATATCCATTCAGAGGGAACTGTCTCAATTCATTATATTACGCCACTACATATTAAATACCCTGTTAAAAAAAGACTCATAGGGAACAAACTGAGGGTTTCCAGATGGGAGGGGGTTGGGGTGAAAAAAATGAAGGGATTAAGAAGTATAAATTGGTAGTTACAGAATAGTCATGGAGATGTAAAGTACAGCATAGGGAATATAGTCAATAATATTGTAATAACTATATATGGTGCCAGGTGGGGTACCTAAATCATCAGGGGGATCACTTCATAAATTATGTAATTGTCTAACCCATATGCTGTACACCTGAAACTAATATAAAATAATATTAAATGTCAACTGTAATTGAAAAATAAAATTAAAAAATAAATTAAAAATAAATACCATGTTATAGGTCTGTATTTATTAACATAGAATAACATCTGAAAAGATGTGTCTGAATGAAAAAAAACAGGTTACAAAATAGCACTAGTGTTTTTGAGTGTGTTATATGTACCTATCCATCTATGTATCTGTATGTAGGGATAATACATCATTTTCACATATACACACACATACATAAGACAAACAACAAAATGTTAGCTGTGTAGTTAGGATTCCAAAAAATTAGCTCCATAGAGTTAGGATTCTGAAAAATTTTTCTTCTTTATACTTTCTGCACTGTCTGCATTGCTTATAATAAGCAGACATCAATTTTATAATCAGGGAAAAAAATTTTAATCTATTTTAATATTTTCTCAGCATCACGTCCTTATAAGTATCTAAGTAGTCATCAGTTGAATTTGGGTGAGAGTACTTGGTTCATCAGTGTTTACATATTTTCCAACAAGTGCCTTTTTTATTACAACACATTTCATAAATCTACATGGCTACATTGCCTTTGCTCTTGTTAAATATCCATATTTTAGCCCAGCCAGGCGTGGCTCAGCGGTTGAGCATTGACCTAGGATCCAGGAGACTGAGGTTCGATTCCCAGTCAGGGCACATGGCTGGGTTGTGGGCTCGATCCCCAGTCGGGAGCCTGCAGGAGGCAGCTGATCAATGATGACTCTCTCAGCACTGATGTTTCTCTCTCTCTCCCTCTCCCTTCCTCTCTCTGAAATCAATAAGGATATATTTAAAATTTTTTTAAAATCCATATTTTAACAGTAAGTCAAGTAAATAAATAAATGGCGACCAAGAATAGCAACTGGGAGGCAGCAGAGCTTCAAATGTTGAGACAGACAACCCAGGATCCAGGTCTCAGCTCCAGCATCACCAACTGTATTCTTTAGGCAAGTCACTAATCTTTTAGAGCCCAGTTTTCTCATCTTTAAAATGGGAATGATATCAATCATAGAAAGTCACTGTGAGGATGAAATAAAATAATGAATCAGAAAGCATTTTATAAACAATCAAGAGTTTCAGTGACGTTATTGGTAACAACACCAACAACAGCATAGGATAGAATCTGATGTCTCCCCAGAGGCCTTCAAGTATAAAAAATTAAATATTTCTTGTATGAGAAGCAAAATTCTATACCAACAATTCTAATCACATCTTGAGAAGCCAACAATTGAAAGGGGCTTCTGACTTAGGTAAGACTCTGAACCTACAAAACAAGTCTGAAGTCACATATCTAATGAGAATACTACAGGGACTCATTATACCTGAAAAAGGCTAACAGCACAGATTAACGTTACCTGTCCCAAAATCTCAATGCATGAAGTAAAGAACTGCCTTGTGGGAGGATGACGCTGGGTCTCATCACTGACGTAATCCACAACAGTAAAGAAGAGGCCAATGCCAACCTTCTGAACCCCTGGGGTAGGCTGCAGCTTGTAGGTATTCACTAAGGCACTGTGGGAAAACAGGTAAGAGGTGGTATACAGTATGAGAATCCAAACTCACTAGTGTTTCTCTGATACTCTACATTTCTTAGGCAATATTCTTAAGAGTGCTTAGAGTCCCATACAAATGTCACTTTAGAAATATTTCATGGGTTATCTTCAAACTTGACCCAACACCTTACTTTCAATACATAAAAATGATTTTATGCCCTCCAGGAGGAAAAAAAATCAGCTATAACATTCTTACCCTTATTAAAATTTTTCACATTTCATATGTAATTCATAATTTATTATTTAACTTCAGTATTTTTATACAATGCATATTTTTAAAAACAGGAACCCTGACTTCTCTAAATTTTAAAATCCAAAACAGTGACATAGATTGAGGATAAAGATTTTTATATCAAATAAGGTCCTAGAATAAAGAAATCTCTTCTAATTCTCACTTTTTAAGTTCCTTTACTAGTAAAAGAAACATCAACCTCTTGTTCACCTTCTCTACTCCCTCCTTCCCAGACCCCCAATCCAAACCATAGAAAGACTCAGTGCCCCCCTCCACAGCACCATCCCAATCTACCTGGCGATTCATTGCTGGTACTAGAATGTGGAGTCACCTTAAAGTAAAAGGCAGGGTAAACCTCCCCTCTCCCAAGTTATGTCCAGATAGCGTGGGGAAAAGAGAGGATGGCGAGAGTAAGCCAGGAGCTCCAAAAGACAACTGCAATCGCCAAATGCAAGTTGGCAACTATACTCAAGAGCACTAATTCCCCTGAGCAAATCCACTGCAAACTGTGCTCAATAATCTGAGCTGACAATGATGACTTCCTTGGTAAATGTGACTGATATAAAACGTCAGCACTAACTCTCTCCATGACTGAATTTCAATGTGCTGTATCATCTCACATTTCAGGGGTCTACAAACTTACTTTACAAAGGGCCAGGTAATAATTATTTTAAGCTTTATAGGCCATAAACTGTTACAACAACTCAATTCTGCTCTTACAGCATAAAAACCATAGATATTAATAGATGGGCATGGTTGTATTCTAATAAAACTTTATGTAAAAAAATAGGCGGCAGGACAGATTTCATCCAAAGGCCAGTTTGCCAATCCCTGTGCTAATTTAATTAGTGGGTGTCTGGGGGGGTGTAGGAGCATGATTACTACCGATAATAACAAAAGAGTATTTTAAAGTAGAATGCCCTCAAAACTCACGTAATCAAGTTTTCTGCATGCACAGCAGCCTCCACAATACTAAGTGGTGGTGGTTTAGTGGCTTCTGCTTGCAGCTGCTTCGCATCTTTCCACAAACCGTGGAGCTGTTGGCTCACTGCTTCATTCTTATGCATACCTTCAAACTAACAAAAATTAAAGTGGTCAACAGATTTTTTTTTGCCCCTACATGTTTCTAGAGCAGATATTTTATTACATATATACTGGGCATATGATGAAAAGATTATTATTACAATTAATATAATTCAAAACTCTTCGTTGAACCTGACAGGGATGAGAAAACATTGTCAAACAACTATTTTCAAGAATCTCAGGTTTTTTCATGGACTCAAACTTGAATTAGTTTATTGCTGGTTCAAAGTCTTCTGTAGGATATGTCCTATGTCACTTATGTTTTGACTCCCCAATCTTCATAAAAAATGACTCAATGTCTTCTACCACTGAGTCCCTTCCTGAAGCCCAAGACCCTCCTCTGTTGATCATCTGTCCCCACAGCCTTAACCCCTCTGTTCTCCCAACCCAATAGCACATATAAACTCAGTCTTCAGCCGCCACTACAATGATTATAAGCATCCTTTCTCTGTGAGTAATGTGAACACTGAATTCACAAATTTATTTAATTGGGACTCTATGCCCCTATCAGCGGACATAAATTCCAAATCAAAAGCTCCTGAAGGGCAATGGTCATTTGTTCAGTTTTACACAGCACAGCTCTGACAATGCAACCAACACCTATTTTTTATGATCATAATGATAACTTCCTTCTATAAAATGCACACTGTTGTGGTAAAAATCTTTACAAAACTTCTTGTTTTAAAGAAAAAAAATAGGCTGTTAGTATGAATCAAAAGCCAGGAAAGTGACTATCCAAGAATATATAATGTTAACAATAATTACTTTAGTTTTTACTACTAGAGAAATGAAAGATAAAAAAATTTATTTCCACTAAACCACTTACTGAATCAATACAAATATTAAATTTCAAATCTTTGAAGCTACAGGCCAATGTTTAATAGCTTAAAATGTGATTAGGAATATGTGCAGTCAGCTCTTTTGCCCAATGTCACCAACTACAATGAGACTGGGTCTTTGAGGTCCAGAGCCCTTGGCTGGCCTGGAGAGAAAAAGCCAAACAGAGAGCGAGAGAGAGAACCTGAGAGAAGGAAGGAAGATAGTGAGGATAAAGGAGAGTGGAACGACTAAGGACAAGAGAAAGAACAGAGGTTCACATGACTGGGAAATGTAGAGACAAAACCAAATCCACTTCATAACCCAAACTTTAAAAGCCCCATCCCATGTCATAGAAACTAATGCTGAGGCAAAGAAAATTAACTAGGGTAGGAAAGTTCAGACAGTCTCCCCAAATGTTCATTATTTCCTAGTCTACTTATTTTGTTCATTGTTCCCACCACTGTTGGAAGTTGTCTTTTCTTCCTAGACAGGGCTGAGAGAGATTGAATGACTACCAGCTCATAATTACAAGAAGTCGTAGACAATAGAACAAAGCAGCATGGTGGAAGCCCCTCCTTTTGAGTCATTTTAAGTAGACAAAGAAATTTAAAAGTAGGACATAGCCAGTCCTTTAGCAAGTTTTCACAATAATGTGAGGCCCTCAGTGGGTCTTTTCCATCTTCCATTTCTAGGAATGAACAAATTTTTCACATGACAATAAATCAATTCTGGGTCCCGCAAACAAACCCCACAATACGAAAGTACAACACAAGAAACCCTATTATAAATCACCCCATTTCCTCAGGGAATATCACTGAATTATTAGAGAGGCAACCACAGAAGAAGCACGTCTCAATTCCCATAAAATATATTTGGCTTTTGGGTACCCCAAACAAGCTATACATAGTTCAAACACTTGAAGATGGCTGGAAATTTCCAGGGCGTTTCCTCCCAGAAAAATTCTATCAAGCAATAAAATATTTTCATGATATAATTTGAAATCTTCATAAATGACCCATTAAAATTATTTTAAAACACATTTATATATTTTAATTTTAAAATTTATATTTCAAATATAAAATCATTTCCCATGAAGCTGATTTTAAAAGTGATCCAATCCATGAATTCTCTAATCACTGATAACATTCCGGATTGAATTTCCTAATTTTAGATTCATACAAATGTTACGTTGCCAGAAATAAAGGTAATGAAAAATACAAATATAAAAGTTACTTCTGAGAAGACATTTTAGAGTAAACAGTCACTCAAGGAGATTGATGAAGAATACATTAGAGCCCTGGCCAGTGTGGCTCAGCTGGCTGGGTGTCATCCCGTGCACTAAAAGGTTGCCGACTGATTCCCAGTCAGGGCACATGCCCAGGTTGCAGGATCAATCCTTGGGAGGGGGCATGCAGGAGGCAGTCAACTGATGTTTCCCTCTCACATTGATGTTTCTCTCTCCCTCTCCTTTCCTCTCTCTCTAAAATCAACAAAAATATGTATTTTTTAAAGAATACATTAAAACTGTTAAAATGGAGATGAGCATACACAAAAAACGAAATTTTTGAAAGACAACCAAAAGTCAGTAAAATAAAACTTCCCCAGTTTCTAAAAGCTAACCAACATAGGAGCTATTTTTGTGCAAATGTAGTCAGGCAACAGGTAGGCCTCCGTCTAAGCATTTCTTTCCCAGCTCAGGGAATCTTGAATTCAGGTGTGGACAGAGTGAGGTATGGTGATTAAGGGGCATGTGTTCTAACCAGACTGCCTAGGCCTTCCTGGCTTTGCCACTCACTGGTTGTGTCACCTTAGGTGTGTAACAGGCTCTCTATGCCTCTATTTCTTCACCTGGAAAATGCAGATAATAAAAGTACTCTCTTAGAGGGTTGTGGTAAAGATAAAAATAAGATCTGTAAAGTGTTCAGACAGTGCCTGGCATGAAGCAAGTGCTATGATATGCTGGCTAAAGCTTAACTTCCATTTTGAAGTCCTTCTGAAGTTACAGATCCAAATTAATTTTATTTTTTCAAACTCAAGAAGGTGACTCTAGAGGCAGTTGAATTTGTAATCATATTGTTGCACATCCCTCCATTTGCCTGTTGGCAGGCTCCACCCAGCTGATCTGCTTTCCACAGGTCCTTCCAATGTTTGTCTTCAGTGCCCCCCACCAACTGTCTGCAGCACACAGCCAGAGCTCCCAAGTGATCATCCTTTCCAATGTGAATTCCAACCTTCCCAATGTGGATTCCTACCACCGCTTCTAAAACAACTTGATATAGCCAGCCACTGACCCCTAGATGAAGTCATGTCCACTCCATTTTCACACTCCTTCTTACTAAGTCCAAACTATCATTATCAAAATCTTTTAAGGATCAGTTTAAGGCTTCTCTCTCAAAATCTTCTCAATGATCTGCTTTTCTTTGGATTTCTATCTGTTTTATAGGACTCATCAGCACTTATGGGAACAGGTGATTAGCTGTGTGTGTCTTCTTTCCCCTAAAAACTGTTATATGCTTTGAGACATGGATCACCTGCTATATACTTCTTTCAGTTTTTCTCAATGATATGCCAATTATTAGGGACTCAAATAAAATTCCCTGAATTTTCAAAATAATTTAAGCAATCTTACCTGAACTGTTATAACTGCTGCTCCTTGGCATTTCTTACCACTACTGCCTCTACACTCCAAATGTAGTGTGATCTGTTCTTCTCGATTAACATACTGTTTGGGCATTGTGTCCAACAGCTCACTATCCAGAGCAACCTGCTGAGATTCCCGAAGAGCAGCCGTTCTGAAAAACATCATCCAGAGGTAAAAGAAAGTCTTGGAAAAGGTTTCATGATAAGTGATTAAAGGCTACCAGTTACCCCAGCCTGAATTAGAGCACAGCAAGATAGAAGTATCCCATAGCAAGAAGACCAAAGGTGTGTGCGCCAAGACTTACCCAAATCCTCTCCCTGGCAGTCATGCTCACCAGAAAGTGAAGAAATGAAGAAAAAGTGGGAAAACTTTTTAGCCATAAATAAAGCTCCATTTAGAATTTGTGTTATATCAGTAATGCTTTTTAAGTGGACCCTTAAATATACAAGAACAAATGAGAATTTCATCCTAATTTAACTATCCTAAAGGGGTGACCTTACTTGTAAGTACCACTGATTTCTTAGGTATTAGCAACTCAAATTGAATTGCTAGAAAGTTAATTGGAGAAAGGTAATTGTTTACATGGATGTCAATACTGTTCTAAGCGTAATTATTATTACTTTGTCATGCAGGCCAGTTCATGTATGCATATGTATATGAGCTGAGTGCACACACAATAAATACCTGGACCAAAACAGGTCCAATAAGAGAAAAGAGCCAGTAAGAGATTAGTTCCCAAGGGATTTGCCAAATAGACTCTTTTACTTCATAAAACAAACCTACTATACACACGCTCCTTCTCACAAGATGGCAAACAAGAATCAAAACCCTGAACAGCTGATCATTCTGTATCTCCCATGAACTCAGAACACTAAATGGCTTTCCCGTGCTTCAGTCAATGCCTGTGCCGATTTTTAAAAAACTATGGAGAGTGAAAGAACAAAGCAGTGGCAAACAAAAGTAAACCTCATTTCATACCCTTTAAACACTATCTTTCCATTATCAGAAGGTCTCCTCAGGAGAAGCATAAGAAACACTTAGCTGGCACTGCTGAAGCTCAGAAATGCCACCACAGGAAACAAGTAAAAATTTATAGTCCATGAAAGCACCACATAATTTCAAAGGGATATGAAAAGACTTGTCACAACTTGGTTAACTAAAGTAACTGTCTGGGCCAGTCTCATCCAATTACCCTCATGGCGAGAATGCCAATGAGGATGCTCTTCCAGGTGCTAAATCACACAGGCTGCCAAGGCAGCAGCGCCGAGGCATAATCCGGGAGGTCTCATTGTCTTACCTGGCCTGCTGCTGCAACAGATTCAGGTCTGTGCGCACTAGCTGGGTGGTGTCCTTCTGACTCAGGAGCACAGCAGATGAAATAACTGGCACAGGAGGCCTCACTGGGTGCAGAACAAGGGGAGGTTGGGGAGCATCGTGCTTCCGCAAGTTACTTAAAACCCTCTTTTTAGCTGAAAGAAAATGAAGTCATATTTACTGAGTAATGGTCACTACTAGGTAGTAACGTACTAATTAGGGGCAAAGCCCTGCCTATTACCTTCATAAAAAATACTGGAGATCTACAGAATACATAATAAAGGCCTAAATAAATAAAATCATTTTATTTCTTACAACCTTTGAGGAAGCACCTACAAGCCTACTAATATTCTACCAGGAACTGGGAGATCAGGAGCATGAGGTGTGATGAAATAGAATTCCTACCCTCAAAAAATCTTAATGATAGTTAAAGAGTTAAAGCTCACCATCTTAAATTACCCTAGATAGCCTTGCATGATGCGCTGAGGTGTTGGGACTTATGCTAGTACAAAAGGGATCTAGTGAAAAGCTCTAAGTAAGCTTGAGAAAGATGGTAGCTACCACCAGACAATGGATTAGGGGGATGGGGCAGGTAGTCCAGTTAAACTTTTAATGCAATCACCCGGATAAACTTCATAGGAGTGGGAGAACAAGGATTGAGCATTATGGAATGCAGCTAAGCAAAAAATCTTAAATTAGGACAAGATTTAGACAAAAGGGCTGAAAGTAGTAGAGTTAAAATGAATAAAGACATGGGCACTAACTCCCAAAGAACTTATGTTTATGTCATCATATAGTCATTCATTCATTCATTCATTCATTTACTTATTCATTCACTCAATAAACGATTTATGGAGCCCAAATAAGAAATCAGGTGTCCCATAAGAAAAATAAAGGTAAATCTGTACCATCCAACTTTGCACCAGATTACACATTATCTCATACTGGTGGGTCCAAGTTAAATGTTTATATTTCTACATCTACTACAGAGCTGAACACACAGTAGGTGTCCAATATATCCTGTCTTCCCTCCCTCTCTCTTTACTGCACTATACACATACCACACCACAGGTGGGAACCTAAGAGCATGAAGAAAAGCTGCCACATACCTGACTCTTTTCAATAGTAAAATAACAGGGAAAAGAGAGGTCAAGGGAGTTTCAAGTCAATAAGTCAAGTCAACAAGTACTTAAGGTACTACTTAAGGAATTTCTTATTCCATTCCAAATGTAGCGTTCAATTTTCTATACTTGTTAAGGAAAATTTTAAAAAATTTAATAGCCATCACTTTACTTGGCATAAGAAGACTTCTATTGTTTGTACCCCAAACAGATGGAATTTAACATTCCAAACAGGTCAAGTACAGGATCATCCCTTATAGCTGGGGTTTTTCCACTAGAACTACCACTCTGCACAGAATGTAACAAAGCTGGATATTCATCACTGGATAAGACTCCTGATTATGTTCAGGTTTCTTTCAAGCAACATTTTAGGCCATGATTTTAAAGGAAAACTGGAGGCTCTTTTTCTAAATCAATATTATTTATCATGAGAAAAAAAAAATCAAGGATATTTTAAATGTAAAATAAAAGACAGGAAAAAAATTCAGAACATTTTTAACTATAGTCACCACTCCGGACCAAAAAAAATTATGAAGCCAACAAAACAAATTTAATTCAAGAAAAAGAAGCTGGTGTCACAGTGTGTAATAAGCTGTGAAGTACTGCTAAAATTAATTCTACCATCACAACCACAAGTTCCATCATTTGATGTAATCATCATTTAACCTGCTATTATCTGCAAAAAACTTAAAGCTTATTATTTTAAAATCTAGGACTTAATTTAATTTAGAACTGTAACCTATATTGATCACCAGAAACAAGAGACAGGATAGTAAGTGATGAAGAACAGGGTCCCGGGAGCAAGATGGCTCTACCACTTACCAGCTTTGTGACTCAGGCAAGCTACCTAACCCCTTTGCCTCCCAGGGCCATTATCTGCTCAACGAGGATGAAACTCACAGGGTTGTTGGGAGGGCTAAATCAATTCATATGAAGTACTGGGACAGAGTCTGGAACAAGCTAAAGGCTTAATAAATTACTAGTTTTACTGCAGAGAGACAAATCAGCCTTCTAGGGCAGTGTTAAGGCAATGTGAAAGCACTACAGATGGGAGGACATGAACAGAGAAGTATTCACCAGCTTCCAGATTTACAAACATATTTCTTCTTCTTATTTAACAAACTTTCAGGAATAGAAAATGAGACTCGATACGGCTGGGTTGAGGGCAACTTTTACACCTTCCTCTATAGACTTCTCCATATTGTTTAATTGTTTTTCAATGAACACATATAACTTTTATGATTGGAGGGAAAAAACTATTACTACTTCAGGAGGAAAAAGTGGGGAGAAAGATGTTGGAGGGAAAAATTTTAAAGCCTCAGATGAGACTGTCCAGCACCTTCATTTTACAGATGAGTGGACTAAAGCCAAGAGAGGTTCCTCTTTTTCTCTGATCACACAGCTAATTAGATGGTTAGTGGCAGAGCTGGAACAGGAAGATATTTTTACCTTTCTCTGAATCACTTCAGTGCTCTACGACATTATATATTATTATATTTTGTTCAATTAATTAAATTTACAATTTTGTTGTATGTCCTACATTTTAAACATATATTCAGTAATTAAAATCAGTAAATAACCCCAAATATTGCTTTATGTTATTTTTGTTATAAGATACATCATCAACTTTCCAGACTGAGTTTTTGTGACCTAGCATAGAAAACTAGCAGGTAAGTTATAAAATTGTTTCTCTAGAAAAATGCACTGTGAGAAACAACCAACTTAAACTTAGACACTTTGGGAACATGATCCATGTGTATTGTATGGTAAAAGTTCCAGACACAGAGAAAAAGTTTATAAAAGAAAAGACTTCTGAATTTTAAAACTGCAAATCCAAATTAATAAAATTTAAAGCTGCACTTTACACACTGATGTGAATTAAAATGTCTTTTCAAAGCATCAAAGAGAAAATGAACCACAAACATACTTAATCACTTTCCAGTCTCAGGTAAAACCATATGTCTCAGTTTGGGCCAATGCAATGTAACTGGATAGTCTGTAAGCAGGTTCTTAAAAGATTTTTCTTCCTGCTGAGTGAACTGTGAATGTGACCATAATCTTAAGCGACCTTGGACCATAAGTAGATGTCATATGTGAAAACACTGGGGCAACCGGATAGAAGGAGCAGGGGTCCTTGAAGGCTTGTAGGTAATGAAGCTACTGCTCTGAAATGCCTGCTTCCAGACTCCTTTTACATGAGAAAAATTAAATTAAATCTCTATCTTATTTAAGCCATTACTATTTTGGAATTTTCTTTTACTCATAGCCTAACCTAATACTAAGTGGTAGACAAGTTAACTATGAACTCCTAAAAAAGCAATTCTTACTGAAGGAATACACTGTGTACACCTTAACCTTCAATGGCTCTGAGTCAGTCACTCATTCATTCATTCATTCATTCATTCAGAGGGGCTGATGCTCATATGACTCACCCAGAAAAGGATCAGTGAAGTCTAGCTGAACTGACAAAGTGCAGGATGTGGAATGGGACTCAACTTTGGTCTGAGTCCACAGACCAACAGTTTCCTGAAACTCGTAATGTATGCGTTCCATGTTCAAATATTCCATCCACAGATCCTAGAATGAAACCACAGGACTTTAACTTTCACAGATATATTCACATATAAATCCATACGTTTAACTATAAAGTGAACCAGGAAGTTTGAACACAAAGTGGTCCATTCCAAGTTCTCCGGCATTAGGATGAATCGCATTTAAAATTGATACTCTAACAATCTTAGCAAGAATCTCAAAACTTTTTTGATAAGTACCATGATCAGAAAAAATAATTTTAACAGCCCCACTAAGTGTATAGTTATAAATTATACACATATATTACTGAGCTAAGAAATTAGAAGACACAGGTAAATAACAGAAATTTTACAGAGATAAAAATAAATATAGTGAAAATAATTAAATCTGGATTAGATCAAACTTTACGTCCCATTAACAATTTATAGGAAATTTAGGCAATAGAAAAGCATATTAAAGTTCACCACACAGTAAGCAAAATCTAGACTGTGGGGAAACTATGGACAAACTACCCAGTTTCTTCAACAAAAAATTGCAAGGGGGGAAAAGGACTATGGGGAGAACCTTCAAATGAAATGGGCTTATAAAAGCCATGAACCAATCACAAAATGCAGATCCTGATTCAAACAAGCTGTAAAAATAAATAAACAAAATTTTTATGACATTGATGAGGCAATAAGAAACTGAAACACTCACTAAATGTTTGATTTTAATAGCCTATTACTGTTCTTCAGATGTAGACGCTATTGGGTGATGTTCTTTTTTAATCGTCTTTTTCTCTCTCATCATCAAAAGGGATTCAGGGACAAAGGAAGTGCCTGCAAACAGGGCAGGCGCATGCACGCTCTCAATCCTCACCTTTTAACGTCCCAAATGCTCTCCAGGGTTAGCTCCCAGATAATATGGTGGAGGGTGTGGGAGAACTACGGATGAAACTGGACACACGGTACATGGGAGGGAGGGGAGAAAGGGCATGTCCATTATACTATTCTATTTTCTGCATGACTGAATTTTTTCATGGTAAAAGGTGAAATAAATAAGTAAATAAAATGAGAAGAAACAGGACTTCTGGTATTTTCTTCCCACAATCCTTTGAGCTGTCTTGCATATTTTGACTGCATACTTCACTTGGGTGATCACTATATGTTAGAATGGTGACTCACTTTAATGAGAAAGAGCCAACCACCAATGAACACTAAAAACTACTTCAAATAGTAATAGCAGGTGATCAGTTACAGACTTCAGTTTTGTGCACCATGATTTTCTTTTTTTAAAGTGTTCTAAAGGATTCCTCTGAACCTAAAAATGTCCCTGGCTTCATATTAGCACATTGCCATGAAGTCCCAAATCATTATTTCCAAACTAACCATGGCATAGGGCATACCAGACTCACAGAAGGAACTCCAAAGTCATCCTGATCACAAGACTGGGTCCTAGATGCACCCAACTGTTCAAGGCACTACTTCTCCTTTAAGTGGAGTCACTGTGTCACCTCGTCTGCCTCTGTGCCAAGTAAATGCTGACAGAGGCTAACAATTAGAGAAGAATCCTGAGAATCAGTGATAGGTTAAGCAGAGATGCCTCAGAAAACACAAAAAGACAGAAAAATTCTGAACTTGAATTACAGATCAAAAATAGAAGATATAAAATCAAATGGCAAGTAAAGACAAGAAAGACAAAGCAATTAATTCTGTGGATGCTGGGGAGTCAAGATAAATATCAAAGAATCAAAAGAGCTATGATTAATGTTTTAAAACACCAAGTACCTACACGCACAAAACCTTGGATAAGGCCTTGGTGTATGGAGTATAAAGAAATGGGTATGGAACCTCACTCAGGATTTCAAGACACCAAGGTCACTTAGTTATTTCTCCTATTTCTCTGGTTCTACACTCTCAGTCTTATTTTTCTGTGCCTTAAATGTTCCTAGTCCTCAGGTATTCATCTTAATCTAAATGCTCTATTACCATTAAACCCCCATCTCCTACACTGCCTCATTCCTGAATTCTATACCTGTATATCCCCTCCCCTCTCACGCTTTGATGGAGGGCTCTCTTTGCAGCCCCTCCAGCACTTCCTTTTCCAGTGTTTCCTATCTTTGTAAACAGTATCTCTAGCTGCCCAACCTGGAAATTTGGAAGTACTTGTGTATCTAATCAGTCCTACTACCACATCAATCCTACTGTGTATCTAAAAATCCTACTGATCCTAATTCTTCCTAAATATATTTTTAACTCATTCATTTATTTAATTACTCCCATTATTTCAATAGCTCTCCAAACAGACTTCAGGAGGAAAAATCCAAATTTTTTAGAAAAGCATATATGGCCCTTAGAGAGTTGTCCCTATTCACCTCTCTGGTTTCATCTGTTGTTCCCAACTGCTCTGCCCCAAGCTCTACCTTTCTGAACATGCCATGCTCTCTCACCTGCCATGTCTTTGCATGTACTGGTCTTCCTGCTGGCAACATCCTCTCTGCCTCTCCTCATCACCATGCCTTTCCTTTCAATCTGACCAATTCTCCTTATCCTTCAGGGCTCAACTCGAAGATCACCCCAGCCCCAGTCTGAATCAGGTGCTATTCCTCTGTGTTCCCACAGCACCCTGTACATTCTACTCCCATAGTCTTTATCATTAGATGTAATAATTGTTTAGTCCCCCATTTGACAGTAAGCTCCTTGAAGGCAGGGACTGTGTCAGGTTTCTTTTTGTATCTTTGACATTTGATACCTGACACCTTAAAAGCGCTAAATAAATACTCGTGGAAGGAAGAGAAGGAAAGAAGAAAGAAATGACGGGAGTAAAGAGAGAGAGATAGGGAGGGAGGGAAGAAGGAAAGGAGGGAGGGAGGGAGGGAGGGAGGGACTCGAAGATACCTACTGGAGATGAAATACTACATATAATATAGAAGCAGATAAGTTTAAAGATCCAAATTAAAGTCTTAGAGGTTCCTAAATCCCATCCCAGTGCTGAAGTCAATGCCCAGTAGAGTTCAGCCCCTAGAAAAAAGGAACTGGAATAAGAGAGAGGTGTAAACACACACACACACACCCCTATAGAAGCTTAGAGAAAACTTAGAAGTTGGGCCTAAAAAAGGACCACAAACATCTCTGGGTACTAGGGAAAGAACAGCTTAGAATATGTGAAGACTAGAATTGAGTACTTCCAGAAGGGCAACCAAAACTGTGACACCTACAAGTCAGTCATCTCCAAAGCAACATAAAGGTGAGCTCCTATCTATTCCATGCAATGAATTTCATATATAATGTATGAATCCTAATAAATTCTTACATCATGCTTTTTATAGGAGTGGAGATGACAGCTTAAAAGTGTTCAGCTTCTAACAATTTAAAATAAGAAAGAGGACAAACAGTCCAAGGAAGGCTATGTTTATGAGATTGTACAAAGTTCTAGACTGAGTTTCAAGCCTTCAATTGAGATCACGGTGGGTCCAGAGATTCAAAAGGGAATATCCCTTTAATACAATTACTCATATACTGACAAAATCCACAAAAACAATGACCATTTGAGCAAGCCATTTCCATATTGACAACTGGTTTTACTATTCGATTATGTGACCAATTCAAATTACAGTCAGAGATGCTAAAAGAGACGCTGTCCTAGTTTCACCTGCTGATTCTGCATCACTTTGGCCAGCCTGTGAGTGTCATAATGCTTTGGTAGAGAAGGGATATAGGTATCTCCCTTCTGAAAATTCTCATCTTCTAGCCATAATATATATACGTTGAAGAGCCTAAAAGAAAAAAACATAATTATATAAAATATAAAAAGATGTGCAGACAGATGTGAAGTTTCTTACATCTCTAGAAACAATGGCACTACAACATAAAAGTAAAGAAAGCACGCGATACAGAAAATGTTTGCAACCACCATCCTCCCAAAAAGCTCACGAGCCGGATGGGGAGAAACAGGTTAGGGATAAATAAAATATGACGCAATAGTTGCTACAACAAAATGTGTGAAGAAAGGGCGCTGTGAACTGTATTATTAAAGTAGGGTTAATACTTCCAACAATAAAGAAAAAAAAAAGAAAAAAAGGTAGGGTTAAGTAAACAGAAAAAAATCCTGGAAAGATGATTTTATCACAAACCTAGGGCTTGAATTTGGAGCTGTTCTTTCCTAAGCAATCTAGTCAGTAAGCCTCAGTGTTTTGAAGTTTAAATAGCATTCAAATAAATATACCTCCTGTCTTTCTGAGAAAACAGTAAAAACCATTTTCAACTTATGCGTTGGCAGAATCTGCCAGCTTTAGGCTCAATGACATCTCCTGCCACACAGAGTCACAAAGAGAACTCACAGCATGTGTGCACCCTGTTCCCAATAAGAAGAAATAAAACAAAGCCAGGCTATAAAAAAAAAGAAAAACAATTTCAATTTTCCAGTAAAAACTTTTTCAAAAATTTAATGACATTTCCTTTGTTTTTTTATTTTGTTTTGTTTTTAAGGGAACACGGTGCATCTAGCCAAAATCACTGGTATTTTAAGCAGCTGTTTGCAGTAAATGGTACTAGTGTAGTCTCCAGCACACGAGTGACTGGGTGGGGAACTGGGCAGAGGCAGCGTGACTTGGCTTTGCTCAGTGAAGTGGAAAATTACCTCCTTTACCTGCGGGGTGGTCTGTGAAGGACGAGAGCTGGAGATAGGGGTTTGAGGCTTTTACAGGGAAGAGGATGGTATGCATCTCTCTTCCAGCTTCTGATTTGATTAGATGGACACTTGACCAACACACCAAAGGAAAGGGATTTAAGAAAGGCAGAAGGGAACAGCAAAGACTTTCTTGACTGGTCTAAGTGTTCAAAGATAAAGTCTTCCCATTGGCTTAGCCTGATTAAACATCAGTTTCCTTCAAGCAAGTAAGACAAGGGGAGCAATCATCTGGAGGCTGAGATGCCCCAAGGGCTCTGAGGTCAAGCCTGAAGCCTCATTGCTGGCTCAAACACTCGGGTCCACACCAAGACATTTTGTACCTAAGGTTAACTATGAAGAGCCATTTTTACTGTCTTATTTATAAGACTAATATCTGGTTCATAGCAAACTTATAAATAAAAGATGAAGGAAAATGTGATAGGGACCCAAGCTACTTCAACATTTTTAACCTTCTGGAGATGCCAATATTGTGCCTGATTTTAGAAGCAGTTTGGGGAGATTACTAGATCCCACCCCAGGTGGATCCTGAAATCCCCTAAGGGGTCTATGAACTCCTACTTGAAGAACCCCACCATGCTCATTAACTGCTTTTAGAAAACTGTCCCAGCAGGCTTCACTTGTCCGCCAGCTACAACCAATTGTTTGGGTTTGTTTCTGTTTTTACATAAAAAAGAACATCCGCCCTCAGGTTGAAGATCTTTCACTAAGACTCCAGGTACTCAACAGAGATATACACAAACTGCTGATTCATTTCCCACAAGGAACATAGAAGAGAAATGCTACAAGACGTAAACCTATAGTCAAAACTGCCCTCCATGTCAATCTAACAAGAGTATAACATCTAGTAGTTTACAACACAAATAACTGCCCCAGCAGAGTACTGTGCTACATACAAACAACAATGTAAATGGCTAAATAACCATGTGTTACCTCACGAGCTCCGTGTGCAGTTCCGGTGAAGTCAGGTAAGCAGGGGTGCCAGCCTGGCTCTCTGGTGGCCCTTCACTGCCCTCTGCTGGAACACGGAGAGCCTTGCTTGCTGCGTGATGGAAATCAGCTACCTCAGTCAGGCGCCTCTTCATGTCTTTCAACAAATTGATATGAGCAGGGCTTTGGAAAAACCTTCTTCCCATACAACCATCTATGGGTAACCTTAAAATATACAAGCACAGATTACAACAAAAACAATACAAGATGTTCTTCCTATATGACACAAAATCAATTAACAAGTCAATTTACTACAACTGTATATATACTGCATTAAATTAATACATACTATTTCTACCATAACAGTTATGAGGTTCCAACAGATGGTGTGTGTGTGTGTGTGTGTGTGTGTATAAACATAATTTTTTCAAAAATGAAATGCTAAGCAAATTCAAAATATTATCACCACTTAGAGGCACAGAAGAGACTAAAAACAGTCTCTGCTCTTGAAGAACTTGAAATCTGGTAGAATATAGAAGTTTCAAAGAATTAACATTTACATATATGTTTCAAAGGAGTGAGTTAGGGAAGTGAGAGGGTGAGCTAGGAATTGAACTGGAGCTAGAGATCAATGGTCAGTAACAGTGGACACTTCCAGCTGGCCAGTTCCTTCATATCCAGTAGAAATGCTGGACGCCCCCAGGCACAGCCCAAGGGCTGCCAGACACAGCTTGGCCTTTGTTCATACCTGCTAGACTCATCACAAGTTTCCTCAAAGGAGCCACATGATGGTCACACAAGCAGCCTTTTGGGGCAGTTTCTCTCCCTTTGCGTTTCCAGAGGTTCCAGGGTGTTGTCTTCCCCACATTGGATATGGGGATGGTAACAAGGGAGTTGCTACAAGATACTCTGAACTCAAAAAAGGTCTATTCCAATAAATGTGAAACAGGAAGGGAGGGAGGCTCCTAGCCAGAGGATGGCTAACTCACCCACCCCAGTGTGAGAACACAATACAGCAGAGCAGTGCTAAGGCAGGAAGGAGTCACAGAGACTGACAACTACACTGACTACCTACCCATATTGTGGTCCTGGGCGGTGAAGGTACAGGAGGAAGAACTTCTGCCAGACAAGCGGCAGAAGAGGGTGATCAGATGGTGTGACAAGAGCCTGGTGGGCCCAACGATAAATCAGCAGCCTCTGGAGAGATGGAACAATGGGGAGCTTCAGCTGGGCCTGGGCTTTCTACAAAAGAGGCAGGGCTTTGAGCAACAGCAAAATGAACACAATTGCAAAGTATGCTCTTTCTAAATGATCCAAAACTTACTTCTTCAACCCACTAGCTAACACTTTAACCTCCCTGTTAGCAAGAGATAAGGGGTAGATTTTCTTCTGTCAAAATATGTCACAGACCCCAGAATTGAAAAGGGTCTTGTCACCTTGTCTAATCTCATATCCATGCCTTGACATCCTTTGCATGCAAAACACTACAGTACAAGAAAGTAGGATATGAAAACCAAAAGTAAAGTTTACTGTCAAATTTTATCTCTTGAAAGTTTAGATTTTTAAGAGGACTTTCAAGAATGATAAATTGCTTGACAGGCTCTGAAACCCCAAAGCAAAGTCTGCATCATTAGACGGTAAAAGAGGAGGTCTTTAATTCTAAAGTCTTATTCCAATCTTTCTCAGACTTTAGTGAGCCTAAGGATCAGCTAGGAAGTTTCTAAAAATAAATTCCTGGTCGCACTCCAAACTCAGAATCTCATTAGCTGGGGGTCCAAGAATCTGATTTTTAACAAGCTCTCCAGGGATTCCGGTGCACGTGGAACACACTGGAAATTGCTTTAAAACGATAGCAATCCCCTTCATACATGCAATGAACACGGCCTTCAATGATTGGTGTGACTCTTAATGTTAAATGAATCTTGGGAAGGAAGTATACACTTCAAGTATACCATTTTCAGCATTGGTTTGGTTATGTGCTTTCCAAACATTCACAACAAAGAAAACACAAGAGTTTAAAAGCTACAGGTGAATCCATCAGTATCAAAGTATAAACCACGTTCTCCCACCCAAATGCAGAACTGCTATTTGCACCTTCAAAGCTTGGTCAGGAGTGAAAGAGGGGTTTATAACCAATTCCCCTTCAACAACTCTTCGGAGCTGAGAATCTTCTTCAAAGATGGATTCCATGTTCAGGACAGTCCATGCAAACCAGACCTACAATAACAGCAGGTAAAGGTGAGAGGAATCAGCAGCTCACTGGGACAAACAAAATACAGCCTGATATTCCACAAACTAACATCTTTTCTATCATAGATCTCAATCAACAAATACTTAGGATTTCTAAATTTAACACAGTTTTCATACCTATCTATATTCGTATCACAGATATAAATTCAGATAACATAGTTCACTTAAAAATGTTAAATTCCTTTATAGTAAAAGAGAATGTTTGTTTGCTCAGCAATATTTAGTGGGCAGTTTCTACATGCATGGGTGACAGGAAAGAGAGCCAGACACAAGCTCTGCCCTTAAGAAGCTTTCCATCTATCAGGAGACAAGACTAATATATAAGTAAGCAAAATGTGAAGTGAGCAGTGGTGACTACTGAATCAGGGGTATAGTGCTATGGGAAGCCAGAGGAGGGAGGGCAGGATCAGAGGAGGCTCTACATAGAGACTGGAGGAAAAAGCACGCCTAGTAAAATAATCAGCGAGGCAAAGGCAAAGACGTGTGCAGGTAACGGCAAAGAGTTGGCTTCAACTAGATTGCAAGAAGTATAAGCAGGAGGTAAGACTGATAGGAGATTGGAGGATGCTACTACTGGCTTAAGTGATGATGAAACAGCTGTAATTCAACATAAAGTCTGAGCGGTGGTGATAATTCTGAAAATAATGTGCTGGTGATAATGATGAAAACAATAATAACAGCCAACACCTAGAGAGCACTACAATGCTAAGCACTGTTCTAATACTTTACATGTCCATTCAATCATTCCCTTTGACAGTTGAGAACAGAGAGGTAAGCAAGCTGCCCAAGGCATGGCGCTAGCAAAGGGCAGAACCCTCCGGCTCCAGTGTCCACTCTTAACCACTCTGCCATGGGGCTGGGCAGGCTGGGCAGTTAGACAGACCAGGTCCGGTCTCAAGCTGTCTGAACCTGAGCCAGCCACTAACGCCATCAAACCTCAGTTAACCCCTCTGTAAAACAGAAAAAGCAACAGTGCAACCTCAGCAGAGGGCTACCGTGAGGATGAAATGAAAAAGTGCTCTCCTGGTGAGTGCTAAGTAAATGCTAATTACATTAGGCTAGTAGTAATGTACTAGTAAGGATGATACCAGTAGTAAAGTTCACTGAGATAAATGCTTCTGAGAGGGTTTCCTACCTGAGTAGGCGTGGCCGAGCCCTCCACGAAGGACGGCGTGATGTTGCCTGCCACGATCCAGCTCACCAAGGAAGAGAGCAGACCCCGGTCACAGTGGTAACCCAAAGCATTCTACACAGGGGAGAGTATGTGGAGCAGAGAGAGGAGGCTTATAAAAAACCTTATCAATGACCTTTTCAGGAATATCAGCAATTATCTTACTACAATGGAAGATTCTGGTAAGACATAGGTTTCAATAATTAATTAGTCCACCAGCAGCCACAGACCCAGGCAGTATATTACAGTCAAATGTAATGGGGGGGAGGGGGTAATCCTTTGGATTTATCCGAGCTAATGGACTGTGGTTACTGAGATAAGACACCAGTGGCCACAGAGTAGCGATGAAAATGGCATATTTGGGGGAAGCTTCTGAAAAGGCAGCTATCTAGCCAGGGACTGAAAGATAAATTCTCTAACAAGTTTACCTTATGTTGCTGGTAGAGTAATTTCTGCACACAGTCCTCCTGCATCAGCTGAAAAGCTGTCTTACACAAGTGGTCCATAAGGAAGAGGATGGGTCGTTCTCGGAACCAAAGATGTTGGCTTATTAGAGCCTGAACCCAAAACTCCAATACAGCAATGGGGCCCACCTCATTGGGCTGAGTGCTTACAGATATGTGGGCCTATGGAGAAACAGCTCTGGTGAGGTGAAAGATAATAACCAATCTATCATTTTTAAAACACTAACAACATAATATCTACCTCCACTCCAAAACCCAAATCTGCTGACTTTCTTGGCCAAAGTACTGTGCCAAGTGTTCTGAAATGACCAACACATAGATGTGCTGGCACTAGGGACGTTTGACTGGGAAGGTGGGCCCTGACCTGGATCATGCTGTTGAGAAGCTTCACGTTGTCCCCATGGCTGACTCCAGTTAGATGCTGTGCCACCTTGTGGGTGACCTGCTGCGTGACACCCTGAGGGACGCCACTGTCTAAGTGTAGGAACAGAAGGAGGTGTGCCAAAAACCTGCCAACACATAGGACAACACACTTATCTTCCAATTGAAGTCAATAGAATTTCCAGTGGTTAATTACTTGTGAGGAAACAGAAAAATACTAAAGTGTTCCCATTTTTAGACCAAAGCTCTATTTATGGATTCTGATAAATCTTCAGAAATTTCAAAAGAATGAAGTTTTCCAATTTCATGTGAGTTAAAAGGAATTCTACTTACCAAGTGCAGTGAACAGACCCAAGACACACAAACACTTGTAAATTAAAGAGTACCTGAGGAAAAATACCCAAAAGTGCCCCAGCATTCCCTCTACACTCCCCATTTATACTAACAAAAGCAGAAATGTTAATAAAATCATTCTGTAACCTTTTCTTGGGTGTCAACTTCACACAGGTGCATATGGGGCACTTCAGGGGAGGCCCCCACAATGAAATCATGGCAATGTCCTCAGTTCCCTGAGCGCACTGGGCTCCCTCCTGTCTCAGGGCCTTTGCTGATGCTGGGTTTTCTGCCTGAAACATTCCCCGACACCTAACCTGGCAAACTCCTACTCATCTCTAGCATCTCATCTGCAGTGTCTGTTCCTTAAAGAACACTTCCTGACGCCTCTCGCCATCTAAAATACATCTAACCCATGAACCTCTCTATCCACATCTTGTTGTTTCCTTTCATGGTCCTTAAAACTAGTAACTATATCCTGAGGATGTGATAACTTCCTATGTGTCTGAGGGCAATGCCCGGCCTGCTTTGCGCACCACTGCACAGATGGTGGCAGCACACAGAAACCAGAGACACAGTCATTTGTACCTGCCGAGCTGTTCTTTACTTACTGCTCATTTTTCAGAAGGTAATACTGGCAAGGGTAGAACAAAGGCAGAATCTTATCCAGGACATGGACCACTGTTTTCAAATGCCTCGACTGGACCAGAACTCCCAACAGCGGGATGCCTTCGGCACAGAACTTCTCAATGCTATGGGGGGAAAAAGGCAATAAGCATGAAACGTCGCCAGTTCATAAAATGATGTTCTTCCAATGAGCCTACATGCTACCAGGATTATCTTAGGTCTCCAACACATAATTACATACCTAAACTTCACACAGAAATATTAAAATAAAAACTCTGGAAGTACAAAGGAACTTAAAAGTTCATCTATATTTTCATTTTATAGGTGAGAAAGGTGAAGTATCGTGCCCAAATTCACATAATTTTCTAGTGTAGGGTCAAAATGGCAACCCAGGTTTACAAATTTCTGGTCCAGAGCCTTTGCTGCTACCCTATTTTGTTTCTCAAATGATGCTTCTTCTAAGAGTCAAGGGGCTCTTACTCTGCACAAAAATAACCAAAAAAATAATGTTGTATTAGGGTGAGAAAGATTCTGAGTAATTCTTTTGACTGCTGTCCTCTGAACTGTCTGTGATGCTACATTCATGTACAACTTATGTCCCTGCATACTCTACCCCAAACCTCAAGCCCATTCATAAAATTGCTTTAAGTTAGTTCTAGTATATATATCCCAGATGATCAAGGTGGACTTTTACACTAGAGTTCAGCCCCAAAGAAAAACCTTTATCCTCACTCTCAATCCGTTCAGAATTCAGTAATTAGCACTAAACAAATATTTATCTTTAGAGAGAACCTGCAGCAGTAGCAATGAATAAAGAGCTATAGTCCCAAAATGGATATAAAAAATTAGAGAAATCATGAAACAATTAAGTTCAGAACACTATATTCAAAGAACTCACATGCCAGACACTGTTCTAAGCTGAGTCACTAAAGACTCATAAAGTCCAAAACTATTATTATTTCCACTTTAAAGATGAGGAACCTGAAATACAGGAAACTGAATGACACCAGAGCTACTGGAAACAATGCAGAGTGCCTTCCAAAAGGTTTATATATCTCTCTTCCTAGTAAATCAATTCTACCCTTTACCTGACCTTCAAGTTTGTCCATAACTTGGCCCTACTGACCTATCTGATCACCTCCATTCACCAACGTGAGCTTCAGTCAGGAGTGTTTCTTCATCACTCCCCCCCCCCCTTTCCTCCTAACCCCTCAGACACCTGGTGCTCCTTCCCATATTCATTCAATCAAATATTTACTAAGTATAAGTTCTAGAGATACAAAGATGAATGAGATAATGCCCTGGCCTTGAAGGAGAGGAAAAAAGAAACTTTTACACTACAGCACAGTAAGTGTGCTGCTTACAATGCACAGGTGCTGCAGGGTGGGAGGGGTGGCCCTTGGGCTGAATCTTCAACACTGTGGGCACTGATCACCTGGAGAAGGTGAGAGTTACCACTCTGCTCCTAAGTCCAGGATACCTTCTCTAATTAAGACTCCTCTCCAAAGCTTAGCTCCTCCATGCAAGTAACCTGCTCTAATGAATCTTCTTCATTTATAGTCTTCCTGCTCATAGTGAGTGGTTCTAAATCTACGTTGTACATTAGACTAATCTGGAGACCTGGCCCCTCAGACCAATTAGGTCAGGATTCTCACCTTCTTCCCTGCATTGGCTATTTTTAGAATCACTCCAAAAGTGATTTAAAGTGCAGCACAGTTGAAAACCTCTGCTCTATACATAACATCCAGCCCATGAGTATATCTTTGGTACTGCCAATTGCTTTCTGTCTACCATCTACACTAAACTGCCAACAACCTGAGGGCAGCTGTTTAACAACTCCGTAACTCTCCTACTTTATAGCACAAGGCTGAACACTAACAGCTGATAGGACAACTGGCATTCCACTGAAAATATACTCAAAGTGGAATATGACGATGTTGAAATCAGAATGCTAAAAAGGTGTTACAATGAGTATGAAATGCAAGAACCAGAAAGCATAGGTCAGAGAAGTTTCTAGAAAAAATGAGTAGGCTAGAAATTAAGAACACACCATAGGAAAATGATCTTTAAAAAAAGGATTTTTAACCATCTAAGTTGTTCATTCATTGTTACTGGTAACACAAGACCTAACCTCAATAAGATCTCTGATAAAATTAAGCAGACAACTACAGTATAGTGTGATACATGCTCCACGGGAAGAAACAGAGACAGCTATGAGCTCATCCCAGAAAAACATGTGACCTCATTAAGCATTTCATTCCCTTGGGCAGGTTTAGCTCTTTAGCTGAGGAACTGGAGTTGGACTACTATCACTTTAAAATTCTGCACAGGGGACCAATTATTTTTATTTGATCATTGTTCTGAGGAAGAGAACACATCTGCTGACATAAACATTCCACACTGGGTGACACATACAACAACATTTCATAATGTAACAAGGTAACTTTCTAGAAGAAATGTGTCTTACAAGAATTTGGGCATCTCCCCTTGATAAGTTATTAATCAAGGCTTATGATTTCCTGATTACTCCTAACTAGGTTTGATGGAGGCCTCAGACCTTGGGATGTGAAAGGTGAGATTCTAGAATCAATGACTATAAGATTCAGCAAGCCTAGAGTTTCAGCCCAAACACTGTACCTGTGGCCCAGAGCCGTCATAGCTAAGGCCAGATAACAGCCAATGGGGACGCCCGCTTTAACCGCTCTCAAGAGAGGATGAAACGTGGGGGACTCTGTCATGTCAGGCACGGCGCTGGACAGGGGAATAGGCGGGCAATTCTGCTGTATTCCGTAATCATTTTTGTGCAGTTTTAACCTCAAGATCAAGTTCCAGGCCCATTGGTTAAATGACGTCTCAGGTGTCTCTCCATATCGAACAATACTGGCCAAATATGAAACCTAAAACAATTATTTATTTTAAACCACATTAGTCACATACATATTAGATCAGTAAGCTCACCCAGCCATCTCCTTAGTGATTAACAACACCCTCAGCAGAGAGGACATGCTACTTACTGGTATTCGGGTTTGTGACACTAAATTAAAGCAATTTCTCAAAGGGACCACTTCTGCTTACTTGCTAGTCATTTTGTGAACTTGATCTGAGTCAGCTCAGGCAAAAGAGTAACAATATAAAAGTTATTATGCAACATACGGTGTACTAGTATATAAGTTTAACAGCCAGTTGGAGCTGGAGAAGCACATTCATGGCATTGCCAATTTTGGTAGTTTAAAAAAACTCCCACTCTGGTCAATCTCAAGCTACTAATAGGTTAACCTAGCTTGAAGAGTTCCTGAAAATGTCACCAGCAGTTCTCTGGAGCTAGTACAAGCCAGCTCCAGCACACCACTGTAGCTCAACTCAAATTCCACAATATTAAAATGGTCATATGTAGGCTATTTCTTAAAGAAAAATCTTTATCCAACCATAGAGTAAATACTGTAACTTTACCCACCCAGGCTACTTATAATAAAGATGTACGTTCTCAATATGTAAGAGAAGGAAATACCTGCTTCATACTTTCAGAAAGAAGCCCAGCATATGGCTTCTGTGCGAGGTATTTCTGGTACGCTTCAAGAATCATTAAAGCCACTTCAGCATGGACTGCTTGATCCAGATGAAGGGTACCCTGTTAAAGAGAAAATTATCACAAATATGTAATATCTCTCTCTCTCTCTCTCTCTCTCTCTCTCTCTGTGTGTGTGTGTATTTTATTATATCTTTGAACCAAAAGACTAGGCAGAATAGTAAAAAAGAGTCTTGGATGCGGAAGCTAAATTTTCCAGAAATCACCTTCCCTAATGACTAAATTAGAAAATGACAACAGGAAAAGATATTAAAATCTTATTTTAAAGAACCATTAGACTGTCCTTTGATAGGTTCGGGCCTGAGTTATCCCAGATGCCAGCCATAAGAGGCATCTTTGGACTTAATCCTCTCCTCTTCCCTAGACTCTCTGGAAAGTTTGAAGTTGAAGGGCATTGCCACAAACCAGGAATATGTTTATTATTAAATAGGAATATATTTAATAAATTAAGTCTATATCCCATTTTTTTATTCTGTCACCATTGAAAATATAAAAAATACTCAACAACACAGGTAAAATATTCAGGAGCTCAAAGTTGTCTATCAGGTTTCCCACCCAGTCTTGGCAGGCGTGGCTCAGTTAGCTGAGTGTTGTCTCCTGCACTGAAAGGTCACCAATTCGATTCCCAGTAGGGCACATACCCATGTTGCAGGTTGATCCCTGGTCAGGGCACATGCAGGAGGCAAAGGATCGATGCTTTTCTCTCACATCAATGTTTCTCTCTCTCTCTCCCTCTCCTTTCCTCCCTCTAAAATCAATAAAAACATTTTTTGTTTTTTAAAAAAAAGCCATCAAAAGGCCTTTAAAAAAATTTCCCACCCAGACTTCCTCTGCAGCCTAAAGAAATACATTCTTTAACCCTCTCATAGAAGATGACTTTTCTAACTCTAACAAAGGAGCAAGGAGATTGACAGGGGAATCTTTACACAGCTGAGAGAAGGGAGGCCTGAGGGGGTTCTGGTCACAAGTCAGAGAATGTGAAGGTGGAGAACAGCCCCCTGCAGTGCTCACCCACCAGCACCCAAGAGAGAAGACACAGATGAACCCATGGGCAGTCCCACGTGGTCAAGGTCACCCTGGGGGATAAGCTCCCTGGCTTCAGTGTCCTCATCTGTACAACAGGAGTCATGTTCATGCAAACCACCGATGATGACTGTGAGGACTAAATGACTTGCTTGGAACAAAAGCTGGCAGAGTTGAGAGTGCTGAGTTCTCTCCCATTTTCCCTTTAAAATGTTTAAATATTTTTATCAAGGAGCCAACTACTAAGGTCTAGGGTAAAGAGACATGAAGGATTTAACAGTCAAAAATCACTTGACCTGGTATCTCTGGAGACATATGATAGGTAGCAAGGCCTTAAAAATAATAATAATCATTATTAATGAAGATTACCACCACTGAGTACTTAATGTGTGCCAAGAATTATCATGTTATACCATGTCCTAAGCTACTGAATCCTTACAACAACCCTATGAAGAAAGCTTATTAATACTGATGCTTAGAGATAAGCAACTGAGGCCCAGAAAGTACAAGAAGCTTGCTCAGGGTCACAGAGCCAAGAGGTGGAAGAGCACATATCAGAACCTGGGTAGGCTGGCTCAGGCTCTTAACCAATGCACAGTGTTTCAGAAGACAAAACTGACAATGACATGCAAGGCAAAATGCAGGAGGAAGAAGGACAAGAGGCAGGAGATGCAATTAGCAGGAAGTGCAGTAAATAACCAGAGATAAAACAACAGATACAAATGGTCTAAAGAAAAAGGAAAGAACTTTCAATGTGGAATAATTTATCTTCATTCAGAGGATGCTCACTCTGCAAAACAGAATTAAAGAGAAGATCCTAAACTCTGACACAGCTAAAAGAATCTGCAGACCTTGCAAATGAGACTCAGAAATGTTAATGCTCTGAGAAAATATTTCTCTGAAATGGATGCGTGGAGAACCTCCTGTTCCAGAGCAGCAATTTTCAACCATTGTGCTGTAAGAATTTTTAAAACATGCAATACCTGACTATTTAGTCAGGGGCACTGGCCTCTTTTCCCTTAGACTGTCAAATGAAAAAATGACAACTGCCAGCACAATAGCCATCCAGTGTGAATGAATCAAAAATTATACCTATTTTTTGTCAGATCGGCAAAAGATGTATTTTTTGGTGTGCTACAGAATTTTATTAATTAATGTGTGCATGAGATGAAACGGGTTGAAAATTGCTGCTCTAGGGAATGGGTTTAACACATACCTGTTCACCAAATCCCCAATTCAGTCCTTCTAGAATAACACAGGCCAACTTGTTCTTCACCATCGTCAGGTCACAATTCAATAACCAATCCCGAATCACAGCTATCTCGGAGGCAGAAGGTCGCCAAAGATACAAAGGCAGCTCTTTAAACAAGTATAAAGACACCTGATTAAAAAGAAAATGATAATAATTAAAATCAAAACTTGAGACAATCCTATATTACTACAATACTACATCATTAAATTGTTTGCAAAAATTTTTCTCCAAAAGGAAGAGAGGTTTTGTTTGATTTTTAGAGAAGTGAAATGGACAACCAAATCAAATGAATATTAAAGCTAACACTACACCTGATATAATACTGAATGTCAACTCTCATTGAAAAATAAAATAAAAATAATGATACACCAAAAGCACATTTTGCAATACTTTATAAAGGTCAGTTTTTTTCAATATGTAAATTGGAATAATTCCATTTAGGAAAACCACCATATTAAGACCCAAATTTAAAGTCATGATAAATCAGAGGAAGGTCATTCATTTTACAAAAAGATTTAGCATTTAAAAAAATTATTTCTTCCATGGCATTTAAAAAGATATTTCTATTAGCTTCAAAACAAGCTACAGAGGAGGAGTAAGACATGGATAAAGTTAAAGATGAAGTAACATCAACCAAGAGTTGGTAATTATTGAAACTGGATGATGGGTACCAAAGCAATTCAAAAAATAGAAGAAGAGGGAATGCTTCCCAACTCATGTTGTCAACATAACCTTAAAACCAATACCTAACAAAAACATAAGAAAACAAAATTACAGATTAATATCCCTCATGAATATATATATGTAAAAATCCTCAACAAAAAAATATCACGTTGAATCTAGCAATGCATAAAAAGAATAACACACCATGATCAAGTGGTGTTTATTCCAGGAAACGATGATTCAACATTTGAAAATCAGTCCATGAAATTTACCACATTAACAGAAAGTAGGAAAAAAATCATAAGATCATCTCAATGGATGCATAAAACGCAACTAAATAACCATTCAAGAAAAAACTCAGCAAACTGGAAACAGAAACTTTCTCAGCCTAATATACAGCATTAATGAAAAACCTACAACTAATATTGTATTAATGGTCTACTTTTGAACACTTTCCACTATGAGAGGGAACAAGGGAAGAATGCCTATTCTCACTACTTCTGCTCAATACTGTAAAATAAAGGACATAGTCAAGGCAATAAGGCAAGAAAAAGAAATTAAAGGTCTAGCAATTAGAGAAAAAAAATCCTAATAAGACTCTCAACAAAACAGAATTTAAATAGTACATTTAAAATATATCCATGCTTTCTCCAAAAGCATCAGCAAGTTCACAGAACACAGGAAAACCACATATATAAACAAAAAGTGGAGACATCTTACAGATGTGCTCTGAAAAACATTATGGTCCCAATATTAAAGTTAAGCATCTCTCTGGGCACAGTTTACTACTAGAAGTATCATGACCAAATTAAAAATGCAAATATGGCCAAACCCAGAAAAACACTTGAAGGTCATGAGCTCAATCAAACTGAAAGAATCACATGACCCACTATAGATTCCTTTGGAATTCGTTCCATTAGACGATCACTCAAAAAGGAACAACCAAAAACATGTTCCTGTAGTGCAGATAATGGGCCTTTCATCTCAATATAATCATATCACAGTGGGACACAATGGATACAAAGTACCATGTATACTGCCACTTTGGAAAACAATAAAAAATATAAAAATTAAAAATAGAAATCTACCATATGATCCCACAATTCTACTTATGGGTACATACCCAAAAGAAATGAAAATAGAATCTCAGAGATATTTATACATTCATGTTCATTGAAGAATTACTCTTAAGAACCAAAAGGTAAAAGCAACCTGTGTCCATCAACAGATGAATAGATAAACAAAATGTGATATATACATACAACAGAATTTATTCAGGCTTGCAAAGAAAGGAAATTCTGACACATGCTATAATATGCATGAACCTTGAAAATATTATGTTAAGTGAAATAAGCCAGTCATAAAAAGACATATACTGCATGATTTCACCTGTGAGGTACCCAGAGTACACAAACTCATAGAGACAGGGAGTAGAATGTTGGTTGCCAGGGCTGGATGGTGGCAGGAGAAGGGAATGGGGAGTTGCTGTTTAAAAGGTATAGAGTTTCAGTTTTGCAAGATGAAAGAGTTCTGTGGATGGTGGTGATGGTAGGCAGCAAAACAAAGCGAAAGGAATCAATGCACTGAACTATACACTTAAAAATGGCTAAGATGGTATATTTTATGTTGTATATAATTGACCAAGTTAAAAAATTTTAATGTAGAAAAAAGTACCATGTACTTTTCCAAGGAAAGCATAACAGCCCGGCCGGGCGTGGCTCAGCGGTTGAGCGTCGACCTAGGATCCAGGAGATCGGGGTTCGATTCCTTGTCAGGGCATATGCCCGGGTTGCGGGCTCGATCAATGACTCTCTCATCATTGATGTTTCTATCTCTCTCCCTCCCTCTCCTTTCCTCTCTCTGAAATCAATAAAGATATATTTAAAAAAAAAAAAAAAAAAGGAAAGCATAACATATTATTTATTCTTCATTTAGGAAAAAAAAAGTCTCAGAACCAATCTTTCATTGGAATCTGCCCACTTACGAATGTGATAAAGTGATGATAGTTATCAGTCCTAAGGCCTACAGTGACTATAATGTGGGAGGCCCTTTGTAAATAGAGGCCTACAGGAAAACACTGTCACTTTAAACATTCCTCTTGAAGTTATGACACATGACTATCCGCCATCAGAAAAACTCACACATTATAGCCTTATTAGAGATGATGAAGAAAATCTTAAGTGTATGTTTTTTAAAAATGGTACATCCATACAATAGAATACTACTTAACCATAAAAAGGAAAGAAGTACCTGCTGCAACATGGATGAACCTAAAAAACATGCTAATGAACGATGCCAGTCACAAAAGACCACATATTACATAATTTCATTTATATGAAATGTGCAGACTAGTCAAATCTATATAGAGAGATTAGTGAGTGGTTGCTTAGGTCTGAAAGGAATGGAAGGATAGAGTATGGCAGCTAATGGGTATGTGGTTGCTTTTGGAGATGATAAAATTGTCCTAAAGTTGACGGTGGTGATGGTTGTACATTTCTGCAAAAATACTAAAAAATATTGACTTGTACATTCTAAATAGATGAATTGTATGGTATAAGAATTACATTTCAATAAAGCCGTTACTAAAAACTACATAAAGATTACAAAAGTGATTGTGACAAACACAGAAATAAATTATATGTGTCTTGTTCAACTTAAACTACTGCTTTTATTTTTGCTTTTGACAGGTTTAAATAGTACCTTGTTTCTTGCCCTAGCCAGTTTAGCTCAGTAGTTAGAGCATCGGCCCTTAGACTAAAGGGTCCAGGTTCGATTCCAGTCAAGGGCATGTACCTTGGTTGCAGACTCGATCCCCAGCCCCAGTCAGGGTACATGTGGGAGGCAACCAATCAATGTGTCTGTTTCACATCAATGTTTCTCTCCCCTCTCCTCCCTCCCTCCCTCCCCCTCTCTCTGAAAAGCAGTGGAAAAAATAGCCTCGGTGAGGATTTAAATAAATAAATAAATAAATAAAGCCTTGTTTCTTAATGAGTGGTTTCTTCTAAGGATAAAATATAAACTATGAAAGCCAAACAAAATTATGAAATAAAAACTGTTAAACTATAGGCTTTATAGTTAATTATTTAAATAAAAACCTGATATGGAAGGAGGTAGAAAGATCACTTTGAGGAGATTAAAAAAGAACAATCAGTTTTTTATAAGCAGCAGCTAATCCTAAGCAAGCATGTGAATGGCCCAGAGCTTGGGGCACAATAAAAGTCCTCTTCATCTGGTTGTGCCCATGACTCACTCATCCTCAACTGCCTTACTATTTTTTCCATTGCTCCATTACTCCAGGATTTAAAAGGAAACAAGTCAAAACAAACAAACAAATAAAAGACGGGCTCTTACCATTCCAACCTGATCAATGGTGTCTTGAACTCTATCCAAAAGGACAGAAATTATCTCAGGGTGAACCGCTGTGATGGCCCCTAAAAGCTCTCGACCGACCTTGGAAAAAGTCTCTCTGGTGGACAGGGTAACATAAGATACCTAAAAGTAGGAGGGAGTGGAGATGGCACTTTTAATACCAATTATCAGTCAAAATACATTTCCATAATTTACTTGGAGATGTTTTCCAGTAAAGTAGACAGACAGAGCCTCAGCTCATACAATGTCCAAAAAGATGTCAGAACTTCAGAGAGCAAAGTGTCTTCTCTGAAGCTGGAAGGTGGGAGGAAAGGGAATGGAGGGGAAAAGTAACTGTAACAATGACTTTAAGTACTGGATTCAGAAAGTAGACCCTGAAATAGCAATAAAATAGTCTCTTTACTGTTAAAACTTTTCTAAACTTGAGGAAATCACTAAAATGACAAAAATCAGAATAAATTTCATGAAAATATATATTCTCTCCTACAAAATAAGATCCCCAACTACAAGAACTCCTAAAACATCAATGTTTACCAATTCCTCTTAAATAATGTCTTCCAAACTACAGGTGACAATCCATTGGTGCCCATGGCCAGCATTATTTTTTAAATACAGTAAAGTAAAATAGAATAGAAAAATGTGAGTGCATCCACTTAAAATTAAGCATTGCTTTAATTTCACGCCAGAACTTACACATGTGCAGACACAGCATCAGAATGTAGTATAGAATGTAATTTTTACTGTGAGTACTGGTCAAAACACTTGAAACATTAACCAAGAGCACAAATATTACTTCAGGATCTGGAGAATGCCAAGTTCCACTGCTAAAGCATTTTTAATGTATGTGAAAATATCTCTTTCCCCAGTCTTTTCATAACATGGAAAGAGTCTGGAATTGCAGATGGGTCCAGGACTCAACCTCAGGCATGGTTACGACATACAAGCATAAGAACAGCTTTACAGAGTATTTGATCCTGGAAAAGAATTCATCCAGTCTGCCATTCTCAAACTGGAGTACTGGGTGGAGGATAATAAACTCCGAGAATCTTCTTAGAATATAATTTTACTTGAGTTTACTTGAATAGTGTGGAGGAAATACTATTTATGAAGATAAAAAGATAAATGATAGCCTAAATTGAAAATGTACTTTTTTAATATATATATACACAAAGCTCCAATGAAAGTTTTAGTAACCATTTTGGGTTATGTCCCTAGTAATTCTGAACTTATGTCCAAAGTTCACACTCCTCCACTGTTAGGGGATGGCTCAGTGAAAATGTGAAGAAAACGAGAATCTCATCCTAGCCTGTCATTTTATATATGAGGAAAATTAAAGCCAAGAGTGATAAGGTATCTTTTCTGATGTGAAATGGGCAATCAATCACAGAGTTAAACTAAATCCAGGTCTTCTAACTCCAGGTTCAGTATTCTTTCCATCGTCTTATTTAAACTGACTTAAAAGCCAGCTTCCCATATTACTGGCAGGGTTGAAGGGAGAGGGCGGAGACAACAGCAGGCAGTATAAAAACTACAAGTGTCAGGCTGTGTCAGATTGTCTATTTCTTACCAAGACTCATGTATCAAATGTCAAGAAACAGTAGGGGGAAATGGAATGGGTATGATTCATATTTTCAATATCCCTTATAGCAAAATGATGTTCCTTTGATTATCTGCTCCCATAAAAGCAGACAGTACACAATAATCACTTTATTTTTTTAAAACAATTCCAAAAGAATCAATGAGTAGACAATCCAAAAGAAAAACATTTTTAGCTGACTTCTAAAACTTAATACTCTAACCTCATATATCTCCAAAACAATAATTTTTACGAAGTCTTCATCCACATCAGTTCTTCTGGCCTGAGCCATCTGAGCAAATGTAGTTAGAAGGCAGATCTCTTCCGAGCTATTCATGGATGAAAGACACTTCTCGAAGTTCACAAAATGTTCTGAGTCTGCAAGTTCACATCAAGAAAATTAAAATGGGAAAAGAATAAATATATATCACTTTGATTACTCTTCCAGGGAGAAAGGCGATGTAAATTTTAAAAGACATTCAGAAATATTTAAAGATACAAGAGTTCTTTCTTGAAGTTACTCAGTGTGCCTGGGTCTCTTCTATGTATACTGGAGGTATACATGTTGCTAAACTTTAATTTCTTTCCTGCTAAAAAACAAACAAAATGAAAAAAAAACTCTTTCTTTGTTCCAGAATGGATTTCTATAGGCACCAAGAAGAAGGCTGACCAGATAAAATTCCAACTCTAAATATAATGTAGCCTCAGAGATGACAATTAACATCCCCAAGCTTCAGTTTCCTCATCTGCCTCCAAAAGTTATTTAAGATTAAATGACATGTCATTTTGTCAACTGCAAAGCACTAGTACTGTCACTAGTTGAGACATCCTCAAAGGAAAACTTGAAGCTACTTGGTAATTGCCAGGCAAATGAATGACAACCCTGCTAATGAAAACCACTAAGACTGGCACACTACTCAGCACAAGCATGGTTTTCCAAACAAAGGAGATCTGATTATAAATGAAAATTTAGGGCAAGAAATTAATTATAACAATGACTGAAATGCTGATGAATGTGACACACAGTATACAGGGTGGGGTAAAAGTAGGTTTACAGTTGTTCTTATGGAAAATACAATAATTAATAAGAATATAAGAATAAACTTTGCTTCGCGTACTCACAACTATAAACCTACTTTTGCCACACCTTGTATGTCTGGCCTATTTCTCAGCGGATGCCATGTAAGCAACATTACATTTTGTCACTAGGGGGCAGTATTGACCAATGCTGACAGTGCATGACAACACTAAATGCTGTGAAGGCAAGTTGTAGAGGGAAGGAAAAAAAAAAGTCTGTTTACAAAATATATTCCCCTGATGGAACTTTTCACAGTAAAAAGGCAACAAGCCAACAATGCTTTTCAAATGTTTACACATTTGAGAAATCAAAAGTAGTACATCAAATTTCCTGTATCTTCAAAATAACTCCATGGGGCTTTTACCAACCCAACTTTCACTTCCCATCCCCAAATTGGATTTACCACAGAAATTACTATCCAGAGCATTTCTAATTGGAATTATATTCTAATAAGTCAAAAACCACAAGTCAGTCTCTCGAAGTTTAAAATTATCATCCGAATACACGAAGTAAAACATTCCTTAGCCCTTCTAAGAGAAGAGAAGCAATGAGGACAAGCGCACGGGCAGGAAAAGACGACGCTGCCAGTTTCAGCAGGGCTATACCTTGCAGCTGCTTCTTGCACTCAGCGGGTGGGAGGGCGCAGAGATTCTCCAGATTCCCGCTCTCCACCTGGTGCATGAGGTAGAAGAGTTTCCAGAGCATCTGGACCGACAGTGTTCCAAAAGGCATTTCAGACATAAACAGCCAAATGCCAAGTCTGTGTATTTCAAAAAGAGCAGGAAGCATTTTATATTATCAGTCAACCTCACCACACTGAGAAAGTATACAAACCTTCAGCTCTGACAGGAAAAAAAAGTCTTAAATCATACTACAGCAATCTTTCTAACATGTCTCTGTCATAAACACCTTGAGGAAAGATAACAGTAACAGGAAATACTCCCAAAGCACTTAGTCTGTGCCAGGCACTATGGTAATCGCTGCTTCATGTTTATATCACCTCATTCCATCCTCACTAAATCCAAGGCAAGTACTATTATTGATATTATCCCCAATTCACATGAGGCTACTCAGGCACAAGGAGGGTGGTAGTAAGGGGCTGAGTTGGGTTTTTAACCAAGTTCTTTTAAGACCTGAGTGACAGAGAAGCTGCATAGATGTGGATGTATGTGCCTGAACAAGTGTACAGGTACATGTGTAGTGGGTGGAAGGGGAATCAGAAACCCTCCAGTGACCCCTCACTTGTCACCAACTGAAGTTCAAACTCCTCCGCCCTGCATATAAAGGTTACCACAGCATAGCTCAGACCCATATTTAAAACCAGAGCCCTCTCTGCATTCAGAATGAGACCACTCCTGGACCAGCTTGGAGAAAACTTCCTACCTCCAAGCCACTGTCCCTCCTTTGTGAAGCCCTCCTCTGATTTCTTCCTCAGCACTATTACAGAATTCCACCCACATCTGACTTTGGAATTTTCATTCCCTTTACCAGTGGTTCTCATACAGTAATGGGCAGCAGAATATCCACCTGCAGACTTTGTGGAGAATGCCGATTACAAAAGCCTGCCTACAGAGATCCTGATTTTGTAGGTTAAATTGGGGCCCAAGAATTTGTGCTTTTTAGTCACCCCAGGTGACTCAGACTCAAAGGGTCCTTAAACACAGTGAGAAATACCTCGTTACTGTAATATACGTACACACACTAGCCACCACACTTTGAGAGCAGAAATCAGGTTTTGTTCCTTTGCATAAACTAGTATGTAACCTAGTGTTATATTTTTAAATTATCTGGTACCTAAACCAGTATCTCAAAAACAATCAACACTCAATAAATGCTTATAAAAATTTTATGCTAGGGAATTTTATCTCAAAAAAATCTAAATAAAACAGGGAGACTCTCAAAACTATTGCTATATTTTGGGCAAAACTACAAATTGACCAATTAAAAATAAGCAAAGCTTATTCAGAAAAAAAGACAAAGAAGTTACATAGTATATGTCTAACTCATGTCTATGGGCCACCACCAGGCTGCTAGTGGCCCAAACCACTGCTGCCCTAGACCCTGAAAAGCAATAGCTAGGCTCCTGAACAAGAGTTAAAGACACTTCTCTAAGTTCAGGTGCGCTGGGCTTCTGTCTCATTAAACAATTATTATAACACCTCACATGGGACCTGATGTTCTTGTATAATGGATCCAAAAAAAATAAGGGGAAATTACAGAGGCTTTAAAAGTAATGTCACAAGAGAGTATATATTTCAGGCTATGAAATTCCCTTTTTGGCAGACATGCAGTGAGTCTGGCTTATGTTTTACTATATGTATTTTGGTTTTGATTTGTTTTGTTTTAGGTGGGGGATAGCTACTGTCAGAAATTTCCATTGGAATGCCAAATAAATTTAAATTTCATGGCCTTCACTATCTGATTCTCATATAATTTCTTCCCTAAAATGAATTACACTCAAGAACAATAGTTTTCAATATTTCAAAGTTTAAAACAATTATTGTATTTGTGAATTACAAAGGCAATGTCACAGCTCAGAATATGAGAGCTAGTAAATTGTTGTACACCTGAAACTAATACAAAATAATATTGAGTGTAGATAAACTGTAATTGAAAAATAAAATTTAAAGTTCTTTTCAAAAAAAAAAAAAAAAAAAGCTAGTAATTAACTATGATAAGAACTTTCCTTCTCAGCTAAGTGAGCACAAGAACCAGTGACAGGCCTGGCAGCATGGCTCAGTGGCTGAGCGTCAACCTGTGAACCAGGAGGTCACCATTCAATTCAGGGTAGGGCATATGCCCGAGTTTCGGGCTCAACCCCCATTAGGGGGCATGCAGGAGGCAGCCAATCAATGACTCTCTCATCATTGATGTTCCTATCTCTCCCTTCCTCTCTCTGAAATCAATAAAAACATATTTAATTTTAAAAAAAAGTACAGTGACAGGAGATCAGAGAGGACTTCCCCAGCAGCAGGCCAGCTTCAGTGCACAGGTGCTCCTACACTGACCCCCTGACAGAGTGCTGCACAGGTTTTGTGGCATGTCATGAGACCACCAAATTTGTGGACAATGAAGGATACATAACAACAGTAATCTAAAGATCAATTTCTAAGCCGAAGTTCTCTTTATCTTAGACCCATACCTCCTGCGTGCCTGAAAGTGAGTAAAACTTAGTCAAGGAGTCCTGATCTTTCTCTAAGGGAGCAGTTATTCTATTCTTCATCTGAAACCATAAAAGAACCACCAATAACATTTAAAAAATCCTTTCTGGTTTAAAAAGCATTTCCACATATTACTGTAGTTCATCCCTGTAACATATTCATGAGGTCAATGGAAGAGGTGGTATATTACCAACATCCCCACTTTATAAATGAAGAAAATGAGACCATGACTATTAAATGGCTTGACCAAGGTAACAGTAAATAGGAGACCAAGACTCAAACCCACTACACAACACACAATATATAAGAGGCTGAGGCTAAGGGGCCTGTGGTAGGAGTATAGACAGCTCAAAAGACAAAGGTGGGGGAGAGCTGGCAGTTTACAAGTGGAGCTGGGGGGCTGGAGGCTGGCCCTCATCTCCTAGCAGAGGGCACAATGCTATGGTAGAACAAGCTCCTACACTTGGCCGAAGCTCAGGGTACAGAAGCACTGCTGTGCCCCTGCCTCTGCCTCAAATGTCACCTAGGCTATAAGTAGCAGCAAAGACAACGTGACCAACAGACAGCATTTATACAGCCAAGACGGGACAAGAACCCATGACTACCTGTACCTTAAAACCCTAGCAGTAAGACAACTTGAACAATAAAGTCAGAAAGTCATGTGTACCATACACTGAGCACCAGGGATGGGTGTGAAATAGAAGTCATCCCTGCTCAAGGCTGCCCACAAGTCCAGGGGTGCGAAAACCAGCTGTCAGAATTGGTTATTTCAAGACTCACAGAAACTTGAAAGAGATCCTTTCAGTTAGCACTACAGATAAGGGAACTAAAGCCCATGAATTTGCCCAAGATAAGAAATAGATGAAACACACTAAGACATTACAAGAAATCTACTTCAGTCAATACTTTCATGTCCAACTTTCGCACTAGCCAAGGAGCCATTTCTCAACACTTATTATCATGCTTCTTACCTTTTGGCTTTCAGCACATGGAGGACAGCTCTCAAAAACAGCTCATCAAATTCAACCTGTAGCTTCTCCATGGAGTAGGGCTCCAGGGCCAAGCCCCGGTTGTGGCTCACATACTGTGCCCAGTGGTCACTCACATAGCCAAGGGTCATCCTGAGTATAAAGAAAGACAATACAGCATCTTCATTCATGTGCTCAGTATCAGCAGCTTTAATTATATTTGAAGCAGTAATTTATTCAACACATAGTTATTGAACACTTACTACTTTCTATGTTCTGAAGGGAATTCAATTGGGGGTTGGGGGACCCTTCCCTCATGGAGCTTACATTTAGTGTAGGGCAAAGAGACAATAAACAAAATAAAGAAAAATATGTAGTCTGTCACGTGGCTGTAAGTGACATTGAGAAAAATAAGTAGAGAATCAAGTTTCTCTGGAGTTGGTGGGAGGCGAGTTGGACGGGAGCAGGAAAGGCCTCACGAAAGAGGGACACGAGCATAAAGACAAGAAGAAGTCATAGGGACATCTAAGGGAGAGCTTCCGGGTAGAAGAAACAACCAGTGCGAAGGCTGCAAGTATGTTGGAGAAACAGCAAGGCAGCCGGTGTGCTACAGCAAAGTGAGTGAGAGGAGGACTGGCTGGAGAGAAAATCAGGAAAGTGACAGAACACCAGAGCATGAAGGGTCCTGTGGGTCCCTGTGAAGACTTGGGCTTTTACTCTAAATGAGACTGGGAGCAGTAAAGTCCTGAGCAGAGGAGTGACATGAGCAGAGAACACTGTTGCTGTGAGAGTAAGCTGGAGGCGGGGGAAGGGCAAGCAAGGGCAAAAGCAGGAAGATAAATAAGGAGGCCACTGTGACAATGGGGAGAAGTAACTCAGAATGAACTAGGGTGGCAGTAGTGAAGGTGGTGAGAAGCTGGACTCTGGAAATAGCTTGTTTTATTGATTCAAAAGTATGCACATCTTTCACACTTTAATCTCTGCTACTGGGATGTATGTTAAAACGGATGGCATGCCAGAATTTGGCAGCGTTTTTTCTTTCTCAGTGGCACACAAAATACATCTTCAGAATTGGTGGCATCTTAGATTTGATTTTTTAAAAATGTTTTGAAGGTAGAGATTGGTTGTTAAGATGGGTTGTGGGATGTAAGAGAAAAGTCAAAAATGACACCAGGTGTTTTGGCCCAAGCAACCAGAAAAATAAAGTTGCCACTGAGTGAAGCTGAGAAGGCTGTGGGGGGCGTGGTTTGAGAGGTGGGAGGAGTGTGCTTTGGGAATATTAAATTACAATGTTTGTGAGTCATCCAAGTGGAGGTGCTGAGCTGGCAGCTAGATATACAACTTATGACAGAGGTACGGGCTAGAAATATAATTCTGAGAATGGTAACAGTATTTAGATGATATTTAAAGACATGAGAATGGATGTGATCCCAAGCAGCAAGTTTAGATAAGGAGAAGAGGTCCAGGGACTGAGCCTGAAGCCTGCCAACAAGAAGCTTGGGAGGTGAGAATAACACCACCGAGGACACAGGAAATGAACAGCCTTGACTTGGAGGAGAAAGCGGCAGAAAGCGGCATCCTGGAACCAAGCAAAGAAAACATTTTAAGGAGAAAGCGACCAACTATGAGAAAGGTTGCTAGTGAACTATGTGAGAGATGTACAGCGGGTTGAAGACTTAGAACTGGCCATTGGATTAGCAGCACAAAATTCATCAATGACCTTCATTCTTCAGAGCTGCTTGGGTGTGTTGCGGGGGGCCTGACTGGAGAGTTCCAGCGAAAGTGGTGGGGAAAAATTGGAGCCAACAGATGACCTGAAGAGAGGGACCTTGGGGAAAATTATTCTACAACTGGAAGGTATGAGAAGCATCTGTGATAAAGGAAAGTAAGCAGGTGTAAAACAAAAAATGAATAAACATAATATACTACAATAATCAGCTATAAATATTTACATAGACATAATATAAGGAGTGAATACTATTCCTACAACAACAATAACAGTATCTTTTCTATAGAGTCATTACAAGAATAAAATAAGAAGGCATAGTCCTGGCACATGGTAAGCACTCAATCCTATAGCACATACGTAAGCCCAAGGACGAACTTTACCTGATTTACCAAGCAGAATCAGAAAATGAATACTAGGACTTATGATAATACGTAAATAAGCTTTTAGCTTTTAAGAAATTACAACCCTCTCTCCTCTCACCATCTCATTTTCAAAACCTGATACTGAAGGTTTTCTCTAGACCTTAAAAGTGACCCCTGGCCTTTTCAGGATATCTATAATCATTTACCTGACTTGATAAAATTGATTGATGGATACATACACATCTAAAATAAATTAATTAAAATCAATGCTGTTTTAGAAACAAATGTGGGAAGGCAAAGTTTTGTAGTTTGTTGAAGGGCTCTTTTTTTGGGGGGGGAGAAATAAAACAATATTTATACGCTGTAGGAAATGACCCAGATAGAAAAATTGATGATGCAGGAAAGATATAAAATTAATTCCATGAAAAGCAGTACCTATTCTCAAAATTTATTCATACTTGATAATAAAAACATAAACCCACTTTTTACTCAAATAAATCATATGCTTTTCCAGATCAAAAGAGTAGCCACTGATTAAGTCTTTATAATTTTCTTTAAATGATATTTAACAGGAATTAGGACAAGAATAAATAAAAGAGAAAATGAAAACAATGACACAAAGGAGCTATTGCTGATTTCCCATAGCTCAGTGGCAATCCACAGGCAAAAGCTAGGAGACAGAAGAAAACAGCCAGGGAAGAAGAAAGAGCCTGCATTTTCCTTGACCAAGTTCAGTTTCTCTGGCCAAGTTCAACCCAGCAGCTGCTTTGAGGATCTTGACTCCAAGAATAATTATCAAGCAAACCAGTCAAACTTGAGACAATTAACCAAATATTCTAACAGGAAGCATTTATATAATTTCCATCTAGTAGATGGTAAAAAAACACACAAAAAACCAATTCTTTACTTTTACGATAAACAAGACCTGAAGTAAATGCAACAATGTCCATAATCCCAATTATGCAGTATCTGTGTCTAACCAGGGTGAAAACAAATAGAAACAATGTACCAACAACACATTTACCTGATCATATAACCAATCCGCTTCACAAACTGTCTATAGCGTGCTCTATTAAAGGTTTCTAAGCCCACAGCCAGAAGTTCCACTAATGAGTTAGCAAAAGCAAAAATTTTCATCATCTCTTGAGGTCTTGTTGTTTCAGGTAAATAATCACCTAGAAGTTACAATCAGAGAAAAGAAAAAAATTATAATTATTATGGAAAAACACTGAATGATACAGGTATAGATACCTCAGTAAGGAAACAAAACCAAAACGGAAAAGAATTAGCAATCCCCATTGCTCTGGCTCCTGTTAGTATGAAATGGGAAACTTAAAGTACAAAGTTAAAACAATGTATTTAAGCAGGGCAATGTACTCCTAGTCACCCTTTTTGTATTTAAACACTAAGTAGGAAATTACAAGCACAAGAGAAAGGAAGGAAGCCTCATCAACGTGTGAGGTAATCACCTCTAGAGAGTATGGCCGGGCACAGGGGAACCTGAATCAGGAGCCTGCATAAGGTGTCAGACTTGATGCTGGGTTACTGTGTTTGAACTTGCCACTACCACATTTTACATGTGACTAAAGAAATTAGTCTACCTTTTGCCTTAAGCCCAAGAAGGTGTTGAAAGAGTTCATGAAATGGAAACTGTGATAAAAGGATAACCAAGTCATCTTCGTTAAGGAGAATCCAACCCGTCTCAGGGTCTTCATCCTAAAGGAAAAGATGCAAAAATCATGCCAACTGATTTGATTGGACCACACTGCAGTCTAGAGTTACAGCAGCTAAATTATCACAGGCCTCAATGGTACGTGTGTAGACTTCTCATGAGTCTTCATGGACTTCTCTTCCAGGACAGAGATTTATAGCATAAGTTCCACAGATGGGCTATAAATTCCCTGAAATTGCAAGTACAATTTTATATGTATCTGGGTCATGTCCATTCTTTAGTAATAGCTAATTGGACAAAAAATGTCCTTACAGATACACTAACCATGTGTATAGTAGAAAGAAAAATCAATGAGGGTTATCTTGAGAAACTGGATCATTAAATTCTCACCAAAAATACAGAACCATCTTCTACCTTTCAAATTAGAGCATCTGGGTAAGAAGTTTGTAAGAGGTAAGGCAGAACCCTGGTAAGCTCCAGCTCTTTATGACAGATTCAGATTATCTGTAGGTGAGATCTCAAGCCCAGAAAATTGTTACTACAAAAAATACAATCTTAATATAAAATCTACATAATCTGTATATATTCCCAGGTTCCAAATTCTCCCAGCCCAACAAGGAGATATTCTAGAAAAGGGTGGCAGTACAGCACACTGGATCAGAGCACAGGCTCTAGAGGCTCTGCCATTTAATAACTGTATGGTTTGGAACAAATTCCTTCATCCCTCCTATACCTCAGTTTCCTCATCTGTAAAATGGGATCACAATACTTGCCTCATGGGGTTGCTGGGAAAATTAAATGAGGTATGTGGAAAGTGCTTAGAACAATGCCTGGCACATAAGAGGAGCTCAAAACTGATTAACCAAAATACTGCAGACATGACAAGTACCTCTTCTCCTCCTTCATCTACTAGTGTCCACGACCCAGATGCAGGCCCCGAAGCGGATGGCTTCTCCTCACTGGGCTTCATGTGGCACAGGAACTCTGCTCGATTTCTAAAGGACAAGTGAAATCACTCCAATCACAAACACAGAAAGCCCACATGCATATGTTCTGGATCATCTACTCACCCTGAAGAAGAATCAGACATTGACTCAGCTTCAAATGGTTTAAATTAGTAAACAAAAAATAAGAACTGACTAAAACTCAAGGAGACCAAAATCTCACTAATTTCGGTGCAGAGACCACAACCATTCTGATTTAGCAATGATGAGAGCGGTTAACCTAGCACCACTTCTGCACACAGTGGGACCTCAATACACACGGACTGCTACAGTACCTTAACTCTAACCAGGTTTACAGAGTTTTGCCAGGGAGATGACTTTAAAAATCATGCTTTTTGGAAAAAAAAGAGATAATCTGCAGGCAATGCAGAAGCTTGTTTAGGGCAAAAAAAACCCCAAAAACATCTAAATGCAAAAACATTTTTAAGGCAAATCACATCTGTCCTTGTATCCAAGAAATGAAAGAGGAGTCAGGAAGAGTTCCTGCCAGCCATATTTTCACATGGTGTTGGCTGGATTGGTGAGTAGGTGTAGCCAGAGAAGTTTCTTCTTTGAGACCACAACCGGTTCTCAGCCCTCTGTTCCTTCCTCTCTGGCCTGACGCTGAAAATTCATCTACTCCTTCCTTTAACCAGGAACTTTCTTCCATGACCTCTAGCTCGGTAGCTCTAGAGCTGCCTCTTCAACTCAAGGAGCTCCATTCCTGAAGTTCCAAATGTCACTGGTATCTGTCATCTGTGTATCCACTTGCATATATGCCTCAATGACCTCAAATTTTCCTCCTTACAAAAGAGCTCCCCCTTCTGTCTTTACTGCCTGTCAGGGTTGCCAATACTCTCTGTCACTCAGAAGTCTATGGAGTTATATCTGAAACAATTCTTTTCCACATTTTCTTTTAGTCAACTACCTAATCCTTTCCTAGGGAGATGACCTTTAGGTTCCCCCCTTTCTCTTTCCCACTACTATTACACCAACTCAGGCTGGGAGGCAGACAAGCTTTCCAAGACTGAAAGCCAGTGGTAGTAACACTGCTCAGGGACACCTAGACATAGACTCCACCTTCTCCCGCAGTTAAGGATGTGCCCTCTTGATGCTGGGTTGGGTTCCAGAGCCAGGAGAGCCAGACGTCCATAATTGTAACCCAATTAAGCAGAAACATGCCTTCTGCCTCCAGTTGAGCCTTAACTTCCTTAAATACAACTATTATCTTTGTTCAAAAAACCCTCAATTGCCACAAAGGCCAGACCACATCAAATTTAGAGCCCTCTGTCTTAGTCTCAAGGCCTTTTCTAACCCAGCTTACCCTATTCACCTCTGTTGCCATCTCCCACACCCGGGGCCAAGCTGTCCTCTCCTGCCTGTCCCCTGCACAGCTCTCCTTACCTGTACTTCGGGCCACTGCTCACTGTTCTCTGTATTCCCCACGCAGTGCCCTCTGCTGCTCCTCTTCTACGGAAATCCACCCTGCTCTTCGAGCCCAGCACCTCTCCTTGGAGCCGCTCTGACTACTCCACTCTACTCTCTATTCTCATTACGTCAATCCTACTTCACGATTCAGCACTTAAATCTCAGAGGAATTCTTCCCTCTTTCACTAAATCTGTCCTTCTCAAAAAATAGGTCATCTTTTTTGTCTCTCTCCACAGTACCTTTCACAATAACATACAGACAGAAAAGGTAAACCCACTAAAAAGGGGACCCAAAAAGGTTAATAATTTATACATAAGCAGTTAATAGGTCACTTCGGGAAAAAGGGCATCAAACCCAAAGAAAATCTGCAAAGTTAAATTCTGGAATGCTTGACAGTTCTTTGGATATAGACAATTTAGGAAATCAATCCTTTGACAGCAAGAAGCATTTCAATTTCTACTTCAAGAAGATCTTCCACACTTACTTGACAGGAGACATTAGCAGGGCAAGGGACTGCATAAAATGAAAGACCCCTGATGGGTTATTCAAAACTTTGATCTGAAATCAGAAAAGGAAAAGGCATACTGTAGAAAACCAACCACCCAAATATCCATAATCCAACAACCCAAATATCCATATCCACAAGAATTCTGACAAAAGGAGCTGTTAAGAAAACAAAGATGGAACTGGCACCTAACCCATAAGGGCGAGAACACAGCTAATGGGTTACATGGCAGCACTGATTCAGCGGTGCTCAAAGAGCAGAGGTAGCTGAGCAGTTTACATTAATTACCTGTAACAGTATGGGTCAAAGGACAATACTGCTATTTTAATCTAAAGATAAACAAAACAAAGGAAAAAAAATCCTCCTTCTACCTAAAAAATTGTCAAACTTCACCCTGGCTGGATAGCTCAGTTGGTTAGGGCACCATCCCATTATGCCAAGGTTATGGGTTCGATCCCTGGTCAGGGCACACACAAGAAGCAACCAATGAATGCGTAAATAAGTGGAACAACAAATCAATGTTTCCTCTCTCTCTCCCCCCCTTCCTTTCTTTCTAAAATCAGTAAATAAAATTTAATTTTTTTTAAAAATTCAAACTTCTTGATACCAGAAATTCTAAAGGAAAGGCAGTGTGAGGAAGTTGAACTTGACATACATTTGGCTTCTATTCACCTGAGTGGTTGCTGTTAGTAACAAAACCACCAAAAGGCAAGCAGCAGAGAGGAAAATCTATAAGCCATATAATCCACACCTAAGTTGATTATATGAGAGTTGATCACACAGAACTGGATATATGCCAGTATTAATAAACTATGAGATGCTGGTAGTTTCTGTTTTACCTGCACCAACTGTGGTGTGAAATGGATTAATTTAGAAAGCTGTGCTGAGTATTACAGAAAAAAGTCGTAGAGAGCATTCCCACACAGAAATTCTATAGAATTAAATATTACTGAACCTACCAAACCAGACTTTTGTAATTATGGGTGGCCTAAGAACTTTCAGCATAAAAAAACTCCTACAAATATATTCTGGATGTATTTTAAGAATTTTATTTTAAATATCAATATTTTTTAACTAGCCTTTTCTTTAAAGCAATTTCTTCAGGAAAAATGTTTACCAGAATCTCCCCTCCCATATCCCTCAAAACCAGAGGATAGTCATCATACCTGAATGAAAGGAACAGCCCATTTACTGACACCAGCCGGGCATCGAAGAATATGGTTTAGAAGGAAGAGGTGATCTCCAAGACAGCCAACTCGTTGTAACACTGATACCTGAACAACAAATGACATATAGTTTCACTATCTGAAAAAGAAGAATGTATCTAAGGATCTAGTGAAATCACTTATCCAATGTTTAAAGACACGTGCTCTTTCAAAAGATTAACCTGACAGAAGATATATTACTATTGTGTTTCTACCACAGAGGCACACAGGGGCCTATGAATCTATGAGTACTATGATAAAAATATCTTCAATAGTTTCTCTGCAAACATTTTACATGTGGCAGATTACAAATCACTAACAATCCTGGCCATTTGTGAACAGATAGAAGTCAAGTCGTTTAATCTATTCTCTGTCTGTAAGTTTCTCAAAGCCAAATAAGGTTGTTTGGAACCTAACCCCATATTTAAGAACTCTGGTATGAACCTAAAAAAAGGCACCCAAGGCAGCTCCATTAAGAAACATAACCAAGCCCAGCCGGGCATGGCTCAGTGGTTGAGCATTGATCTAGGATCCAGGAGATCAAGGTTTGATTCCCAGTCAGGGCACATGCCCAGGCTGCGGGCAGCCGATCAATGATGACTCTCTCATCATTGATGTTTCTATCTCTCTCTCCCTCTTCCTTTCTCTCTCTGAAATCAATAAAGATATATTAAAAAACAACAACAAAGAGAAACATAACCAAAAGACAAATAACCATCCCTGTAACACACCTAACATCTTTCCTACGTTTTTCTAATCTTTCTTTTTTCTTTAAAATTTTTTAAAGTATGACTAAGTGCAACATCAAATATAAAATGATAAAAAGAAATATGGAAAATTTTTAGATCAGATACTGATATTCTAAACACGAATCTAGTCTTAAATTTAGCAGGTTTCAACATATTTCCGTTTCTTTCTAAGTTGACACCAAAAATCACTTAACATAGTTTATCAGAGAGAAAAGCACTTTGTGTTTAATAATGCACTAGGTAAGTATGATTTAACCCTGTGTCATGATCAAAGACAATGTCACTAACAAATGAAATGAATTAGCTAAAGAAACTGTCGGAGAAAAACTATAACGAAAGAAGATATAATTAAGTGATCAGGGAAATGAAAGAAAAACTACTGTGTCTATTTCTAGTTCCTTACCAGCTTTCTCAGCCAGAGAAGAATGTCGTCATGGAACTGAGTATCTTCATTAACTCTCCTGGTGAACATGAATAAGACACTAATGCACTCCTTCAATTGACACAGATCAGAAGGAATGCTTTCTGCCTGTTTAGAAGCTATAAATTAAAGAGAATTAAGTGAATCCCACATAAATGGTGTTTGGAGGGGGGAAATATTTATTATCTGCACTTTAAAAAAGAAATCTTTGAAATATTTACTTTAGATAAAAATCCAAGAAAGGTGCATCAAAAATATTTTAATTTATACTAAATATGTAAACCAAAAAAGTATTTAACTTTGTGAAGTATTTCAAAGCAAGGGAAAATTAACTTCATTAAAATTTATTTTTTATTTAAAATCAGCAGATCTCTGGCCCAGCCCCAGCTCTTAGATTAGTTATGAAAATAATGGGGGGAGGAGGGGATTTTTTACTCTAAACAATTCTAATATCCCTCCCAGATATAAAAAGTGCATGATTCAAGTAACATAATTAATACCTTACACACAATACAGCAAAGCTTAATTCTTAAAACCCAAAATAAGATGAAAATTTCACAACATTAGATCCTCTGATGAAAATTAAATACAATAAAAACAGACCAACAAACTGGACAAGCAAAAATAAAGTGCAAGAGACAGAGGATGAAAAAGTATTCTGATTATTAGTTCTACAATCAAAAAACCTATTTGGACCTGACTTGGTAACAAGCACATAAATTAGGATGATAAGGGATGTTAAGGATAAAGAGCGAGCTTTCTGGCTTCCTAGAGAAGCAGGGGACGACAGCCATGGGGAAGGTAGACCTCACACTGCTCCCTAAAAATGTTAGGAAGGCAGATAGCAATCCTGTGTTGGAGGCAAGGTAAAACCACAAGCACAAATGGTACCTTGTAATACACAGGTGCATAATCAATTCAACCAGATCGTACCCCTCAATTCTTTTTTTGCATTTCAGACTACCAGAAAGACTGACACTTTCATTACTTACACACCTTGGCCTTGCTGATGAATTGTTAAAGATCTCAACACAGCTGAGCTATTAAGTAATGCATAGATGTAAGATTCCACTTGCAACCTTGAGAGCACAGAAGTGTAAGAGTGCAGGGCCAGGGTCTGGTGGAGGTGCTCAGATTTGGCATCAAATAGCTTCTTTAGCTCCCCCAGTGCATTTTCATTCATCTCTACTCTTTGGTAGCGATGATAGCCTGAAACTTTCACTTGATCTGCGCAGATACCCTAGCAGTGGACAAAATGGTAAAATATAAAGCCAGTTACTCTTTAGACTTCAAATAATCAGGCAGCAGGTATATGATGCATAGGCTTCAGTACCATCTTCAACATGCTTATAAATCACAGCAAGGAGGCAATAATACCACATAGAGAATAATAAAGTGTAAAATCAGGTGCCAAGGAGTATAGTGCTGAGTATGATGCCAATCACTAATGCATCACAAGTTCAGAGAAGAGAAACCTAACAAGTAGGTAGGGAAAGGTACAAGTAAATAATAGAGCTTGTTCCTAAGACTTCATTGATTGATGATCTCACCTTCTACTTTACAAACTCACTGAGGTCAATGTGATATCCCCCTCAACTGCAAGGGAGCTCAAAATATCTCTGTACTTATCCTCATCATTCTTTGTGATTCTGCTCAAAAGAAACTTCTCTCCTTTCCAATACCAGCACTGCCAGTTGTGTTCTTGATTCTAACCCAGTATCCCCAAATATTTCCCTCTCCACAGACTCCCTCCTATCTACAGAGATACATGGGTATCCCAATGAGTGAGGATTAGGGGTGAGGGGAAATCACTTGTTTCCCCCTGATATCTCCTCCAGCTTCCCTTCAATGTCAAGCTTATCAAGAGTGGCCTTCTCTTCCCTGCCATCCCTTCCAAGCCACTATGAAATGGCTTTCCTGGTGGTCACCTTGGTCTCCATAGGGACACACTTAACTGCCTTCCCTGTGTCTTCATCTCTTAACTTTGTTCCATGAATCATCCTCTCCTCGATACTCTCTGCCCATTGAATGTTCTTGCCATTATGCCCAAGGTCACAAACTAAAATGTCCATGGGCTGAATCTGGCTTGGAGACATGACTTGCTTGGCCTCTACTGTGTGTGTGTGCATGTGTGTGTGTGTGTGATCAGTTGCCAACATTTACAATTCAAGATCCCTCACATCTGGAAAATTGTAAGATGTGGCAATGCTGGATCAACACAACCTCACAGCAATAACCAGCTAGGACTCAAGAGCAGCGGCCCCTGTTGGACCAGACATGAGTTTACTCAGTGACCACAGTCCCACTCAGCCTGCTTCATGTCTTCAGTCACCTGCATGGGCCCTGCAGGCGCCTGACTTTACGATTCCTGCACTGTACTACTCTGAGCTAAGGCAGGGTCAGTGTGGCTATAAGGAGCAGACTCCACACCTAGACGGCATCACAGCAACAGCAGTTCCCCAGGCTCCTGAAAAGCTCTACGAACACTAGTCAAAATACCTGTACAGACAACTGTTCCTCCTTAAAGTGCCACAGTCGATTTCTAGCATTTTGGCAATCGGACATCAGAGCAAGCAGCTCGGCCTCAGCCAGCAGCAGCTGCTTCCTGCACCGTGAATAGTTCAAAAGCAGCTCATAAAACTCATGCCTGTCCTGACACGCCGTGCTGCCAAATTCTTCCAAACAGGATTCGACGTTCTCCAGCCACGAAGCAGGCTCAAAGATCCTTAGCTGTTCTTTAGTAAATGGTACTGCTTCTGGTTGCAGCGGGAGCTCCGGGTAGAGTCGCTCACTGCGAAGCCCGGGTTTCACTGCCACCAAAGCTGGTACTTCAGCAATTTCAGCTGGCAACTGGGGATACAGCTTTTTCACTCTAAGTGGCTGAAAAATGTCCCTGGCCCCACAAGAACTCTGCAAGCTAACATTTTGTAGCCCCTCTGATGAAAGCCCCAAAGCTTGCTCCTCTTCTTTACTACGCTGAGTTTCTCTGACATGTACATTTTCCATTTCCTGGGGAGTATAAGAAAAACTAGAGTGCAGTGTGCTTTCAGAAGGTCCATGTTGTACCAATTTACATTCCTCTACTTCTGTAAAGTTCTTGGGAGTTTCTACTTTGGTTCCAACACTGTCTCCAGGGTCAACCTTCAGCTTGGCTGCATCACCCCCGACACAGGCTCCGACCTCCTCTCCTTCTTTTAGGGTCTCTGAGTTACATGTCAGGGACCCTTCAGTATTTATAGTTAAGGAGGTGAGTTGTATATCAAACATCTCACTCTCATTTTGTCCACAGGCATCATTCTGGAGCTTGGAATCAGTTAACACCTTCGGTTGGTCTCCTCTAAATTCACAAGCTGGAATAGGGATTTCCAGCTCTCCAGAGGTTTTTGGAAGGGAGACTTCATCAGACTCTTCCCTCTGAAGAATTTCATATTTCTTCTTTTCCTAAAAACAAGATTTACACTATGAAATGACTTACAATAGTAACCAATGCTTTCAACATGAGGAATTTTAAAAATGTATATAAAATCTAAATTTTCTCATTCTAACCTGCCTTTTTTTTTTTTTGGCAGAAATTAACATGCTGATAAGAAAACACAATGGACCCAGAACAGACAGAACAACCTTGAAAAAGAAGAACAAAGTTAGAAAACTCACAATTTTCTATTATTTTTTTGCAGTTTTAAAACCTACTACAATCATATTACTACAGTGTTGTTCTAACACATGAGTAGGCAAATAGATCAACAGAACAAAATTGAGAATCCAGAAATAAGCCCTTTCTTTTAAGGTCAATTGATTTTCAACAAGAGTGGCAAGACAATTTAATGGGGAAAAATGGTACTGAACAACATATATCCAAAGAATGAAACTGAACCCCTACCTGCTGGCATATACAAAATTGACTCAAAAAAGATCATACACTTAATGTAAGAGATAAAACTCTTAAAACAAAGGAGTAAGTTCTTCATGACCTTGGGCTATGCAAAGCCTTCTTAAGACATGATATAAAAAGTACAAGTGACAAAAACAATAAAGGTAGATAAACTGAACTTTATAAAAATTTTAAAATTTTGTGCTGAAAATGAAACTATGAGGAAAGTGAAAAAAAACAACCCCACAAAATGGGGGGAACAATTTTACAAACCAGTGATCTTATAAGGGGCATATATTCAGAATGAAAAAATAATTTTTTTAAAAAAAGAAATAGTCAAAATGCTAAGCCATATCACCAAACCAAGACTAAAAAACCTAAGTGCAGTTTCAATCTCCCCCAGGAGTAGAATTTCAAACAAATCAGTCTGGAATTTCCTCATCAATACAGTGAGACAATCTGCCTAAGATCCCCGTCTTGCCCTGGCCAGTGTGGCTCACTTGATTGGATATCGTCCAATACCGCAAAAAGGTTGCCCGTCAATTCCTGGTCAGGGCACATGCCCAGGTTGCAGGCTCGATCCCAGGTAGGGGGTGTGCAGGAAGCAGCCAATCGGTGTTTCACTCTCACATTGATGTTTCTCTCTCTCTCCCTTCCTCTCTAAAAATCAATTAAAATAAAACAACAACCCAGTCTTCCCCTAAGCGACAGTGTCCTTGCCTAAAATAATCCACTCTTTTTAAAGTTGATTTTAGAGAGAAGAAGGGAAGGGGTGGGGGGAAAGAGAGAGAAACATCAATCAGTTGCCTCACACATGCACCCCAACCTGGGATTGAACCTGAAGCCTAGTCATATGCCCTGATTGGGAATCAAACCCGCCACCTTTTGGTGTACGGGATAAAGTTCCAACCAACTGAGCCATACCAGCCAGGACTGAAATAATCCACTCTTAATTTAGTCCCACCCTCCTTCTGCCTATAAAACCTTCCATTTTGTTCAACGCCTCAGAGGGCCTTTCTAAATTGCTAGATGGGATGCTGCCCAATTCAGGAATCACTTAATAAAGCCTATTAGATCTTCAAGTTTACCTGTTAAATTTCTTTAACAGAACTCTTTGAATTCAATAATAAAGAGATAACTAAATCAATTTAAAAACAGGCAAAGGAACTGAATACTTTTCTTTAAAGAAGATATACAAACAAATGACACATATAACAAGATGCTCAACATCATTAGCCATTAGAGAAATGCAAACCAAAACCACAAAGAGATACCACTAGGATGACCATTTAAAGTCAGATAATAAGTAGTGGCAAGGATGCAGAGCAATTAGGACCCTCATACACTGCTATAGGGAATGTAACAAGATGAAGCCACTATGCAAAACAGCTTGACAGTTCCTAACTGTGGTGAAAGTTGCACACCCCTGTGATCACACTAAAAACCACTGAATTATACACTTTAAATAGGTGAATTGTATAGTGTATGAATTACAGCTCAATAAAGCTGTTAAAAAAAATGAGAGATTTTAAGAACTTAATGAGAAAGAAAAGCAAGTAGAGACTGGAATGGAGAATAGAGGAGAACAAATTTTAGTTTCCTTTTCTGAAACTCTAAGAGACCTCTGGGATGCTAACTGCTAACTAGAAGACAGGCAGCTGGAAGCAAGCACATGATGGGCCACATGACCAAGGGCACAACAAACAACCATACCTCCTCCAAGCCACAGGCCACCCCATTTCCTCTCCAGCCTGTCCCTCATGCAGTTTTTAACCTCCTTGTGTCCCCTCTTGCCCCACTCTGACTCCAGCCTACCCTTCCTCTCTCCCCACTGCAGGACTGACCTTGCCATTTCAAATTCTCCCCCTCTCTAAATGATATGAAGTCTCCAGCTGCTACTCCCAAACTTGCTGCCCACTTCCATTAGATCTACCTTGCAGGGAATAACCGTGACCATAACAGCAAGGGATAATGTGGTTAGATAATCTATTAAAGAATTTTTTAAAGCTTCTAGTCCCTCTAGGGAAGAAAACAGAAGCCTTTAAATTTTATTTCCCCTGTGGGAAGAACTCAATGCTTCTCATGGTTTCAAAAGTGGAACCAAAAGAAAACTCTCTACCTGTGCAGATAGGAAAGTTAGGTCCAAAAAGGAATTAACATAGAGTTGCCCCAGGAAAGAAGGTGGGAGAAAACAAGACAGAAGCTGGAGGTATGATCGGAAGAATGGACTAGGAGATCTGGGAAGAACAGAGGGAGGGAAGGATGGACAATGGTTACCTTCATATAAAGTAATAGTGTTGCCTTCATAACTAGCCAGCTAGTATTAAAATAGAAAGAGAGCAAAGGGAAGGCCAGACATTACAAGCACAGTCATCTGGGCAGCTTCACCAGGAAGCTGTAGTTTCACACTTCCCAGGGAACCACAAGTCCATTCCCTACAAATCACTGGGGAAGGGGATAATGGATGCATGTGCAGTGAAATCAGGTAAGGTAGAGAAGGTGCCTGTCAGTCTAGCCTGGGAAACAAAGCTAATTGGCTAGGAGGTGGAGACACTGCAAGCTCTCGAAATCTTGGAAGGGTAAAATCCCCCAGACAAAGGAATTCTCTCATGTTCTGCTTGAGCTCCTATTTCTCTCCTGTTCCATGACCCACGCTGCTAGCCTGCCATGTGGCCCTAGAAGCCACATGGCCAATAGCCAAGCTAACCCCACACAATGGACTGCAGCTGAAAACATAAGCTAAGCTAGCCAGATGCTGGATGGAACTGTGCTTCAATGTGGAAAGGAGGCTCTGGGCAGTGGCTTTGATCTTAGCCTTGCTGAAGACAAAATGGAACTTTTGGGGGCAGGACACAGGGAGATGAGACCTTGGAAACCCAGGGTTTTAATTCCACAGAAATAATGCTTTCCACGATACTTCATCCTCCCATGGGGACCTCAGGAAATTCTTGTTTCCAGAGTACCCCAAATATCCCACTTCTACCAGCAACAGGTGGGGGACATGGAGGATACCCCACCAATAACAGCAGGACACACAACTGTTTGAGCAGGTGGCAAAGGCCTCCTCACAAATCCCTGGGTAGGGACAGGACTTCTGGTGTATACAAAGAGGGGGTTTTATGCAATCATCTATTACCAATGCCATAGTATCATAAGCTGTGGCAACCTCCCTGTGGCTCACTTTACTTCTCTAAAGCACAGAATAGGGGAGCGGGTCCTGAGTGTCTTCAAGCCTCCAGCCTCTGCCCCACCACCAATTCATCCCAAACATCATTATAAGATTGGTCTTCCTAAAACACTGCTCTGAACAACACAAAACAGTATTGGCTCTCCACTTAATGAAAGACTAATTCTTAATTCTGGCATTCAGTGCCTTTGTTAACTTAGTTATGATCCAGTACCAAGGCAAAATCTTCAACCACACCAACCCTTGCTTTACTCTGAACTCCAGCAATAAGCACTTGTCATGCAGTCCTGGTCACATGCTACCACATACTGTTACTTATCTTTATGTTCTGTACCCACAACCCCCCAAAAATAAACCACAAGTATCTCTGAGGTAGGAAAATTAAAATAGCGAACAAAGTACTAAAGCTCTACCCTTCCCCTTTCTACGTCTTGGCTGAAACATCAAAGATGCACCTTCACTGACCACCTGTGCTGCTGCTTCCATCTCCCCAATTTCCTATAATTGGGAGAACCAAAAAGAAATTCCTATCTGGAGAGGAGAAACAAGGACGAGCCCACCAACTTCAGAAGCATAGGATGAGCCTATCCTTCCCACTTTGCCGGTTTAATAAAAACCTCCCACCCAGACCCCATCAGGTACATCTTGTTCTCCGAGGTCGCTGGCTCTCACTTCTTGTGTGTACTGTGCTTTGCTAAATCTTTTTGTCACACTCTTGAATTCCTTCTTGCTGTGTGACAAGGACCTAGATCAGCTTGAGGCCTCCCTTAGCCTCCCCAGGAACTGCCGGACATCCTATTGAGGCCAGGTAGACATCTTATGCCCGTTTGGATCTGATCTGCCTTTGATTTTGACACTGTGTTCAATAAATGTTTCTTGAGACAATAGTGATGATGACCTATAACTCTCAAAAATTGAGTATTAACTACATGCTGAACTCTGTCATAGGTACAGGAATCACAATATTAAGAAATTATTGAATTATTCAACAACTATTTATACTTACTATGTGCTCTGGCACTTCTAGAAATTTGTTTTACCCCAGCTGTTCCCTCTGCCTAGAACATTCTCCCCCAATATTTACAGAACTAACTCCTTCATCTCTTTCATGTCTTCATGTAAATGTCACCTTCACTAAGGATCACCTTGACAACCTATTTAAAATTTCAACCCTTCCTAGTATCTCACCAGTACTCCCTAACTCCTTTTCTTGTTCTTTTCCTTTTTTCTGTAACACCATCTTCTAACATGATATTATTTATTTATTTTTATAGGGTTTTTTGTTTGTTTTCTCCCTCTAGAAGGTAAGCTCCATTAAGGCCAGGTTCTTTGCTTTTTTCCTCTATCATTCCCAAATGTCTAGAACAGTTTCTGGGACATAGTAGGAGGAGGTGATCAATGAGTGTTTCTTCAACAAATGAATGAATCTTAGGAGGCACGAAAGGAGCTACATAATAATATACAGCATCCCCCAACTTCACTCCTATAACCACTGACAAGAGGGAGGGACTAAGAGGTACAAATCACCTAAGCTGAAGAGCAACAAGGGAAAGGGGTTAAAAGTCTTTCTGTTATCAGCTTTCTGGGCCACATCTCACTCTGTCCTTAGCAATTACCATATACTCTCACTATTAATGAATTGTTGGCATTCAGAATTTAAAATTAACTATAAAATACTTTCCATAATTATAAAATACACTGCTTCTACAAAGTAAATTCAATCTAAAAATCTACTGTTCTTACCCCATAATCTACCAAGATTAATAAAGTCAGGGTCTTCTGAGGTGCGGGATACATTTAGCAGAAAATGATTTTTTTTAAATGAAAATATCAGGACTAACTCTTAGGTATCAGGTGATAACCACAACCTAACAATATGAGGTCATCTACCAGATGATTAACAATGAAGAATGTAGGTCAGCTGCTGGGTAAAATCCAGAAGCCGCTCAAACTATTCAAAGACAATAACACATGACACTACTCACTTCCTGAACTGAGCCTTGGAACTACTTTATGACTCTGTAAATAGTTGCCAAATTATACTACAGATGGCAAAGGTTTCATTACTGTAGGACTTTATGATCAATATCAAACCATAACCAGCACTAAGAAATGAATCTATTTACTCTAAAAGAATTCATTTTCTAGACTGACAAGTATGAGGGCCTTACAGGTATTGTGGACTTTTTCCATTTGTTTTCTCATACTACTCAGGAAATCTACCAGAGTAAATTCTTCTGAGTGACAAACCTTGGAAATATTATTCAATACTGATATTTATTACTTCATCCAACAAATATTACCAAGGGCCTACAAGGGCTGTGGTACTGATGGATTGGGGGGGGGGGGGGTGCACGTGACACTGATCTGAGGCTGAGGAGAAAAAAAGAAGCCAGATCATTGAGGGCCCTGAGTCCATGCTAAGGACTTTACAGACTCTAGCCTCTGGGCTATGGGAAACTTTTGAAAGGTTTTGAGGAGGAGTGTAATCAGTTTTTTAAAATATCAATCCAGCCTTAGATTAGAGAATGGGCAGCAAGAATGAACTTGGAGAGGCCAGCTTAGCAAAAAAAACAACAACACAACTTCCTTGGAGGTTGGTAGTGGTAATTAGGATGGAGAGAAATGGGCAGAATCAAGAGAATATTTTAAAAATACAATTGGTAAGACTTAGTGACTGATTATATTTGGAATGTGAGATAAAGTATATGTCAAGGATTTCTGGTTTGACCAAATTCCTCTAGAATGAAGGATTCTTCATAAATTTTAACAGATAAAAAATAAATTAACATATCCTTTTGTAGGAAAGTTGCCTGAAATGTATCAAGAAAATGAACAATTGGTTTTTCATGATGGATTTAAAAGTTTAAGATTTTAAATTTATTTTAGAAACTGTTCTAAATTGAGAATCCTCTTAACTGACTATTTTAGAATATTTATTTGAAAAAAAAATAGATTAAGAATTAATTAAGATTCTGTTCTCTACAGACTGATGTTTACACGTTAAGCACTACTATATTCTAGGTTCAGGGACCTTATGCAAGGCTGACCAGTGGCTTTTTTCTTCCTCCTCTGTTTTGATAGTTCTTGCCTAATTAAATGCAAAAGTATTTCTCTTTAAAATGTTCCTGAAATTAGGTAGCAAAATGGCTTTCTTCCCAAACAGTTAACTCCTCACAGACCTGGGTACACGAATGCGCATTAACTCCACTAGAGCCTTTTTAACGGGCATCGTAATGAAAGAGATTCACTTAAGTCACTTACAACTTATTAAATATAGTACCTTGAAACACTAGTATCCTGTTCAAGCCTTGTTCTCATGAGAAAATCAGATTCTGGTCTCATTTTTAAGTTACGCCTGCTCTGGAACATCATTCATTTGTAGACATGGAGATTTCCTGTACTTGTAATACCATCCTCATAATTTCCTTAACGTAAATTCAGTTTTTCAGGTAAGCCAAAATTATCTAGGTTCAGCCATCCAGAGGTAGCATTTAATCTGTTCACTGTAAAATAAATGTCATTTCAGAAAATATATAGTAACAAAATGCAAACTCAGACTACACCTAAAAACAAATCAACCTAAAAACACACCAATACCACACGTCAGTCTAATCCGTCCCTACGGTGTGAGTCTCGCCGTGGCTTAACTTCTGGACATCCGTGCCTTCGTCTTAAACAACCAGGATAGTGAGAAATAACTAGCACCACCACCACTACCACCATCACCTTGAGTTTTAAGAGTGAAGAGGCCGATCACTACAGTCTACTTTCTGTTTGTCGCCATCCATAAAGCTCTCCGCGTGGAGGAGAGGTTCCTTCCCTCTTTAGGCTCCAGGGAGACTGAAAATGTTCCCAAGTTATAAAGAAAAGAGAAAGAGTCAAAGATGAGGCTGGGACGAGTAAAGCTGCTTCGTGGCAGGAATCCAGACCCAGGTGAGGAAAGCCAAGAAGGGAAGAGCCCGGCGAGGTCTGGCAGCGGAATGTGGAGGAGGAACAGAGGACCAGGATGGAGTCAATAGGTGGTGGAATCCAACATGGGGAAATGTGGGCAGAAGAAGCGGAGGGCGCAGGGGATGGGTGCAGTTGGCCGAAGAGGCCCAAGAGAGGAAAAGGCAGCCAGAGAGCACCCGCCAAGGCCTCGAAGGGTCGGGGAGGGCGGGGACAAGGGGTATCCTCACCTTGGTTTTAGTCCGGCTGGCCTTGGCCTTGGCCCGGCGTGTGGGTCTCAAGGCCTCAGCCATAGACCCCAAGGCATCGGCGTCGCCGTTTGTTTTTGTCAACCCCCAGCGCTTCCCACAACCTGCGCAGTCCCGCCCCCAGGATGTCACATGATCAAGTCACCACCACTCCTGGAGAAGGGGCGGCAACTCGGAGCCTCTACGGGCTGCAGCATAGGACAAACTACTCCGGGACTCCCTTTCGCTGGAGGAGGATGGCCCCGCCCCCTGTGGTCAGGCCCCGCCCCCTTGCCGGGGTGCTCGCGGCCCCCAGGCTCCGCCAGGCTCGCCAATTCCCCTGGGTTGTATTGGGCAGAGCGGAGGGGCGGGGCACGAATGGCTCCGCTGGCTGGTCGCGTAGGGTTCCCGACTCTGCTGAGCCGCACTCAGTTCGGACCCCGGGTGGCTCGCACATCTCAACCACTTCGGCTGAAAGAAGTCGGGCGAGAGGTGCTTGTCAATCTTGTTTTGATAACCAGATCCAGGTAGCCTTGCGCTCCAAGAAACAGCCTTGATGTCCATCGAGATGTACACTTCAGTTTCCTCTTTTGTAGAGCATGATGGTGCTTGCCTTTTCGGGTGTAATGGGGGTTCAGTGGGCTAATCGTGAAAGGTGCTTGGTAGTGGCAAGCATGTCAATAAATAGTAGTTATTATCATTACTGTACAAATTCCCAGGCGGGAAAGAGACATCTGTCCCAAAGAAGGCAGAGGAAGAAAGCAATGAGACAAGACCCATAAACATATTCTTAGCAGATTTTACACACTTTCTTCATTGAAAAATTTCAAATGTGGAAAACTTGGCCACATCTCCCTTTTCCAGCTCTACAATTTCTTTTTTCCAAAGCCCTTAGTTACTCTTAAAATACTAAATAATTTGCTTAAATGTTTGTGTCTGTCAATACGGGTGGAATATAAAATCTTCAAGGGCAGTGTTCTGTGTTTTGTTCCTTGAGGCCTCCCAAGGGCCGCTAGAAAACTGGTGAGCACATAGTAGATGCTCAGTTAATATTTGATGGCTCAAATGAATGAATGTGAGTTGTTTTGTCTGGTGTGGGATAAGATAGTGTGTATAGGAGGAAAAAGAAAAAAACAAAACTATGAACCCCCACTGACAGCATACCCTAGAATGAAAAATCTAGGAATATAGCATGAGAAATGGAAAGGACTTCAGAGATGCAACCTGCACAGTGTCTTGTTGAAGAGCTAATTAAACATGTAAAATACAGTTTTATGTATTTTGATCCCAAATCTTTAACAACAAAAAAGTTATCAAGCTACTAAGAATATACATGCACATTTTATACACCCGGGGGGGGGGGACATATAAGTGTATATAAAATTATCACAGGCAAGACCTGCCCAATATTTACAAAATCTTTATTCCACCATATGATCTACAAATTTTGCTGGTATTTCTTCCAGTCTAGAAAACTCTCTCTGGCCTCTGCCAATTCAAATCCTTTTGGCCTTCAAAGTTCTCTAAGTGCCAGTCACTACTTGACAAAACAGAACTGGCCCTACCATCACTCCCAATGCTTTACAGCTTAGTTGGGAAGCTGACACAGTGTATAGATAAATTGCAATAACTATATCACAACCTATGGGGGAAAGCAAACATATTTTGTATTTATAAACTGAATTTGTTAGACCTTAGTAGAATAGTATAAGAAGTGATGTTTATTGGTCAGTTCAGGCAATAGAAGAAATCAAAATATATTTTATACTGAAGTTTAAATGTTTGAAGGAACTTAAGTCATAAATGGGACTGATCGTTTAACAAAGTTTGGTCTGTTGAATTTGAGTTGGCCAAATGTTAAAGTTCCCCCTTAAACGAAGATATTTAAATGTATTAAATTTATAAATAGAATGTTAAGATTTATAAAGATAACTTGAAGACTTAAGAAAAACTAAATTTTAAAATGTGTATGACTTGAATACATTGAAGATTAATTTTTAAATAATTAATTTAAAAGGTTAGTCTAAAAAAAAACAAATAATGATAAATGTATTTTCTATATGTAAATGCTTTCTGCAGTCACTCTAAAAAAATCACTTTGACAGCAAGCAGGGTTAATCACTGGCCTAATTAGCAGTGAGGGCTTTGCTACTACTGAGTTCTGGATGGCAATAAACACCATTTCCTGAGCTCTATTAGCCAGAAACTGTTCTGAGTACTTTTCACATAATAACTCATTTGATTCTCATAACAACACTACAAAGTCAATCATTTTATTGTTCTCATTTTATAGGCAGGGACTAAGGCTCAGAGAGGTTGAATTATTTGCCTAAGGTCATGCAGCTAGTAAATGGTGGAGCTGGGATTTGAACCAATGTAATTGTACAGTATAAATGGACTTTTGAGAGAGGAAGCCAGGCTTGGTCAACCCATGTTTACAATACCATATACATATACACTGAGGCCAAGATGACTATCAGAAATATTTTATTTAAAAGATTATTGATAATAGTCACAATATTGACTGTTGGGTATTGGGTTTATTTTTTCCTTCAAAATTTTCTATAATAGCTTTATTTTATTTTTTATAATAGTTTTAAATTATAATATTCTTAAATGTGTCTGAAAACACAATGTAGAAGTACATATAATAAAAAGTTAACACTCTTCATCCTAGACTTAACTATTATTAACAGTGCAGCATTCATCCTTTCAGGCTTTTTCTACACATGTACAAATATTACACTCTGAAATACTCAGTGTCTATGCATGTATTACCTGTGACCTTTTAATTTTAAATCTTGGAGATATTTCCATGTAAGGACAGATAACTCTGCTTCATTTTTCCTTTAATTAAATCTTCCATAATTTTATTTAAATCAACTTCTGATGGTCATTATGTCATTTCAAATTTTCCACTAATAAAAACAGTGCTTACAATGACCATACTTATATATCTTTGTGCATGTGTACTTCTATAAGGCAAATGCCTATATGTGAAATTGCTACTCAGACACAGTCTCATTTTTATTTTTATTTTTGGCAGTTTTATAACTTTATTCAGCAATCAGCAGTTAGTTCTCAGCCACATTGTTTGTAGATTTTTGAAAGTGGTGACAGGTATGTAGATGACCAAGTATAGAGCTTGTTTGGTGAATCTTCATCTTCATTACGTGTTCTGGACAACCGCACCGGATACAGTATGGGACACTCCTTATTCCTTTGGCCCAGACAGCTTTGCTGGCCTGCTGTCAATGAGCACGTCTGGAGTTCCATCTCCTTCATGGCAAATTTCCTGATCTCTCTGAGTGCCTGAGGGGCACGCCTTTTGAAACCCACTCCATGGATGCACTTGTGTTGATGGTGTAGTCTCTGGTCACTACCTCGTGATGGCAGAATAGCCCTTCTTCTCGGCACCCTTCTTTGCAAGAGCCATTATGGGGGACCAAAGTTGGAAAGTTTTCATTTTTAATTTTAGTAAATATTTACCAAATTCCCCTCTGATAGGTTATGTTAATTTTTACTACAACTTTCAGAATTTAAAATAATTTTTAATCTCAGAAAAAATCCCAATCAATTAAAAACAAAACCCATGTATTCATAAAAGGAGTGTAATTCATATAGTATATTATGGCATGCCAAAATGTAGTATGACCACAGTTCCTAGGTCAGCCAGCATCTGGAACAGTGCTTTTCATAAGGGGCTCAGTGAAAGCTGCTGAACTCAGGAAGGAGACCTGGGTGGACCTTCCTTCCTTCCCTATTTCCTCCTTTCCTTTCTTCCCTTTCTTTCTTCCCTTCCTTCCTTCCTTTCTTTCTTTTCTCCCTTTCTTTCTTCCCTTCCTTCCTTCCTTTCTTTCTTTTCTTTCTTCTCTTTCTTTCTTTCTTTCTTTCTTTCTTTCTTTCTTTCTTTCTTTCTTTCTTTCTTTCTTTCTTTCTTTCTTTCTTTCTTTCTTTTTCAAATCTATGTTTTTATTGATTTCAGAGAGTTCAGGAAGGGAGGAGGAGAGATAGAAACATCAATGAAGGTCATTGCTCGGTTGCCACCTGCCCGCCCCCTACTGGGGTTCGAGCCAGCACCCCAGGCATGTGCCCTGACCGGGAATCGAACTGTGACCTCCTGATTCATAGGAAGATACTCAACCACTGAGCCATGCCCGCCCGGTGAACCTTTCTTAAATTTGCTCACTAAATCAGATTACAAGAATCTCTGTTGCCATCTGGTGGCAACTCCCCATTAGTGAAAAGTCCTGTGACAGGATTTCCAAGAAGTCATTCATTCCAGTTAATTACTTCCTGCACATCATTCTGTATGAGGCATTCTTTCATCATTCATGATTACTAAACGCATTTTTTAAAATTATAAAAAAATCATGTTACTTCTACATTATATCAGTTTCTTGAGAAAATTAGCTGACAGTAAAAGTAACCAAAAATATCCAACCTCATTTTTTTAAAGACTTGTATAGAGGGGATCTCTTCTGTTAATAGACTTTTACTTCCACAGGAAGAAAAACATATAAAACTTGTCTTTTTCCTTTTATGTTGCCTTTCATAATTTTACCCACTAGGAAACAAAGTTTAAATGGGTCACAGAAACAGTTATTTGCATCCCCAAAGCATCAGACACTGCTGGTGTCCCACTTGTATCCCCTGGGCATTTATTTCTGGGTATGCAGACCCAAATTCCAACAACTAGCACCTCTGAGCCTCAGAGCTCTCTTAGGCTACATGTATGACCGGCTGAAACTGCCAGGGAAATAATGCACTGCCGGGAACTGAAGGCAACACCCAACCAGTGACAGATAGGAGTTGGTATATAGTTATAGGCTGAATTTTAACCCCAAAACTTTATATGTTGAAATGCTAACCCTCAGTACTTCAGAACATGACTTTATTTGGAAACAAGGTCTTTCCAGGGGTAATCAAATCAAAATGAGGTCATAAGGGTGGGCTCTCATCCAGTGCAGCTGATATCCTTATAAAAAGAGGGTTGGACACAGGGAGACTGCCATCTAACAAGGCAAGGAGGCCCAGAGCAGATCCCTCCCTCACAGCCCTCAGAAGGAACCAGCCCTGCCGACACTTTGATTTTGGAATTCACAACTGTGAGGCAATAAACTAGTGTCATTTCAGCCACCCAATTTGTGGTACATTATTAGAGCAGCTTTAGCAAACTAATACAAATGCCCAGCTCCCTCACCCACCAGGTGGAAGAACTGAGATGTGTTCTGTGCTATTTCCCAGAGTCCCCAGTGGGAGTCAGCTCATTTCCCACAGTGGCAACTATTTTTTCACTTCTTTTCTTTCTCTTTTCACTTCCCATTTTAACAGTTATCGGCTGGACTCACCTCCTAGATAAACAACTTGATTTCAAATCCTTGTCTCTGGGGTAACCCAAACTAAGGCAGTTAGTATTAGAAATGGAACTCAACTATCAAGATGGGATACTGGAATCAGACTCCTTCCCAGTAAGATGGTAACAAAGGTCTCACTGTTTATGAAAGTAGAATGGTGAGAAATTCTGAGCTGAAGCGTCACAATTCTTAGAGGCCTGATCTGTGGTGAATCAGGGTAAGATTCAGGGGGAAGGGCTCATTCAACATCACTAGCATTTGAAAGAGATGAAGTCATGATTGATTGTTACCACCTGCTGCTGGTGTACTGAAGAAAATGTTATAAGTTCATGTCACTAGGGACTAATAAGAAAAGCCAGAAAGCCTCCATAGTTTCATTTAAAGAGATAGATTTTATAAAATTATAAAGGAAATATAAACATGAAATAATGTTGCTACTAAAATATTTTAGCATTCTTCAGACAGCTAAGTCCAACCAGCACAACAGCAATCTACCATACAGTGAAAGTAGAACATTCTGGATCAGGTGGGGCAAACCCAGAAACCCAGAAAGCCAAATACATCACACAAACAGGCAACACGGACACCTCCACCACCTTCCTTTGTTGCACTCGTGCCTCTCCTTCAGCTCATACCTGCGGCCTCACAGGAAGTTTCCTTCCACCGAACTGAGGGAGAAGAGCAAACAAACTCAGGCCCGGTTCAAAGACAGGTCGGCTCTACATGTTAATTGTCATTAGTTTGTATGTGGGCTCCTGCCACACCACAGCCCCACTCAAGACTGACTGTGAAAAGTGGTGGTGAAGAGAAGTACTCCCATCAGGCAGTGCGTCAAGTAACACGGCCGATCCTCAACTTGGTGTGAAGGGAGGGGGAGCCCAAGATACGTATGTTCGCAGACTCCTGGACAGTGGCTGATCAGGGAACAAGATTAGAACACTGAAGACAAAGGAATAGGCATAAAAAGTGCAAATCTTTATGTCTTACATTAGTGCCCACAAGAGTATCCATCAAAGGAGGTACAGAACAACCAAGGGGCTAGGATGATCATCCTGTAAAGCCCAGCCAGTCTCTGTCCTTGACCACCCCAGCGCTTCCTCAGTGGGCTCATGAACAGATTAGCTGTGCTGGCAGGCATGAAAATTCTAGGGGCTCCCACTCACCAGGCCTGGATGTCTGACCAATTAGCCCCAGAAGCTAAAGCTGAGTCCTAAATATGTTACCATCTCTCAAGGAGACCAACAAGCCACTTGGTGGCAAACTGATTTCATCAAACTCCTTCCACTCTGCAAGGGGCAGAGATTCATCTCCTTGGGATGGATCCCAAGAATGGATTCTCCTTTTCTGCCGGTAGTGCCTTGGCCAGCAACGTTATCCAATGGCTACTACTGTGTCTGATATATCATGAAATTTCATGTAACATTACCTTAGACCAGTGTTTATCAAACTTTCATTACCATTCCCTTAAGGAGCCTTTTTAGCCACTTTTTCCTAATTGCCACTCCCAGGAAATTTTAATACCGCAGATATGCTGTACCTGTTTTTGCACTCTCTGTATATCTGCGCTTCATACATAAGAAGAGTAAGATTTGTTTTGCATATCAAAAACCAATCTTCACTGCCTTGAAAACAATATCGCCCTTGTTGAGAATGCATGCCTTACACCAAGAGCTTCACTTTACGATGAAGGTGGTACAACAAATGTCCATGGCTCCACTTTGTTTGCTGTACACCACAATACGTAGAAGCTATGGCCCTGAGAGAATATTGGAATGGCCTCTTAAAGGCGAAGCAACTTGAGAATGCCTTGCAGGGTTAGGATGCTGGTCTTAAAGATGAGGTATATGGTGTACGCAAGATCACAATGTGGTACTGTATGTTCTGACTCCAATAAGTAGAAAACACAGGTGTGGAAGCCAAGACGTAAGAATGGCCTCTGTCACCACAGCTCACACACATTGACCCACTTGGGGAATTTGTGTTCCCATCGTTTCAATGTTATGCTCTGCTGGACTAGAGCACCTGACTTTAGGTGGTTGCCAGAGGATATATCTACCAGGGGACATAGAAAGGGTTCCACTAAAGCTATGGCTAGATGCTTGGTCATTTGGGGGTCTTCACATCAGTAGACTAGCAAGCAAAGAAAGCAGTAACTATCCCAGCAGGAGTAGATGATTACTATGAGGAAGATGTCTGGGACTCCAGGACTTTCGCTGGGATGCCACTTGGTGTTGCCATGTCTGGTGATAAACATAAACTGGCAATTTCAGTAAACAGTGTTTGACAAGAGCCTGATAACCAGAGGTTAAGACCCCTTAGGGATGAGGGTCTGGGTTACCCCACCACTCAAGTAACCTAGACAAGAGGAAGACTGGCCAAGTCTGAAGGGAATCTAAAATGTGTGTGGAGTAGCTAGCTAGGACGGCCATAGCAAAATACCACAGACTGGGTGGCTTAAATAATCTAAATTAATTTTCCTGCAGTTCTGGAGGCTAGAAGTCCAAGATCAAGAGGCTGGCAGGGTTGGTTCCCTCTGAGGTCTCTCTCCTTGGCATGCAGATAGCCGCCCTCTTGATGGCCACCCTCCTGATGCCTCTTGACATATCGTCCCTTTGGGCACTAGCACCCCTGGTTTCTCTTCCTATAAGGATACCAGTAAGACTGGATGAGGGTCCCACCAAAACGCCTTACTTCAACTTAATTACCTCTTCAAAGGCCCTATTTCCAATAACAGTTGCATTCTGAAGTACTGAGGGTTGGGACTTCAACTTATGAATTTGGAGGGACACAATTCACTCCATAACAGGGTAGTAGAGGAAGGAGATAATGAATATCAGTTATGAACTCATAACCACTTGTAACAACAGGGACTATAGCTTGTCTTACTAAACTTCCTGTGTGTGTGTGTGTGTGTGTGTGTGTGTGTGTGTGTGTGTGTGTGTGTGTGTGTGTTCTGGAAACCTTGTACTTCGTGTGTGTGTGTGTGTGTGTGTTCTGGAAACCTTGTACTTCGTGTGTGTGTGTGTGTGTGTGTGTGTGTGTGTTCTGGAAACTGAGGCTTGAAGAAGTAGTGACAGGATGGAGTAAAATTCATGTAGGCACAAGTGGATCTGAGCCACGCAGGGGTCAACACTATCAGTGCCCCACCCACACCCCCTCAGTATCTATCCTTTCCTTATACACAAGCCCAACTTCTAACTGCCTGAGGGCCTTCTGAGGCTGGAACCCACTCTACCAGTGTTCAAAGTAGGCCAGAAATGCCAGGAAATACCTGTAGGACAGCTCTCTACTTGTGACTGATGGAAATTGGTGAATGACTATCCCAGCCCCTCCCCTCAGGTGAGGTCTCTGAAGTGCATGTCCCTGCACTGTCTCCCAGGAGCCCCCAACAGGCTTAAGCTCCAATTGTCCACTGTGGTAACTTCCATGATAATGCATGCTTCCCCCCCCACTTCCTTCCCTCCCCTGTCTCATTTCCCCACTTCCATACTGGTGCTTTCTGGGATCAACCCCCAGAAAAAGTACCTGCTCCCAAATCCTTATCTTGGGGTGTGCTTCTGTTAGGACCCAAATTAAGATACCAACAGTTGGCAGAGTAGCTCATATTTACTAAATTTAACATGTACACTTATTTGACTGGTTTCGTTCCCTTTACATTATTTCTCTCTCAACTAGTTGTTTCTCTATGTTCTCTTCTAGGTCACTAGTCGTTCATATTTACTACTATGTGTCAGGTGCTCAGGACACAGCTGGAAAAAGGAGGGGGGCCCTGCTGTCATGGATGTTAAGGTCTAGGAGGGAAGCCCAACCCTGAACAACTGATTTCAAGTGTGAATCATGTAATAACAAGAAAAATGTGGGAAGGAGGAAGGATACAGCAGTGGGGTCCCTGAGAAAGTGACTTGAGCCTGGCACCTGAAGGATTAGTAGGAAGTGGCGTGGTATCAGTCTCCACTTGGGCTCCCTCAGCGGCAGTTTGTCCTTCTGTAGTCTAGCAAGAGCAAATGTGCCGAAGGGTCAAATAGAGCTTGGGAGAGAGATATGGTTAACACAAAAATGCAAAATAAATCCAAAATCACCAAGAACCTTTATTTTACATATCTCAAACTGAAAGAGCAATTAAAATAAAGATATTTTCAATTCATAAAATACTTTTACATCAATCACACTAATAGAAAAGTGAAATCCCTGAGGAGTTGCCAGCAATAAATAAAGCACTTAGAAACAGAATGTTCTGAGTTCAAAGGAAAATTTCCTGAGGACGTTCAATTTGGGGAAGTCAATGGCCCTTTGAACACTTCAGTTTCTCAAAAAGATATTCAACTGTTGCAAGTTTCCTGTCATGACAAGAAGCTGCCACTTTCAATAGCATCTCACATGAAAAGAGGAAAAATAACCGATCTTCTTTCAGTCAATTTGCCCATAGTTCTGGGAAAGCTATTGCACAGAGCAGGAGAGGAAAATATTTGCTTTGTGGAAACAGAATTTTATGACATGCTGAATAAGTACCAATGCTATTTTAACTTGTCATTAACTAAAATGAACCTCTTTCTCAGTGCTCGAATGTTGTGCAAAAGGTACATAATCTCCCCGCTGTTTGAGGGTGACAAAAGGAAGACCCCAAATTTTGTGCAAAGGTAAGGTTGACACTTTAAAGATTCCAGGATCTATTGAGGGCAAGATTCTCTGTGAAGACCCAGGACTGAGGACTGGCTTTGTAACTCTATATTTCTCTTCAGTAATAGAGTCAAAAGGTCATATTTCATTGATTCTAGGATGTACTTTTTTTTTTTTTTTTTTGCACTTTTAGCATTTGAAATTCAAATGGATTTGGCCATTAACTCACAAGTTAACTGTTAACTCTCTCCCACCTGCCTTTCTTAAGAGTATATATAATAATGGTATATTTTACAATAAATGCTTCTTCATTAAATTAAATATGGTGCTGTGTAGTTCAGTACACACAGTGAGCCACATAAAAATAAATCTGACATTTAAACCCTGGTAATTTTCCCAATTGAAAAGATGCCAGCAAAAACATTTGGCGTCTTAAATTTCAACATGAGCATCACGGCCTCAGGAAAGGCTAGAAGAACGGTGATGTGGGATAAGCTCGAACTCTAGTTCTAGTTCTGTTCAGAACCAGCTGGGACAACAGTAAGGAAACTGATTTCACACTTCTGGGTCTCATTTCCTCATGTGTAAAATGAGAAAGTGCAATCAGATGGCCTCTGAGTCTTCCAGTCAAAAAAGAAGGTGATTTGAAATCTTGCACCACTGAGAGCGTGTGTCACTGTGGAAATGCCATAGCACGCTGCCCCAGAGCCAAAGGAGCTTCCTGGGCAGGATGCTGGCACAGTCGCCTCTCCAGCCATCCCTGTTCCCCAACCACCAAGACTCAAGGCTGCAAATCCAGAGACTGTTCTGGATCAAGTAGAAAACACAATTCATTCACAACTTTAATAACTGATTGGGAAAGGATCATTCTTGAGTCTGGGCCAGTTGGTGAACTTCTTTTAGAAAATGCAGAACTCTACTAGCTAAGTTAACCTAAATGTCTACCATAAACTTAAAACATCAAAAATTTACAACAAGGGTTGATTTCAAAGTCTTCATGATTGACATAATCTCTACAGATTCGGCTACTCTGAGTGTCTCCACAGAAGCACCAGCCTGAAAAAGCTCTGTTTTCTGAAAGAAAATAACAAAGAAATTTCAGTTGAATTTACCATTCATGTCAGCACTCTGCTCCCACACTGAGATTTTATTCAAAATGAATAAAGGAAAACACATGGCAAGAAGTGGGTATTTCAAGTGATAAAAAATGGGATGTGATAATAGTATCCATAGCTTTATGGTAAATAACAAGTGTTTATACTTTTTGATACACACATTTTTAAATTCAAAAGTTATCATCTGTCTTGGGGATGTAAAGTACAGCAGAGAGAAGTGATCCTGAAGGAACACCCACCAGCATGCCAGCCTGATGCAAGGCCTTGCTCACTTGCAGTGGTGTTAAAAGCATCAAAGGCTTCAAAAATACTATCACCAGTCTAAATGCAACTCAGTGACGTGAAAATTAAAGGCTCCTACCATTGATGTTACTGGTAGATAAAACTGTAGTCATCAGCAAAAGAATAATCCGGGTCATCTGCAAAGGACAAAACACAGAGCAACAGGAAGCCAACATTTTTTCTTAAGACCTTAGACCTTTCAAATCAAGTCACTCCACTCAAAGATTCTAGTGACTGCCCTTTTGTAAGAAGAAAATACATCTGGCAACAAAACCTACAAATGTTAGTCATGACTACAAACCAGAGAATATTCTGGAAGTCCCTATTATGATGTTTTTGTACTTTTTATCCATGCCTAAATAGCAGTACCCACAGTAAAGTCATCTTCAAATACGGACAAAAGTAAGTTCCACATTATCAAGTAATTATAAGGCAACAAGAAATAAAATAATGTAGTTCCTTATATTGTTCAAAGATGTAATTTCAGCCACTAGTTTTTTTTCAGTCACTAAATTTTTGCTAAACTGTTAAATGTATCAATAGCTGTCTCTTTCCTCATTCCCTTGAACATAGTTTGGCATATCTTTCTTTTATTCAAATAACAGATATTTGTTGAGTACCTATTATGTGCCCAGTACTGTGTTAGGTATTGTGAGTGGTACAGGAGAAAACAAAGTGCCTGCCCACAAGGATATCATTACCCAAAAAATATAACTAACAAAAAAACGCTAAAAAAGGTAGTTCTCCCAGAGGGATGGTAACAGTTCAGAGAAAAAAAGAGACCGGTGACTAGTGAAAGATCCAATTATGGGCAATGCACAAGATATAAAATATTAAGTTATACAGTTCTAAACACCTTCTGTAAGCTATATTTCTGTGTAATCCAAAGGAAACTATATCTCAACTCTTATGGTCCAAGATGAAATAATCTATTAAGTAAGACTGCCTTATAAGAAGTTTCTTTTGGTAATCCAGGAGCTAAATTCTCTTGGATAGCTATAAAATAGACACGCATCGTGAAATTCCACTCTGTGACACATAGTATTACAGTAAGATTCTAATATAGACTTATTCTTTCAGAAATCTGATTCTATTTATTCCCTTCTTTTCCTTTATTTCAAAAGTCTAGCTACTTAACCTTAAAGCAAAGCTGACATAAGCATTTCCAAAGCTCTTTCTGGATGGCATACCTGGCAAACTTTTAGGAATCGGGAGAGGTCCTCTCCTGTAAGAAATGAAAACCAAAGTCTTTCAGAGAAATTCTTGCTTTCCTAATTTTCTACATCATACAACAAGCATACTACACTCTAATCAGATCTGGTTTCTGCTTTAGAGGGTCAAGAAAAGTTCCCATGAAGCCATGAGACCGCAGCACTGACTACTGGGCTCTAAGGTGCAGACATTCTGTTACGCTGAGGAGCGAGGTGCACAGCGGTCAGGCGCACAGGGCCCTGCCCCGCAACCGGGCCACCAGGGGGACCGTCTCAGCTGGGTGGGCAAGACTTCCTAACCTCCTTGGGTGTCGGCAACTTCGCGTGGAAAATGTAAGGATTAAAAGAGCTCATTCATATGAACTGTTTTTGTTTGTTTGTTTTTAAATATATTTTTTTCTTATTTCAGAGAGAGGGAAGGAGAGGGAGAGAGAGAGATAGAAACATCAATGATGAGAGAGTCATTGATCGGCTGCCTCCTGCATGCTCCCCACTGGGGATCGAGCCCGCGACCCGGGCATGTGCCCTGACTGGGAATCAAACCCCGATTGCCTGGATCCTAGGTCGATGCTCAACTGCTGAGCCACGCCCGGCCGGGCCATATGAACTGTTCTGAACAGTGCCTGGCATTCTTAAATATTGGTGATGATCATGCCAGCCCCCAAAACACCCATTATCTTTGTTGTTGTTAATCCTCCCTCAAGGATATTTTTTCCATTGATTTTCAGAGAGAGTGGAAGGAAGGGGGTAAGGTGAGGAGAGAGAGAGAGGAGAGAGAAACGTCGATGTGAGAGAGAGACATCCTCTGCAACCCAGGTACATGCCCTTGACCTGGAATCAAACCCAAGATCCCTCAGTGTGTGGGAGGATGCTCTAACCACTGAGCAACACCAGTCAGGGCCCCCATTATTTTTTTAAAACTGAACTGAAAATTCAACAGCTTAGAGTTCAAGGTGACTATCTATAAAACAAAAATTTTTCTTCTCTCCAGATCTTTTATGTCAGGGGCAGCGAACTTTTCTGCAAAGAGCCAGACAGTAAATGATTTAGGCTTTGCTGGCCACAGTCACTTCCCTTGCAACTCTAGTCAACTCTAGTTTGAAAGCAGCTACAGACAGAATGTAAACAAATGAGTGTGGTCAAAAACTTTACATACACAGTGGGGAGGGAGGGGATGGGAGAGGGTATGGGGGGATAAATGGTGATGGAAAAGATAAAATAAAGAAAAAAACCTTTATATACAAACACCAAAATGTGAATTTCATATAATTTTCACATCACAAGATAGTATTCTTTCAATTTTTTTCAACCATTAAAATACTCACAGGCACTACCAAAACAGGCAGGTCAGATTTGACTCACAGAGGGCCAGAGTTTGCTGACTCCTGCTCTCTACGGTCTATGAGAAAGGTATAGGACTCATGCTTGAATAATAAAATTCACATTCAAGCATGATATTGTCCTCCTTGGACTATGACTGGTAAAATCCATTTCACATTTGTCCTAAAATTGCTATTTCCAAAAATCTAGCAACCTCATAAGCAAATGCAGGGGTAGCTATGTTTCAATTCTAATGTCTTAGAACATAAATGATTAAAAATGTTTATTGAAAGTATTTTTTGCCCTGGCCGGCCTGGCCCGGCTGAGCATCATCCCATGCACTGTAAGGTTGCGAGTTCAATTCCCGGTCAGGGCATATATCCAGATGGCGGGCTTGATCCCCAGTTGGGGACATGTAGGAGGCAGCCGGTCCATATTCCACTCTTGCATTGATGTGGGTTTTTTTTCTATTTTTCCCTTCCTCTCTCTCTAAAAATCAATTTAAAATATTTAAAAAAATAAAAATAAAAGTATTTTTCTTCCTGTGAAAGGAAGCTGGTCATTACCTTGCTAAGTTCAGCCCTGTAGTCTTTCCTGGTGGGGCTGCTTTCTTCTGGGGGCAGTAGTAATTCTCATACATGATGGGTGCTAGAGGAATCAAGAAACAAAGCATGAAGAGGCAGGTGTCTTGCCCCGTCAACAACATATGACAAGAAAGACTAATAGAATGGCTTAAATGAGCCCCCACCCCCGCCACTCCATTCACCTGGTGGAGTCTGTCCAGTTTTTCGTTGAGTCACAAAGTACTCGATGTCCTTCTCAATGCTGCACATCTCTAAACTCTTACGAACTTCTTCATACATCTAACAAAAAGAAGATACATCATGGTATAGGGATGTCCATAAAACTTGTGACGTGGCTTACTAAAACAGGAGGTTTGATGTGTTGCTGACTCATTTCCAAATTTCACTTTGAAAATATTTTTAAAAAAATACTGATGGGCCCAGATGGTGTGGCTCAGTGGGCTGAGTGTTGCCCCATGAACCAAGAGGTCCCCTGTTCGATTCGGGTCAGGGCACATGCCCGGGTTTCGGGCTCAAAATCTCCAGTAAGGGGCATGCAGGAGGCAGCGGATCGATGTCTCTCATGGATGTTTCCATCTCCCTATACCTCTCCTTTCCTCGCTTCCAAAAATCAATTTTTAAAAATGTATTGAAAAAAATACAGCCCTAGCCAGTTTGGCTCAGTGGTTAGAGCACTGCCCATGAACTGAAGGGTCTTGGGTTTGATTCTAGCCAAGGCACCTCGGTTGCAGGCTCGATCCCCAGCCGTAGTCAGGGCACATGCAGAAGGGAACCAAGTGATATGTCTCTCTCACATCGGGGTGTGTGTGTGTGTGTGTGTGTCTTTCTCCCCCACCCTTCCAGTCTCTCTGAAAAGCAATGGAAAAAATATCCTCAGGTGAGGATTAAAAAAAAAAAAACACTGATGGGACACAAAGTAAACAGATACCAAGTGCCAAGACCAATGTCACACAAACACAAAGACAACTACTTGGAGAAAAGTCCTTCCATTCAGTTCTGCAGGTTTTCTCTGTGTTTAATTGTTCTTCTAAAGTGTATGTTTCACCTAAGTGAGAGTAGCTATTTCTTAGCAAAGAAGGTTGTGATAACTTGATTCTGGTTCCCCTGAGATCTGGGAACCATTAGCCTGGGCATCAGTCAGTCTGCTAGTACTTGGTGCCGTCCTGGAGTGACCCTCTGGGACTCACATTCATGCTGTAACATCTCTGTCTTCCATAAATTTAACTGTATTTGAGTCTCCTTTCTCTGCCTTTCTGCTCTGAATTTCTTAAAGAGAAAGTCATGGGGGTAAAATAGACCAGGGGTCAGGCAGGTTAGGTGCTTATTTGGGCCCTTCTATCAACCAACTGTGTGGCCCTAAGCAAGTCACTGTAACCTCTCTGGGACTCAAATGAGAGGGGTGAACTAACAAATGTCTATAGTTCCTTCCACTCTCATGTATGCCTCTGACTTACATCATCGCTGGTGACACACTGTTTCGACAGCTGATTCACGTGTAACCACAATGCGTTCCGAAAGAAGTTTATTCGTTCATATTCTTGAGCTTCAAACATCTATGGAAACATAACTACATGTAAATACATATGCAGAGAAAGGGGCCATTTGTCTAGACTGCCTACGACTTAAGAAACAGTGTCATCCCCAATTATGCAAGCTTATTGTCCATTTAGGGTACTCCCTCCCCATCAAGGAAGCTTGTAAACTCTTAAAGCAAAGAATGCAAATAGATTCTAATATGTATTAACACAAACACAATGGGGTATAATTCTGAAGGTAAGAGGCTATGATGAACCCAGACACCCAGGTTCTAACCTGAATTCCAGCTCACATTTCCAAATGCTTAAGGGGCATCTCCACCTACGCAGCCCGCCAGAGCCTCAGGTTCAAAACTCTGCCTCTCCCCCCACACACCCCAATGAACGAATTCAGTTGGCAAGATTCATAATTGCTGATGCTAGTTGATGACTACATGGGGGTCTCTGTGCTTGTCGTCTTCTAATCTTTGTGAATTCTGAAATTTTTCTTAATAAAAAGTTGGTTTTTTTAAAAGTTACTGACTGAACAACAGTTTTTAAAATATAAAGAAATACCAACTTTTGGGAAATCAAGCTATTCTATCAAGTGGACGCTATTCTATTCAACAGTGAATGTTATATTATTAACGTATTTTTTTAAATATTGAACACAACAGTATTACATTTTGAAACTTTTTATAAAGTAAAATTTCAAACCTATACAAGAGTTGGTACATGAGAATAATGAATTCCCATGTACCAGCCACCTAACTTTGTCAAAAATGTTGGCCATACTTCCTTCAGATTTTGTTAAAGCTCCTGTGTGCTTTTTCCAATCTCTGTCACCTTCCTCCTTCCCCGGAAATAACAATTATCCTAAATTTTATCATTCCCATGCAGGTTTTTATAATATGCATGTGTCCATAAGATGTATGTCATATTGTTTTACATGTTCTTAAAGCTTATAAAAATGGCTTTACTCCAGGCTTTTTCATGAGAGTGTGAAGTCAAGGAAGTAGAGCAAAAAAGAGTGTTTTAGAAGGGGGATAGTGACCCACAGTACCGGATAAAGACAGGTCAAATAAGATTAGAAACTGCAAAGGTCTGTTGGGCCTCACACCAAGAGGATCACTGGTTCCCCTGAGAGAGCAGAGACAGGGGAGCAAACTCCAGACACAGCAGGCTGGGACAGGCAGGGGCAGTGAAGTTGTGGAGACAGCTCCTTCAGGAAGCCTGGCTGTAAAAAGGAGAGGGTAGCAGATGGAAAGCAATAGCTGCTAGGTTTTAAAGCCAGGAACGAGCTGAGTTTGTGTAAATGACAATGGAAGCGATCCCCATTAAAGGGAGCTGTGCACAAGGCAATGGGCGAAAGGCAGCTGGATGGGCTTCCGGGCCCAGGTGGAGGGATAAGATCTTGATAGGACAGGAGCAGCCTCGTTCGTGCTGCATCGGGAGTGCAAAGGAGGGAAGGGGAGTGTGCAGGTCGGTAGTTCTCACGTTTGAATTCGCATCGGAATCACCTGGGGGGCTTCTTAACACAGAGGTTACTGGGCCCACTCCCAGAGTTTCTGATTCAGTAGGTCTGGAGTTGGTCTGAGAATAGGAATCTCTAACAAGTTTCCCGGTGATGCTAATGCTATAGGTCTTGGGACCTCACTTGGAGAACCACTGGTAAGAAAATGTGTAGAGAGGGGTAACAGAAAATTGAGGACGTTTCCAGGTCATGTCTTATTTTCTCTGGGAAATTGTAAGTGACGTAATGTGCTGAAAATGAAGGGGATAGGGCGGATAGGCAACGGTGAAATCAAAGGTGTAAGGAAGGTAAAATATTCTAACGCCTGCTCACCCGCTGTCTGCATTTTCCTTATCACATACCAAGTGCATCTGAGGCTCTCCAAAGGTAATTACTTCATTAACCACGAATTGATTCATCTCTTTCATGCCTGTGCTAACCGAACATTAGAGGAAGACCTTGAACAGAGTTGGACAGCATGGTCAGGGCAGGAAGGAGGCAGGAAGATGAGGTTTAGGGGAAAACATTCCAGTTCCTTCCATCTTCCATTTAAATTTCTGATTTCTAAGCCGCCCTCAAGCAATTTTATCAGAATTAGGAGATATAATAAGCAAGTGATGATTTCTACAAAAGCAGACTCTGGGTTCTAGGAGGAAGATCCGCGCCCTCCGGAGCAGCTTCCTCGCAGCTACCTCGCAGGCCTTGATGTGCTCGCTCTGCCACTCTTCTCGGACCTTCTCCAGCATATTGATGTGCAGCATGTACGCCTTGTCTGCAAGGAAGGGGAGGGGCTTGGGTTCAGAAATGCTGAGAGAGGCAGCTCGCAGCCCCCCTCCCCCCCCCCCCCGCAGGCCCATCCCAGATGGCAAATAAACCTCACGAGGCTCCGTGGAACTCTGAACGGCTGGAAGGCCATAATCACCTCTCTCACCCTCATATTATCTTTGCAAAATAAACACTGAACCAAGCAATTAGCGAGAAACGATTCAAGGAAGGAGAAGTGAAAGCGGAGGAGGAACCTCGGCCAGAGTTTTCTTTGTCTGATTCCACCTTGATAGCTTCCACTCCTTTTCATTTTCAGGAAAATTGTCCAATGAGAGATGCAGAGAACTTTGAGCCCTAAAGGGCACCAAGTTACTTTAGTTTGGGGTTTAGAGACTTCCTAAGTGACCCTGGTCATGAGAGGTTTATTCCCTGCAGGATACTCTGGGAATTAAAAGCCTTTGCAAAGATCTGGTTTGGATCTTAGATTTCAATGATGGCAAGGCTTCGGGACTTGGCTGTTTCTTTCATAGCAGGTAAGAGTTAATCAAGGCTGAAATGAGCTTTTAAAATAGATGTTCCAAAAATATCTGTTAGCCCCTGATCACAAAGCAGCTGCCACATGACCCTATGGTCACCACGCTATTACATGTAAGGCAGCCGGACCAAGCAGGCAGTGGCCAGAAACTGCTGCCTCATTTGCTTTCTCATCGTTTCCCTTCCCTCCCTCCCTTCCTCCTTCCCTTCCTTCCTGTTTTTCCCTTCTGAAAGCCTATTGTATAATCCTATGTTCTTCATCGTAAGGTGTATCAAACTACCTTCCTTGGACAGATTCGGGATCACGTGAACCCCACCACAATCCTCCCCATCCCTGGGAGCCCCCTCACCGGAGTCCTCTGCTGCTGTCTTCGAAGTTGCCAGTTTCACAAAAAGCTGGGGTGGAGGAGGGGAGACAACAACAAGGATCAAGAATGCTGGGCTAAGATTCTGTAGCCAAAACAAATCTCAAAGCAATGACCGTGAAGAGACAAATGCTAGTTCATGAGCAAATCATTCAACTCACCCTCTAATCTTACTGCCATTGGAAAATATACATCAAGCACCTTGCCCTACGTCTTCCTAAAGACATACTCCTGCCCTCTGGTGGCTGGCAATCTTATATCCAGATTTTATCAAATTAAATTTATAATACACCCAAGCAGGAGGCAGCCCTGCTACAAAGAATACATGAGTTCAGTTTTGAAGAAAGATGAAAAAAAATCAGAACCCTCCTGCCCCACTTACCACCCTACTCCCTCCCCCATGGCCTCCTTTCTCTAGCTCTTCCACAATCCCAAAAATGTGAAGGTTTTTTCTGGTTCAGAGGATCCTAATAGTCTAAAGGAAGATAATGCTAGAAGCTTAGGGAGCAGGTCTATTTTTAATTAAGAGTATTACTTGGCTTTAGCTTAATATAGTAAATCTCAGATTTTCAGGCAGTCAGCCCTTCCAGGTACCTTTTCCTGTTGCTTCGGGTTCACCTGGCTGGCACTTCTGTGGACAGCCTGCTCTGCATCATCTTTGTCTCGGCATTTCTGCTCATAGTTCTTTTTAGCCTTAGTGGAAAAGAAGACCAAAATAGGTGAGCAGAACATAACCCTGAAAAGCATACATCCTAGCCTGCCAAACCCAGCCAAAGAAAGTGGAGGTAACCTGAACAAGACTGTGATCACCACTAGAATGTGGCCACTCAGAAGGCAGATGCTATTTCTTATCTATTTTGGAAGGTCTCTCTAGCCCTTTTCCAAATTATGTATATAGTGGCAGCCTGATTAAGGAAACAATAACTCCTATTTGGTAAACAAAGTATATGAGCTTTAAAAACTGACCAGAACAAAAGATGGCATTTCAGATGGGAAAAATCAAAAGACCTATGTAACTATAAAATATGTAGTCCAACATTTACACAACATTCATAATCCTCAGAGCTTAGGTGCAATCACTTGGTTGTGGTAATAATAATTATGCTTCAATATTCTAATATGCGTCACCAATGCACATGGACAGTGACAACAATCCCATCATTTCTGTTGCTTAAGGATGGTAATGTTCCTCTTTGATTTAAAGAATTCTGTTTGAGCTCATTTAAAAGTAGGCCAGTAGTATGAAAACAGTTCACAAACCACAGGTTGTGAATAAAATAATTTCCTGTTTCGACTACTGAAGCAAAGTTTTAACTTGTTTAAACAAAGCAAAGGTGTGAATCACTTAGCTAATAAGTAAAAATCGTGATTAAAAAAAAATGATTGACTAAGAATGAAGACTCTGTTGCAGATGCTTTGTGCTCATTAAATATTTCATCTGCTTCCCTAAATTTCTCAGCATCCCTTCCAATTCAGTTGGGATTAACCTTTCAGTAAACAGCCTTACAATTCTCTCTCTATGCTACACACTCATAGAAATAAAAGTTCGTAGCTTTTCACTATTACAAGCAGATAAGATATTCATGCCACAGTTCTTACCTTTTGTAACAATATGCTACAGATATTTCTCTGCATCAGGCATGGTCTCCATAGCTGGACACTTCTATTAGTAGTAAATACACACACGCGCATAATTTTCTTAACCAACTCTATGGCGGACATCATCTTATTTTCCATTTTTATTATATATTCTGATTTTATTTTGAGTAGTGTGAATTATAAAATTTCTATAAGTGTAATTGTTTGGTAAAACAGTATATACACATCAGAAGTCCCCACAAAATAGTGGCACCAACTTATACTCTTACTGAAAGTATACAAAAGTACCTGTTTCCTCACATTCTCACCGACACTAAGTTTAGACAATATTTTTTAATCTTTTCTAATATGAGAGGAGAGAATGTTAACATGTTGTTGCTTTATGTGTATTTATGTCATTACTAGTAGGTATGTCCTTTCTACGTGATGTATTTTACCTATTTTTCTACTAGAGTATTCTTTTTTTTTTTTTAATATATCTTTATTGATTTCAGAGAGAGGAAAGGAGAGAGAGAGACAGAAACATCAATGATGAGAGAGTCATTGATCGAACCCACAACCCGGGCATGTGCCCTGACTGGGAATCGAACCCCGATCGCCTGGATCCTAGGTCGACGCTCAACCACTGAGCCACGCCCGGCCGGGCTAGAGTATTCTTTATTTTAATTTTTTTTAATATGTCTTTATTGACTTCAGAGAGGGGAAGGGAGAGGGGGAGACAGAGAGAGAGAGAGAAACATTAATGATGAGAATGTCATTGATCAGCTGCTTCCTGCACACCCCCTACTGGGGATCGAGCCCACAACCCAAGCATGTGTCTTGACCGGGAATCGAACAGTGATCTCCTGGAGTATAGGTCAATGCTCAACCACTGAGCCATGCTGGCTGGGCTTAATTGGTTTTTAAGAGCTCAGTCTAGCCCTGGCCTGGTAGCTCAGTTAGTTAGAGTGCCGTCCCAATACACTAAGGTTGCAGGTTTGATCTCCAGTCAGGGCACATAACAAGAAGCAGCCAATGAGTACATAAATAAGTGGAACAACAAACTGATGTGTCTTGATCTCTCTTTCTCTTTACCCTCTTTGTTCTCTCCCTCTCTAAAATCAATCAATCAATCAATCAATAAAATATTTTTAAAGAGCTCAGTCTATATTAGGAACACTAACTGGCTGTACATTAAATAAGTTACAAATATTTCCCACTAGTCATCTGTCTTCAAACCATGTATATGATAATATATTTTTTCCTTTGTTCTAAAGAAGTCTTAACTGTTAATGTTGTCAGTAATCAGTCTTTCTCTCTCTGCATTATTTTTTAATATGACATATTAAGCAATTTTTTCTGTTGCTACATAGTGCTCATAATCATATTTTTAAAGGTTACAAAATTTATTTTAATCTTTATCCATTTTTTGGTCACTAAATCATTTGCAATTTTCATTGTAAGTGATGAACAAGTTTGTGCCTTGTCTTTCTTGTCTTTGATGATTTCCTAAAAATAGAGTCTTACATTCCTAGCATAAGATTAATGGGGTATGATCATATTTATGGCTCTGAAAACATATCACAAAATACTTTTTTATAGGATTATGTGGGATCCTGGGAAAGAGAGCAAACGTACTTTTCTTATCCTTCCACACAAGTACAATTAGAAACCCTGGACATTATATATAAAAGAAACATAAGACTCTAAAAGGTAGAAAGAAGGCAGACTGGCTAACAGCCTTGGTCTCAGAAGAGCAACCTAGAAGTGTGTTCTCTGGGTATTCCTTTTGCCTCACATATCACAGACTGAATGCCAAAGAAGCAGGCAACCAAGAAATGCCAATGGACACTGACAAACAAACAAAAATCCCAACCAAACCTTGTTCTCCCTAACCAAAAGACCAGAAAAGGGGCAGCCTAGCAGGATAGAAACCTTTAGAAAATAGACATTCTGCTTCAGCCAAACACCACATAAAAAAACTGTGGCCCCCACCCCCACACATCCAGCAAAGGCAAAATACAGAGTCTAGACATCCACCATCACCAAACTGTAATGAGGTGCCCAACTCCCACATCCAGGTGGTGTCAAGGAGGGCCAAACAGGAAACTGGGACTTTCATTCCCACCAGAAGGTAGCAAAGTCCCAAAGGCAGTGCCAGTGGAAACCATGTAGGGAACCTGGATTTCTACCCCCACCTGGTAATAATGAGGTGCACCCCTCCCTGCTGGGGTGGTATCACAAGAGATCTAGTGGAGAGTCAGAACACTAACCACCATCCAGTAGTAACAAGGCCACACCTACCCTGTGATGTCAGCAGAGACTAAGGGGGTAACCCAGAGTTTTACTCCCACAGAGCAATAATGGGTCAGCGCTTCACCTCCTTCTGCTGGAGTGATATCAAAGGAAGCCAGCTAAAACAGAAGGTTTAAATAAGACCCAGAGTCTTCTACCAGTACCTAAATTCCCAAAATCAATTGAATATCACTCATTATACCAAGAGGCAGGAAGATCTCAAAGTGTATGAAAAAGACCATCAACAGATACCAACATCAGGATGACAGAGATGTTAGAATTATCTGACAGATTTTAAAGCAGCCATCATAAAAATATTTAATGAGCAATTACAAACACACTTGAAGCAAATGAAAATATAGTATCTTGTTAAAGAAATAGGAAATCTCAGCAAAGAAATAGAAGATATATAGAAGAACCGAATGAAAATTTTAGAACTGAAAAATATAATAACTGAAAGTTTAAAAACTCAATGATGGGCTTAAGAAGAGAATGGGAGAGAAGAAAGTATTGGTGAGCTGGAAGATAAAACAATATAAATTACCTAATCTGAACAACAAAGACAAAATAGGTGGAAAAAATAGAGACACAGGGACCTTTGCCATTATTTAAATAAATAAAAAGATTTAACAGTAGCATTCTTAGAATCCTAGGAGATAAGGAGGGCTGGCCGAAAAAGTACTCAAAGAAACAATTTTCAAATTCTTTTTCCAAATTTGGCAAAAGATATATTCAAGAAGCTTACTCAAACCCAAACAAGATAAAGCCAAACAAATTCATAACGAGACACACAGGTGAACTTCTGAAAACTAAAAACAAAAGGAAAAATCAATTTGAATGACAGTGAATTTCTTAGCAGAAACTATAGAGGTCATGAAGAAGTGGCACAACATTTTTCAAGGACTGAAAGAAAAGAGCTGTCAATACACAATCCTATATCCAGTGAGAATATCCTTTAAGAATGAAGGTGAAATCAAGACATTCTCAGATGAAGGGAAACTCAGTGTATTTGTCACTAGGAGATCTATCCTGAAGAATTGTTAAAGGAAGTTATCTAAACAAAAGGAAATTATAAAAGAAGAAACCTTGCAACATCAGAAGGAAAAAAAAGAGAAGACAGTAAGCAAAAAATGGGTAAATTCAATAGTCTTTCTCTTCCTGAGTTTTCTAAATTTTTTTTGACAGTTGAAGCAAAATTATAACATTTATATAACTCTAAATGTAGGGCAAGGAAATAGTTAAGAAAATTCTATTTCAATAGGAATTTCTCTTTAATTGAGAAAAAGCTTGTTCAAAACATAAAAGGTCTGAGGACAATCATATGTCAATCAACACTATTTCTGCATTAAACTGACATGATTCCCCATTTATCAACTGCTTGTGAGGTGATTTGCAATGAAGAAAAAGAAAAAAAGAAAAAGAAAAAGAAAAAGAAAAAGAAAAAGAAAAAGAAAAAGAAAAAGAAAAAGAAAAAGAAAAAGAAAAAGAAAAAGAAAAAGAAAAAGAAAAAGAAAAAGACACAGAACAGATTGCATATTGCCATTAACATTGGTGACATTTTCTTTTTTACTAGGTTACTGGATATCATGTCACAGCCATAGAATATCATCATGATACTTCTGTATAAAGATGGAATCATAGATGTTGCAGTAACAGAATTCATTGTATCCTAAGTTAACAGGTTCATGAAAAGCTAGAGTGAGGTCCTTAGCAAACTATCTTAGCTCTGCCTTGTTAAAAAAAAAATTTTAATAAATTACTTAAAGGGGGAAAAGGCTTTTACAATTAGCAGATATCTTAAAACACGAAAGGGTCACTCAATAAAATTAGTTAAGAAATCAAGATTCAGAACAGTCATGGGGGATGGGGGGTGGGAAGCTCAAATCCAACGAGATAAATGGGATCATATGGTATATATTTTTGTGTGCCTTGGCCTGAAATATTTAAATTAACTTGCTATACTTTCCCAGGTTACTGGAAAGATAATACTGTGTTCCCACTATCTAGTTTTGTCCTCAATATTTCCAAGGCCTTAAAAAGAAGGAAAGTCAGCCCCGGCCAGCATGGCTCGGTGGTTGAGTGTCGACCTATGAACCAGTTAGTCATGGTTCGATTCCCAGTCAGGGCACATGCCCAGGTTGTAGGGCGTGCAGGAGGCAGCTGATCAATGACTCTCTCATCATTGATGTTTCTCTCTCCTCCCTTCCTCTCTCTCTGAAATCAATAAAAACATATTTTTTTTAAAAAGGAAAGCCAAATCACTAAAAAAAAAAAATCACTACCCTAATAAATAACATTATTGAAATGTTATTTGAGAAATATGCTCATACACAGCTCAGGATTTCAGAAAAAGGCAATAAAGTGAACTCACATCCATGGTTTTCTTGAATTGTGAGCTCCTTTGTTTATGCATAGCTTCCATGATAAGTTCTGTCTGTGAAGAGAACACAAGCATTATTAATAATAAAAACAGAAACTATTGTTAATACCATCTTATCTTGAGGGCTAAGTGTTCTAGACGAATTATCTCATTGAGTCCTCACACGACCCAGAAAGTAGATGTACTATTTATTCCTATTTCACAAATGAGAAAACTGCAGCAAAGGGGCTGAACAATTTGCCCAAGGTCCTATGGCTGGTTAATGGAGGGGGTCCATCTTGAACTTGGGTAGCCACCATTGAGAGGCATTGATCACCTTAGAATAGTCTCTTCAGCAGATCTGGAATCAAGGAACTTTGGTGTCAAAAAAGGGCTTTTTAAGCTTTTGTTAAAGTGTCATTTCTATTTTAAAAGGGGTCTTTTTTTGTAAGCTTATGTGAGCACAGTTAAAATTAGAGACTTATATAAACATTCACTTCTGTGGCATCCGTCAATGATGCACCCATAACCAGAAGGAGCCTGGGCAGGATGAAGGGGAGAAACGTTTGTAGGACCGCTAAAAGAAGCTGTTCTCCCGCTCTTCACTCCATCTAAGCCAGCAAAGGTAAACTACTCTGTTGAGTTCACTTGGGAGCAATTTCTTTGCTGTGGCTGTGACAGTAATACATTTACTAGTCAAAGTAATGCAGTAATAATAAAAATGTACCTCAGACATAATATTAGCTCCCTTTTATCAAGCATTATTATGTGCTAAGCAGTTTTCATGCATCACAACCACCTAATACTTTTGTTCTCATTTTCTTCCTTGACAGTAAACTGAGGTGGATTAATTTACCAAAGGTACTACTCAGCAAGTAGCAGAGTTGATATTTGAGCTCGGGAACCTGACTCTTGTACCTAAACTACCCTTATCCTTACAGTAGCTCTATAAAAGCAAATGGGTGCATAGAAGACCAAGAGATGCAATCATTCAAAATGAGCTGTGACATTGCTCTTGTGCAAAATGATATAATGCAAAATAAGACTGAAAATGAAACTCAAATATGGTTTCTCTTTGGGAAAACTAAGTTTCTATCTGTTACCATACAAATATGAGCTTTGTGGAATACATGAACTTCCCCTGGGGGAACCCCAAGACTCCCTCAGAGAGCTGAGATATCATTGTCCAGCCCAGCTGAGAGGGAGGGACCAGGAATGGCCATGTACCTGCGAATGGTGAAGATACAATGGACACAGAGAACAGACAGGGCTCCAACATGATCGTGGGGAGACCCTTGCCATTGCAGGCATGAGCCCCTATGTGCCCCTGATTTTCCCAGGCTCCCTGGAGCAGATCAGTTAGCAATGTCCGATCTACTCCATAGTCCTTTCTAGTCCAAATATACACAGCACACTGTCATTCTTCCAGCTTGGAAGCTGCGACTATTTCATAGTTTATGGCCCAACCCAGGCCTCCTTATTCCTGAGTTCTACAAGCACGCTCAGATGGCTACAAAGTTCTATGAGCCACACCTTTCCACTTCATATCATTCCTCTCTCTGCCTTCAAGGATTCCTGGCATTTTTACAACGGCAGAATCCTAGAGAGCAGAAATCCTACTCTCTCACCTGACAAGTGTAACCCCTAGGATCCCAGAGGTCACCCCATTGGTGGCCTCTGCTCAAGGCTACTCAGTGACAACAAGTCCTGCTCTGCTACACCACCTCAATTTAAGTCTCCTCATGCCCATGGTTCACTTATAAGGTGACCCCACTCATGGTGGCCCCAGTAAGTCAAGGGTTCTCTTTCAGGTCTCCTTGGGGAAGTGCTTCTTTTAGGACTCAGATTTTCTGCTCAGGCCAAATCGGATGGAAATCTGATTGTTTTGTTATTGATAACACGAAGTAGTGCAAAACCACAATCATCCCTGCTATAGGGTGGGGAGAAGTAAGAGAGAGGGAAAAAGGTAGAAGAGATGTATTAATGACCCAAATGACCCTGCCCTATTTATGGAAATAGCTGCTTAGTCATCTGTGTGTCTGTCTACCCTACTCGGACTGTATCCTGAAAACTGGAAACATCACTCTCTATAACCAAGGAGGTTTCTTTCTTTGGAGATTGCTCTCTACGCAGGCAGAACAAAATTCTGCCATGATTATTCTGCTCTTAACTGAGATGGTAAAATGATATGGGTACCAGAGGAGAGAGAACGTACCAAGTGCTGTCTCTGCCAGACTTAGGGCATTCTGGGCTGGGGAAGGAGCCTCAGTATCCTAAAACATCAAGACTCCTGAGAATAGCTCCGAGGACCCCTTCTTGCCACCAGGAGCAAGAGCTTCGTCTCTTACCACCCTCACCTATATTGCCTTTCACTCTGCTGGTTTTAGCTTCAAGGTCACTTCCTCCAGGAGGCCTCCCAGCCCCACAGATTAGGTTAGGTGTCCCTGCTGTTATGTTCAGGTGGCACCCTGATCTCCCCTACCATTTAAGGCTCATCGCACTTTATCATGATTACTATGTCACGTCAGTCTCTCTGGCTGTGCTCTACACTCAGTGAGGCAGAGATGACCATGTCCATATTGTTTACCACCCTTGGATAGCTGTGTAAGTGAGTACACCATAAACTTCAGACCTGCCACTATCCACACACCTCCCTGCCCCAGTTTGATAAAAGAAACCAACTGATGGCTTTCCTTGATAAGTGGAAATGGCTTCATTTCCAAGAAGTGAAAAACCAAAGTGTGTAGGGTTTGACCAGTGGAAATGAGAAGTTAGCAATTACACAGTTTCCTCCAGAGTTAGATTTTTTTTTTTTAAAAAAAGTATCTATATGTGGAAGTGGAACAACCCAGAATTCATTGTGATACAAGTAACTACAAATGTATTAATAAACTTCTCCCAGAAAGCTGGGAAGGCGTTGTCCTGCTGTAGAGAACACACTACAGAAAGTGTATAGGGAACTTGGATGACAGTGGTGAGCTGAGCACCAGCTGCTCTATTGCCTAACAGAATCCAGAGCACGGTCTTCTAGCACTGAGAATTTTCTTTGTAACTTGTTAGGAGGGGAAGTTTCAGAAGCCTTGCAAAATTAGCAAAACTTTCTCCAAAATGACTAGGGTTACCCAGGGCACTTGAAGATGTGAGGAAATGACCCTCCTCTCCTTTTAGTGGAAATCATATGTGCATAGACCTTGGTTGTCTAAGGCATTTTGCTTCTCAAAATTTGTAATTCCTCTAGAAAGGTGGGCAGGGTTGGCAAAATCAGTCAAAAAAGTTTGACCATGCAATAGGTGGGTGTAATATACATATTATTTCTGCTCTGAAAAATACTTTGGGCCAGATGGACCCGTCAGAACTGGTGCACGAAGCTTGAATTTGTGTGAAAGTGCTTGATATGGTGTTCCTGAAATGTTCGTCTCCAGCCTTCCTGCCTAGCAAGAGGCGCAGCTATAAGAGCTTCTCATGAAATGACAATAGAGGTAAGGCAGTCAGGCTCTTAAGATGCTGCCACCCACTCTAAATGCCAAGTGGCCACCAAGGAGACCCAGAACAGACTGACTGAGAACCACAGGCAAAGTTGCTGAGACTGAGGTATGAGCAGCATCACCCTTAACAACGGGCTGTCTATCAAACACACACACTACAGACATGACATTGGTAGGGTCAGGATGAAGGAAGTTTTCCCAAAAGTCCATGCAGAGCTGCCTATGGAGATCTGAATGGAAATCTTTGGATGCTGGATAGGGAAGAGCTTGTCCTCCATGTGAAGCTGGGTTCCAGCCTTGGAGACCAAATATTAAAAAAAGAAATTCTGGGAAGGCCCTACTTGGCTGCCAGGCCAAGCTGAATATACAAGTCTTAGGAACAAAATAGAAGGGAGTCAGAATAGTGGCTCATCTAGTCTAAGCAACACTTGATCCTTATAATGTCCTAAATGTTTGCTGGTTTTATTAACTTGCTCATTCCCATCTCCTTCCGTGTAGCTGGCCAGAGTAAACCCCATCAACAAAAAAGAGCTTATGTACATCTGCTTTGAAGACAAAACGTACTTGGATTTCCCAGGGCCTCAGTTTCCCTATTTATAAAATAGGGAGATTGGACTATATTATGGTCTCCAAGGAGAATGTGAGTCTCCTCCACTTCTTACCCTCCCCTTACTGCCTTGTCCAGGAGGAGTGTGGCCTAGGAGCCCGCCAGCTTGGATATGCTAGACTCTACTGAAGAGGGAGGTTCCCCTTTCCAGTCAGAGTTTAAATAGTGGCAGCAGATATGAAAAGAAGAAAGCAGGCTGGACCCCTGAATTCGGCAAAAATTTAAAAAGAACTGGCCTGGGGTGTAAGTGGGCACAGAACCATGAATGTCCACATGGTTCACCAATAAATAATCTCATAGGTTAAACGAAGAGCATGGTTGCATGAGGGAGGGAGCTGAGCCAAGGAGTTTAATGAACAAGCCAGCCTGGAGTATTCTGCAACAAGAAAAGCAACATCTTGACATGTATACAAACCCAACCTTTTTCCGTTGTAGCTTCTGCTTTTCCCTGAATTCTTCTATCTTCCTGGCCTCTTCTCTTAGGGTCTGCGCAAGCTGAATGTGACACTGTGCCACACTGTCTACTTCTGCAAAAAGAATTTTTAAAAACAATAAACAAAATATACATATGTCTGAATTCAAATATACACTACTGTACAAAATTTAAACTTATATAGAAAATACTGGAGCAAGTGGTTAATTAATTAACCAAGTACAAATTAATTATCTGTACTTGGTTACCAACATTTATTGAGCCTGTCCATGTGCCTAGCATTGCCCTGGCCACCAAGATCAAGGCTAGCAGGTCTTTAGCCTAGCCTCCTATCGCTATTTCTAACCTACTGTATGTCCAGGGCCAGGGAGAAGCTCATGGAGCTTGCAGGCTAAGAGATATTACTAAAGCCACTACAACTTCAAATTCAACCCTATTTCTCAGTAGGTGACTTCTAAGGATCTCCAACACCTCATGTGCCTGAGCATTTTTAAGAAAGACATACAGCAAAATTTTGGTTAACAAGAGTTATCTCTGGAGAGAAAGATTATTGTTGATTCCCCGCCCCCTTAGTTTCTAAAACCTGTACAATCAGCATAGCGTACCTCTAGAATAGAAAAACTAAAATTTTAATCTTACTTGTTCAATGAAAATAAATTGAAGGATGGCCTTTAAGTTAGAAAGACTAACAGATCTGATCTTAAAAAAGAAGAGGGACACCTGTAATACTTTCAACAATAAAGATAAGTTAAATTTAAAAATTAAAAATAAAAAGCTATTTTCAAAATAGCAAAAAAAAATTTTTTAATTTGTGGGTCTCAAGATAACTTGAACAAGGTTGGGAGATACCATGACAAACTGGAAAAATATTTGCAATTTATATAACAAAGAATAAATAACTACATTAAAAGTTTTCACATATCAAAAGAAATATATATATATATATATTCCAACATAAAAAATTGGTTAAAGAAAATGAAATGTAAAAAAAATTGGCTCAATGGACAATAAACATTTGAAAATATATTCAACCTTAACACTATTGAAAAATGCAAAATTTTAAAACATAGAAAGAGATCATTTTTTACCTTTCAGTTTGGCAAAATTTTTAAGCATGAAAATTCGTAGTATTGGTGAAGATGGGGAAAAACAGCATTGTTGGTGGGGAAAAAATCAATACAACCTTTCTGGAAGAAATTTTGTAGGATCAAAAAAATTTAATATAAAATAATGAGGCAGTCTCTGTCTGTCTGTCTCTCTCTCTCCCCCTCCCTTCCTGTCTCTTAAATCAATAAAGATATAGTAAAAAGTAAATAAATAAATAAAATAATGAGGCAGATTCATATGAACGGAAGTGGAAAGATGTCTATGATATACTGTTAGCTAAATTATAGAGAGATATGCGTAGTATAATCTCATGTATGTCTGTACATGTGTGTATGTTTCTAATTAGAGAGAAGGAAAGAGAGACTGAGAGTTGTAAATGCATACTAACGGGTCTGGAAAGATATATACCAAATTGCTAGCATGATTAAAAATAGATATTTTTCATTTAAAAAACAATTTAAAAACATGTGCCCCACCCTACAGATTTTGACACACTGCCATGGTGTGATCCTATTTATTTATAATATGAATAGATAAAAACATAACTGTGTGTGTTGCATAAGAACATTGGAAGCATATTTTCCAATAACTGCTTAGCAGTAAGAAGTGAAAACTTGGGTGATTACTATCTTCCTCACAGTTAGTTGTCTCATTTGAATTTTTTATATAAATATATATACATATATATTTTTTAAAATACATCTTTAGTGATTTCAGAGAGAAGAAGGGAGAGGGGGAGAGATAGATAGGAACATCAATGATGAGAGAGAGTCATTGATGGGCTGCCTGCTGCACGTCCCCCACTGGGGATGGAGCCTACAACCTGGGCATGTGCCCTGACTGCGAATCAAACTGCGATCTCCAGGATCCCAGGTCAATGCTCAACCGCTGAACCATGCCCAGCTGGGCTAAATATATATTTTTTACTAATGAAATGAAGCTACTCGTTAGGAAAAATGAAACAAGTAAAGTAACAACAAACACATATGCTTGGGAGATCCAGCTTATGCTGATGTGCCCTTGTGCTACGCCATGGTTAAGAAACATGAAGATGCTGTCCATATCTTGAGAAATGTATTCATTGATGAGTTAAAGAGGGAAGAGACCATCTTCTATGGAAAAGTTAAGACGAATATTTTCTTAGCTAACCTTTATAAAGCTCTAGAGTCACATAACTGGCTACAGAAACACTTTAAGCAGGTGTACATATTATGCCTTGGCCAAATCCTCAGTGTGGAAGCACCAAGTATTCTGAAGAAAAGAAAGCTTTAAAGGGAGTTTCTGAGTAACAGGCTTGGACAGGATCCCTCAAAGACCAAAGTGCCAACGCCTCAACCTAGACTTCAAGTGTGAAAACCACAGCTCTAAGGAAGTCAAATGCATGTCCTGATATGCAGGTGTGGGGGGTTCTCCAGCTCACTTCAACTCTGCTGAGCTATTTCTCACCTTAGGAGTTGCTTTCATTTTTTCCCCCACCAAATATGAGACTACTGTTCAAGTGAAAACCCACCTTTGATGACAGATAGAGCTTGCCACGGACAGCAAATACATTTTAAAGAGTCACTTACGCTGCTTGAAGACTTCAAGGGCCCGCTTCAGGGTGCTAAAAAACAATCGCATATGTAATTTCAGATTCTGGAAATTGGCTGTACAATGTGATTATAATGTCATTGTGTGCTTTTGTCTCAGCCCATAACTTAGAGCCTCTAGTGTCATCTTTGCCCCCCGAGCTTTAGAAAACAGCAAAAGATCAAGACTTCTTCAGTCCAGCTCCTGTTTCTTACACTCTCAGTCCCAGGCACAAGCATCACAAATTCTTCTCTGTCCACCTGGGTAGAGCAAGATGCCAAAATTCTTTATGCTTAATTTCCCCCAAAGAGTTATGGGACCATAGGGGTTATGGTTCTTTTTTCTTTTTTTCTTTTTTTAATATATCTTTATTGATTTCAGAGAGAGAAGAGGAGAGGGAGAGAGAGAGAGAGAGATAGAAATATCAATGATGAGAGAATCATTGATCAGCTGCAGCCCGCAACCAGGGCATGTGTCCTGATCGCCTGGATCCTAGGTCGACGCTTAACCACTGAGCCACGCCCGGCCGGGCTATGGTTCCTTTTTCATAAGCATACGAGTCATTCATTAAAGTATAACAATTAGAAAGATGTCTACAAGCCAAACAAGAAAGGGTTCACACTGGGGGCCCCTGGTCACCTCCCTTTCCACCCATCATCAATCATCACACACTTATTGGGCATAAACGATGGGTCAGGCATTGCGTTAGATGTTGGCGGTTCAGCGGTACATGACAGATCTTAGAGTCTAATGGAAGAGACAGATATGAAACACCTTGTATTAGTGGTTTATTGCTGAATAACAAACTACCACAGATGTAGCAGCTTGAAACAATACACGTTTATCTCACAGTTTCTGTGGAGGCGGCCGTGAGCACGGCCTCCCCCTTCCTCTCTCTTGCAGCCAGCCCAGGGCTCCTCCTCCCTTATACGCACACTTGGCCACCGCTTAAGTTGTCCCCCTTCCTTCCTTAAGGAAACCTCCCTCTGAAGGGACCTGGTCCTGGGAATTTTCTTGCTCATTGCTGCCTCCATGGAAGCAGATCTCACTGGGCTCACGCCAGCCACTGAAGTAGAAATGGGACTTTGTGAATCCATGGTCCTCTGGCCACAACAGCATAGGATCATGGATCATTTTCTATATGTGTATATGTATGTAGCAAGTTCAGCTATTTTGCAAAGTAAAAATCCTTGTATTTTCCATCTGGCTCCTTCTTTTAACTACCTCGCTTCCGCCCCCCCCCCCCCCCCCCGCCCTCCCCTGCTCTGTTTATCCCAAAACAAAGAGTTCTTATTTCACTCTGCCTTTTCTCACAAAAACGTTTCCAATTATTTACAAACACACCCAGCAGAAAAACATTACTGCACATTCTCCATACGCTCTACCCATCTTATGATACAATTTTTCAACGAAAGCAGTGCACTAGAAATGTGACCATATCTAAGCAAATGCAACTATAGTCCAGAAGGACAAATGAGCATCACTGAAGAGCAGACTTATTGCTGGAATTAGCGAGAAGCAAAGATGGATATGGCAGTGGATGCAACTGCAAGTCTTGTCTTATCAAGAGCAATGCAGTTGAAATCCTGTCTTCAGATCGTCTGTTCAGGGTCTAAAGTTTTTCTCCCACCCTAAATGACTCACTGTAAACAGCAGCCCCCTATCTCCCTTTACTTTGTCATTAGCATTATTGCTATTTTCTGTGTGGGGACATGATGATAATTGGGGGATAGAATCTAAACTTTGGGGGTGGTAGACTGGCCACACCATCTCCTCGCCTCCCTCGTGTTCTTCATTACTGTGCAAACAGGACCCTTTTAATAAGCACTTTGGCTTTAAACCCTTACAAGGCCAATCAGAGGCCAGAGGCACTCAGTGTGGCCAATGAGGCTTAGCCCATTGATAAGCAGTCACTCACTCTCATATGGGGTACCTTCCTAAAGGTCGTCCTGGAGGTGACAGAGACATAAGTCACTTAAACAGTCTTTCACTTCAACTTTGGCAACACAGTTCCCAGGTCTCATATCCTGTTGGGTGTTTCTGTCTGAGGTGTATATTCTTAGAAGGAAAACTGAGCTTTTATCACGGAACAGAAGAGAATGGTGCCAGAGTCTCTCTATGAATTTACTCAGTTATGAGTCAACTGTGTAAGAATATAAGAAAGAGTATTTTTGAATCAAACTCATTCTGCTAAACATCTTTCCCAAGAAATATATGTGAGAGAATGTGGCTATTATCCATCACATCACCTCAAAAGTTTTTGGATATTTTCCCAAGCAGTTTATTTATTTTATAAATAAACGTGCTTTTTCTTGGGGAGAGGGGGGCAACTGACCTACTAATCTCCCTTGAAATTATCTAAACTCTGCTGTAATGACAGTGCAACTTGTCTAAGTCCATGCAGTTGTGATATGTGACCATGCAAATGTTTTACATATTCAAAAAATAGAACTAAATCAAACAGGGAAAAGAAAAGAATCCTTAAAATTTAAAACAAACTGAAATGAACTTAACTAATACAAAATTTGTTACACAATCGTGAAAAGAAAATATATTTTTTAAGTGACCTTAGAACACAGGATTCTTAGTGAAATCTAGCTTAAGATCAAAAAGAACTGCAAGGAAAAGTTAAACACTATTCGCAAGTTTTATTGTTAGTAGCAATATTGATATTATTTTGAAAATTTTTGATATATATTGTCATTAAAAGCAAATAATTATGCTAATATTGTCAGGAACCAAGGTTTTCTGTTCAAGAGGCAATAAATGTAAATAAAGGAAGCTAAGTAAAACCCTGTAAAGTGAGATTAGAATTGGAAATATCAATATGAACTCTGCTTTTAAAATCTGTCCTCTGGAAGGACCTAGAAGCAATGACATCTCTGTCACAATGACCAATGCTAAAGTTTCATCTCTAATCATGATTGATTAATCACTAAAAGGAACTAAGTATTTTTGAGAAGTAGTTGATTCCAGGTTTAAATTTAAAGTCACAATTATATTAAGAAAATGTGGCAAATGTGGGTAATTATGAAATCTAGGTGATGGGTTTCTTATGTTTGTCATTTTTACTTTTCAGTGTGTTTTCATTTTTATTTTTTTATTTTAATATTTTTTTAATTGATTTTTTTTTTTAGAGAGAGAGGAAGGAAGAGGGGAAAAGAGAGAGGAGAAACATCGATCGGTTGCCTCCCGCACCCACTCACCCCAACTGGGGATCGAACTTTCAACCCAGGTTTGTGCCCTGACCAGGAATCAAACAGGTAGCCTTTGGGTGCACAAGATGATGGTCAACCAACTGAGCCACACCAGCCACAGCTCAGTGTGTTTTTAAATTTTTCATTCACAACATTGCAAATAAAATATCATCATTAAGTTAAAAAACAAATTCTCCTTGTACTAATGTCCTATATCTGTGGGTAACAAATTTTTGGTTTATGTAATTATTAATAACTTAACTAACTCCCAATGTTTAAATCCTTTTCATTAATCTAGGGCTTTGAGTCCAGAGCGCATGCATGCATGTGTGCCTGCATGCGTGGGTGCATGTATTTTAGAAGCAAGAGAAGAGGGAGGACAATATCTCGTCTACCCCCATTCAGACCTCTGAGAGGACACAGACCTCTATGCAGCTGTCTATAGCACAGCCAAAGCAGTGTGCAGGCCAGTATGTAATGCGATTAGGTCTGCAGAGGCCTTGCCAAGTTCTGCCTGAACTGCTCCTCCCAGCCCCACCCCCCGCAATGTGCTTGCTTTGGAGAAGGAATCTAAGTAAATTTCCATATGCGTAGGACCAGCCATAAATTTGTGAGGTCCACTGCAAAATGAAAATGTGGGACCCCTTGTTTATAAATTATTAGGAATTTCAAAATGGTGATAGCAAAGGGAAGTAAGCCAATTACGAAGCCTTTCTAAGTATAGATTCCTCTATGACTTGACTGCCATGAAGCCAGGAATGATGGGAGAATAAATAATTGTAGTGCAGAAATCTCACACTGATCGTGAGAACTATACATGATGCAAAAGCAGTCTCTTGTAGCTATCACAAACTATGTGTGTATATATAGGTGTGTGTGTATAGGCTCTCCATCAGATTTCTAGTATAAAATTATATATAATGTAAAATCACTCATGAAAAAGTATACATAGAAAAGGACTTCAAGGAAAACTTGGAAAATATTAATAATGGGTTGCAGTTTCATAGTCCATTTTAACCTTCTTTCTATTTTTCCATATTTTTCACAACTAGAAATAAGAGGGGGGAAAAAACAATTAAAAATTGTTTTCATCCAAGACTTTACCCTACTGGCCAGCTTCGTCTGCTGAAGTGATGGGGCTCCTGGCAGGATAAACCAACTTCGGAACCAGAAAGAAATGTGACACTTACTTGATCTCAGACTGCCCACATGGTTTCTTCCTGGAGAGGTTGAGCAGATCTTTGCCATATTTCTCTTCAATTGATGCCCTGAGGGGAACAGAAAAAAGGGTGATAAGTCCTTCTCAGGGCTGACTCTTAGTTAAGACACAGGACACTCCCCTACTGCACCTTTGAGAGTAGCTCAGATATAATACCATTCTCTAAAATACAAAACTCCTTCTACATAACAGAGAAAAGGCCATTATAAAAAGACCAGTGGCCTTTATCTCTAAGGTGGTCTTCTCCAGCTAAAAGGTCCTGGCATGAACATTACAGCAAAACCAAGCATGGCCTCTGACCAGTACAAGCTAGTACATTACAGATGAAAATGCCAAAACTATGATCCAAAGAGATTATGTATATATAAATATATATATATTTGGAGGTATTTAGTGGAGTAAGAGATATTTCCAACAAATGCACGCCTGAGACCCATTTTTCCTCCTCCTAATAGTACCCTTTCATCTTCCTATAGAGTTCCTCATTTATAGTCAATTCAAATACACACCTAATTATACTAAAGAGGGGAATTTCAGAATATAAACTCTGCGATCAGCATGTCTCACAAAAACAACTGGTCATTATTTGGTGTGGCATGAGTCTGTTAAAGCACCAAACATACCCCTTTCTCCCCCCTTTTCCCTCTCCCCATTGCCCTTTGCCACCATCTCCATGTTGTAACCAAGACCCCCAGTGGATGCTTGAAACCACGGAGAGTACCAAACCCTATACATACTGCTTGTTTTCTATACATACATACCTTTTCATTTAAAGGAAGCACTTTACGGCTTCTCTTTAGCATATCTGAATTGCCAGCATCACTACTTTTGTGCTTTGGGGCCATTATTAAGTAAAATAAGAGTTACTTGAACACAAGCACTGTGATACCAAGATAGTCAATCTGATAACCAAGATGACCACTAAGCAGCTAACAGGCAGGAAGTACATACAGTGTGGATATTCTGGACAAAGGGATGATTCACATCACAGGCAGGACAGAGCGGGACAGTGCAAGGCTTCTTCACTCTACTCAGAAGAGCTTGCAATTTAAAACACATAAATTGTTTATTTCTGGAATTTCCCATTTAAAATTTTCAGACTGCAGTTGACTGTGGGTAACTGAAACCGCAGAAAGCAAAAGCTCAGATAAGGGGGAACTATTGCATCTATATAAAAATTTATCACACTCTACAGAGAACATTTAATATTTTTACACATAAGACGATGCTAAGGCCATTTTCTTTTCTTTCTTTTTTCTTGTTTTTTTGTTGTTGCTGTTGTTAATCCTCACCTGAGGATATTTTTACCATTGATTTTCTAGAGAGAGTGGAAGGGAGAGGGAGAGACAGAGAGAAACATCAATGTGAGAGAGACACATCGATTAGTTGCCTCCTGCATGTGCCCTGACTAGGGCTGGGAATCGAGCCTGCAACCAAGGTACGTGCCCTTGACTGGGAATCGAACCCAGGACCCTTCAGTTCATAGGCTGATGCTCTAAAGACTAGGCCAAACCGGCCAGGGCACTAAGGCCATTTTCATTAAAAAAGTATATATAGCCTGGCTGACGTGGCTCAGCAGGTGAGCATCGACCTATGATCCAGGAGATCTCGGTTCAATGCCCGGTCGGGGCACATGCCCAGGTTTGGGGCTCGATCTCTGGTAGGGGGTGTGCAGGAGGAAGCCAATCAATGATCCTCTCATCATTGATGTTTCTCTCTCTCTCTCCCTTCCTCTCTCTGAAATCAATAAAGATTTCTTAAAAAAAAAAAAGTATATATGTGTGTATGTTTAAAATATGCACATATTTTATACTTTCAGAATTATAGACATTAAGAATTCTCAATAATCTTTTGTAGTTTCCAGGAAGAGAAATTATGAAATTGCTTTTTTTTACATTAAGGCACCGAGAATCTGAACACACCACAGGCAGCATCTGACCCCCATAGAAAGTCCTAGAGCCTGGTAAGAACTGCATTCCAGCAAGAACAATGGTGTGCTCTTTGGAGAAAGAAGAAACTTTATTAAGGTGAAATGACAGCCTCATCTTCACTGTATCAGCGGAACAAACATAAGATTGAGAGGATATCCCCCCAGCAAATGGGAAGCAATGGAGTCCAGGGGCCTGTAGCCAATAAAGGAATCACTAGCACTTTGCAAAAATCACCCTGAAATAGGTAAGCCTTTACCTAGGTCACCCTCCTACCATCTATGCGAATTTTCTCTGTCATCTGTTCATTAATTTGTCATTTACTAAATACCCACTATGAGCCAGGCATCCTATTAGGAAAACATAGAGATGACTGAAATATGAGACCTGTCTGGAGGAGCTCATAATCTGGCAGGGGGAGAGATATAAACCAATACTTTAGTTTTCTACCATGTAATGAGGGCCATAATGAAAATATACAAAACAGTAGAGGAAACAGAGGAGTGAACAGTACTCCTCTAAGCACTTAGCTGCTTACACTTTCTTCACAAAGCCCTCCTTGAAAACTCCAGTTCATTTTTATCCCTCCCCCAGGCAAATTCCTAGACCAGGAAAAATCCATGTGCCCTTTCCCCTTCAATGACCTATAGCAAATACTGTCAGATCTGGCCTTTTTCATCAGGCCTGAAAGCAGCCTCAGGATGATCCTCGGCTCAGTGCTCCAGGCCCCAAAGTTAGAGTGGATGTGTGAGATGAAATCCTTTAGCTATAAAACCTAACACTTAGACATCTTGCTCAATTTTACTGTACATGCCAATCATAGCACCTTGACCAAATTATAAATTCTTTGAGGAGAATCATGTTGTTAAATCCAGAGGGGATCTTACAGAGCATCAACTACAACCCCTTCAATTTACAGAGGAGGAAACTGACACAAAGAAAGATCTAGGCCCTTGATTAATATCACCACTGGCTGCCAGGAAGCCAGGATTAAAAGATCTGGGTGTCTGGGCTTCATCCCAGTACTCTACTTTCCTTGTAGGTCTCAGTTTCCAGCCCATTCTATTGGGTACATGTTATGAATTGAATTGTATTGAATCCCACCCTCCCCACCCCACCTCCCCCCACACAAAATGTTGAAGTCCTAACCCCCAGTATCTCAGAATATAACTTCATTTGAAAATTGGGTCATTGCAGACGTAATCAGTTGAGTTTACCCTGGGTAAGGTGAACCCTTAATTCAATATGACTGGTGTCCATATAAGAAGATGATATGAAGACACAGGAGAAAAATGCCACATGAGGACAGAAGAAGAGATTGGAGTTAGCAGCTGCAAACCGAGGAACACCAAGGACTGCCAGCAACACTAGCAACTAAGAAAAAGACATGGAACAGATTCTCTCCTCGAGCCTTCGTGAGAGCACGATCCTGCAGACATCCTGATTTTAGACTTCTGGCCTCCAGAACTATAAGAAAGTAAATTTCCAGTTTTTGGCAATTTGTTACAGCAGCCCTAGAAACTTATACAGTACGTTATGGCTTGGCTATAACTTGACCACCAGGTACTAATGTCTAAGGGAATCTGTCGTTGCCACCCTGGCAACCTGTCATTCTTAAGCCCATCCTGAGAGATAGTGAGGATCCAAGAGTAAGAGCTGTAACCAGGGCAGGTTGACCTCTCCCTAGAAAGGAACCCTGGGATGTACAGGAGCTCATGGGAAGAGCAGAGTCCCGAGGCACTGGGGCTGGGGATTCCCCCAGCCCATAGGTACAGCAGCTAACCTACAAGTGGTGCACAATTCCACACATAAAGGAACTCCACAAACACGCTTCCTTCCTCCCTAGCCTCAGGGTTGGGTTGCAATACACGATGCAGAGCACTGACCTGGCCACCAAGTTCCTGGAGAAACCCTCTTTCAGAAAATGTACCCAGACATCATAGGAGACCATTAAGTAAAGTGGAAAAGTCATTAGACATGAGGTTAAAAGACGCCCTGGCTCCACCACTTGCTGCTTTTGTAATCTTGGGCAGGTCATTTAAACCCCCATTAAGCCTCAGATTCCTCAACTGTAAAGTGGAGTTGATGATGCATACCCTACCTTCTAAGATTAATATAACAGAACTAGTAATGGGGACCATTTACCCACCACTTATTGTGTATCAGGTGCTGTACTAGGCATACTGAAGTTGTTAACAGCACAGATTCCAGGGGCCAACTTTCCGAGGTTTAAAACCAGATCTTTCCCTTATTATGTAGCTAACCTTAGGCAAGTTATATAACATCTCTGAACCTGTTTTTTCAGTTGTAAAAGAAGGATGATAAAACTTGCCACACAGGGTTATTGTGAGAATTAAATGACCTAATATATGCAAAATACATGGAAGCTGGCTTGTACCAAGTACATCTTCAATAAATGACAGCTATTACTATAATCTCATTTAGCCACCCCTCCTCTCTGCAGTATGACTATCGTCAATTTTCTATTTCTTATTTCCTACTCACATCAGGAGCTCAGTATGTAATGTCTGGTCCCACTGGTCTCTAGAAGGCAGAGAATTGGTGGGTTTGGGCTACCAGTGATAAGATAGGTTCATTTTAACCGGTAACCAGTAGAAGACCTGAGATTGGAGTGCTATGTAGAATGCTTCCTTTAAAGAAAAAAAAAAAAGAAGAGGGAAATTTGACCTGGATTTTAAGGATGGGGAGAATTTACTCAAGCACAGAGGAGAAAGGAGGGTATTCCAGGTATCCAGGTGGGAAATAATGGAGTAAAGATGCAGAGACAGAGACATCCAAAGCATGCTCACTAATAAACCTGTCTGACTGGAATAGAGAGAGTGGTGTAATGAGTGAGAATGTATGAAACAGGAAACGCAGATAGAGAAGGTCTTTGCATGAGGAACAAGCCCATCCTCCCAGAAAGTCACCTGCCCTTCTGCCCAGAGTTGGTGAATCATAAACATAGGGTCTGTGTTAAGTTGCATAGGCCCAGGGATCAGCCATACAGATGCAGTTAAGTCAGCATTCCTGCCCGCTCCAGAGCAAGATCTGACACAACACCTTGCATTTAGGTGATTGTTCTGTCTGTCCCCAAATGAGTGTAAACAGATTGACTGCATTCCATCTGGGTATAACTAAGGTTGAGCTCCCAGAAATTCCAGAGAGGTCCATGGCAGGACTGTGACACGTCAGCAGGAGGGGTGGGGTGTCTCAAAACTAGGATAAAGGACATAGTTAGCCACATATCATAAAAATTTTATAAACATATGTGTATCACACTTGATGAAATCAAAATAATAAATAATATTATTTGTGATATTATAATATGACAGGCTGCTGTTATCTTTGTCCCTGTGTGTATGTTTTGCTTCTGGCCCATATGAATATGCCAGGGTTCCGCACGAAATTTAAGACAGCTCACTAAAATAATGCTCAAGACCCAAGGAGGATGTTTCAGCAACATCAAACTATGGCCCCAACTCAGCAGACCAAGTCCCAAGTTCCACAAGCACCTGGTACCTACCATGGCAAGGGGATAATTTATGTGAAGAGGACTGCACTTGCATTATCATCCTGAAAAGGGCAGAGGCCAGATGCATACACTCTCCTCAGTGACAGCAGCCTCCTTCTCGCAAGCACGCCACCAGAAAAGGGTGCCCAAAGACCAGGCAGGCACGTGCTCAGGGGTTTCAAGTCCCCACACTCAGGGCATACATACATATATGACACTCTGACCTGATGGCAGCAGATTCTTCCTCAAAGCCAGGGCACATGGGACTGGTTTCTTTTGCTATGAAACTCCTGGAGAAAAATAGCCGTATACTAGAAATACACTATGAATACTAATCATTTTAATTTGCATATATTTTTCCCTCTTTCCCATATATTTTTGTGAAGCATTTGAAAAGTGAGATCTTAGCTTTTGGGTTCTATTTGGACTTATGTTTTTCCAACTGTAGGTCACGACCCATTAGGAAACCTTAAATCAATTCAGTGGGTTATGACTAGCATAAAATCATAGGGTTGTAATGTTTTCTTACATTTTTGTTTTCTGCATGTGTGTGCCAGGTGGCAGTGTAACATGTATTTCTTACTGAGGGTTACATTTTTTAAAATGTGGACAGCACTGATTTACACCACCATCCCATTGTGTCCGGGTACCATTGAATGGTCCAGCCTGGGCAGCAGAAGCTTCAGCCATTAGCCAACACCTCCTTCATGGATGTGTCACAGGGCTATTTCATTCGCAGGAGAAAATGTATAAAAGCCCTAACCAGAAGAGGAACACAAAAGCAAGGGGTGTTCTGCAGTCTCTATTTCCTGCATAGTTGTGGGACTCTCGATTGCTTGCTACCTTGTCAGCTCTGTTGAAGGAGGAAGCCCACCTCCAGCGCCTATCAAGAGAAAGGAAGGCTGTAACTTGGTATCCCCACTGTCAACCAGCTTGTGTAGAAGAGGGAGGCTGATCCCTCAAAGGACAAGGCACAATGACCAGCTCCATAGAGCCTGTCAGTGGACAGACCTCGCTCTGTCCACTCTCCTGAGATGCACAGTGGGGCAGTGGTCCAGGTTCAGCTCTCTCTGAGCCTTTGAATCAGTTCAAGGCGAGAAGCCTCACCACCTGAGTGCGCCTACCAGTGTGAGCTCGGTGATGCCTAATGTTCTCTTGATTAGAAAATGAAAAGACTTGATCGAAGACTCTTTGATGTCTGTATCTCCAAGTTATGACTCTCTGACTCACTGCCTGACAAACAGAACTTGTTAATTAGTTTGGGGCCTAGCAATGACCTGGATCTTAGGCCAAAAATCCCCCTAAAGAACTCCATCCAGAATCACAATGGAGTATTCCAGATGAGCAAGAGTTACATAAAACTAACTCACTCCACTAAGTATAGAATTTTTATTTTTTAAAATCTTATCCATGAAAAAAAGAAAAGAAGCCCTGGCCCAGTAACTCAGCTGGTTAGAGTATCATCCTAATATGCCAAGATTTCGGGTTCGATCCCAGTCAGGGCACATATAAGAATCAACCAATAAATGCATAAATAAGTGGAACAACAAATCGATGTTTCTCGCTCTCTTAAACCAATATACAAAAATTTTAATTAAAAAAAAGAAAAGGAAAGAAAATCCTCTAACACAAGCCAGTCTCCTCCACCGCCACCAAACCCTGCTGCCATCTGGTGTACAATGACCTGTCCCCACACCTTCGTCACTGCTCCCTGACCCCCAGTGGTCTCTGAACCAGGCTCTGCCCCCTGCTCACCACATGGATCATGCTCATTCTCATCTCCCAGCTTGCTGTTCCCCCACAGCTATCTGGATGCCTCTCCACCTATCAAATCCACCTCACCCTCGAAGGCCACCTCAAGGATCTCCTCCTCCATGAAGTTCCCAAGCCCCCCTTTTTTGACCAGTCCTCCATAGTCCCCCTCTCCACTGAGTCCTCTCAGTGTCATGAGTTATCACACAACCTAGTGGTTTATTACATTTTGTTTGCTGTTTGATTCATACATCTTCTCTCTCCAACTGGTTTCTAAGATCTTTAGGACAGGGATACCATTGACATCAGAGGGTCTTGTGAACCGTTAAACAACCAGGAAACAGTGAATCGTTCCTTGTTTACATAGAAGCATCTTTCCTCCCCTCCCTCTTCAGAGAGAAAACAGCATGTACCTCTCTTTTAAAAAGTCTTCGAACTCTTTGCAGTTCTTGCGGCCGTTGTTCAGATGTTGGATGATGCTGTCGTAGCCAACGGTGCTGAGGATGTCTGGACTCTGGTGAAAAAGGAACAACACGGTGTCAGACCAGGAACAGCACAGGCAGAAGCCCCGAGGCCTGAAGAGATGGGGGAAGCCCACAATGGGAAGTTCCTGAAACGCGTTACCTCCAAGACATATTTGAACAAAACAAACAAAATAGAAGAAGTAAGAACGCATGTAGCTGTGGAAGAGTTTTTGAAATTATGAAACTGAAGGACCACAAAACAGGAAGGAAGTGACAGAGGACTGAGAGGAACATGGATGAAGGAGCTGGTGGGGCTCTGGACCCCCATCCATGTCCTAAAGCAGGCCCAGGGCAGGGAAGCAGGAGAGCCTGACCCTAATGTCCCTTTTTATAGCCAATAAGCCCTGCTGAGGGTCAAGGGTATTGCTGCAAAGGGCGAGCAGCCCTGAGCCCGAAACCAGGCCCCAAGAGTGAGAGAAAAGGTCCGGCTTCCCATTGGGCAGCATGGAGGGGAGCCGGCAGCCAGCATGCTCCACATGGCCACTGGCCCCAGTTTGGGAGAAATAAATTTTCTTTTACTTTAAAATGAGCAGTTTCTTTCTCTTTTATTTTACTAGTGCTCTGAGATTGGAAGAAACTGCCTAATACTTGCAAAAGCATTAATCCTAGATGCAGTATATTTTAAAACTCAAAGTTCCCTCAGCTCCCCAAACCAACAAAATCCAGGACTCCAAGAAATATCCACTAAAGTGTCCCCTACTAAGTAAGGTTTGCTTCTTGGTTTCTACCCCCAAATGCTTACAATAGGTTGCCTGATGAGACTTCAGTCCCTCGGGAAGGTTGGTTAGTCTGTCCCTCGGTGTGTCTGGAGAGCTTTGAGCTTCCCCACCCCCAGCCCAGCCAAGGCAGACCATTCCTTCCCAGCTCCCAGTCAGCTGAGAGAGATGTGACTCTGCCTGGGGTGGGGGTGCGGGACACCTGAAGACACCTCTCTGTCTAGCCCAGGACTAGGATAACAGCAGAATTCCTCTCTTCCATTTGCTGCCACTTGGCATGGCTGAGCAGATGGGTCCCAAAGAGACACAGCAGGACCAAAGTCTGAGGCTGATTTCAACGTGGCATTCGGAAACTAAACTGGCCATAGCTCCCACTGCATTAACAAATGGATTATTACAAGTATAAGAAATTTTACAGTCATATAGATAAATCTAAGTTAGAAATACACTTAATTCTATGGGTGCTGGCTGTTGTTCAAGCATAGATTTAGGCCTTGGGAAGCCTAAAAAATGGCCTCCGCCAAAGCTTCATTTCTCTACCCGCCCACTCCACATACCCTCTCTTCTGTTTCAACCAGGTAAGCTTTTGACTGCCCCCTGAAATGCAGTGCTCAGTGGCAACACCAAGACGATGCTTACATTATCCTCTCCTGAATCCAAATCCAGCCCCTCCACTTCCAAGTTTTCTGGAAGCCTTCAGAGTAGCCCAGTGGTCCCTCCTCTGGGCTCTCAGAGCACCCTGTTTCTGAATTTGCTGTTCGGTGTCCCCCACGTGAGTAGCCTTGCTGTCCCAGCTCCACTACAAGTGCCTGTGGCTTCTTCGACATCCTGGACCACTCCTGCCCACACACATATCCCCAAAATCCGGCTTATCTACAGTAAAATCCTGTAGGATGAAAATGCCTGTTGTGTTCCCAGCCAGGTGCATTAGACAAAAACAATGAAAACAAAGACTCCTGAGTGAATGACTAGGTACAAAGGGTCAAAGCAATGTTGGTTTTAGACAGAAGTGCTTTACTCTTCCCAGAGAAAGATAGTCGGGTCGCTGTTTTATGCTACTCGCTTGGAAAACGTGGTTTCCCTGTTTTAAATTAAGGGTGTGTAGGCTCTTCAAGCTAGACAGGGAGGGTGGAGCTAGACCAGGGTTTCCTACAAACAAATCAAACTACCAGGCCTTCGGGCAGCCAGCCTTAAAAAAAACCCAGAATTGCTGCTTCAGAGGACTGACTGGGTTACAGAGGCAAGCAGGAAAGGAAATCCCCAAGAGAAAACAAAGAGTGCCTAGGGCCAAATTCAAAGCTGTGGAGGATTTGACCTGGAAACTCCTTCCTATATTACTCAGAGAGCATGGGCCAAGTAGGAAAGAATACCGCATGAGCACCAAGATAGCATCACAGATCTGCCATCAGAAGTGAGTGAGCCAAACACAAAACCCCAGTATCCTCGACTTGGTCATCAGGGCCCTCTACACATTATATTTTACTTCTCTTTTCCAGCTTTCCCCTCACTGGTCTCTTTCTTGTTTTCCAAGCAGACCGTGTACATTTCTACCTTAGGACCTTTTCACATGCTCTTCCCACAGTAGGAATGGCGTCTCCTTCTCTTCACTTAAATCCAACCTCTGCTTCAGAGGCAGTTCAAACTCCATTTCCTCTCTGAAGTCTTCCTCAAATAATTCCTCCCTATAGTCTCCTCTCCTTTTTCTGAATGCCTTGAGTGTTTAATGCCTAGTCATTTCATTCAGCTCTTACTATATATTATTATTCACATCTTCCAAAAAATTCGTTAACTTCTTAAAGAATAGCGGAATTATACCTAACCTCTATCACCCACAGTAGCTTCCACCTCACTGGTGCTTGAGCAATGTCTATGAATTGTATATCAACTACAGATAAGGAACTAAAGAGCTTACCAAGCCAGCAGAAGATAGGGTTCTTGCAGTCAGGGAGCCTATTGTTCACTTAGGGATTCAGGAAAAGACATGTACATAAAACAAACGTATATGCACAAGAAAAACCAGAGACTAAAAGAGTATAATAAGACTATGTAGAGAAAACATACAATGAGTGAGAGAGAAAAGCAAGAATGGGCTGGGTCTTCAGAAAATAGGAGAAATAAGATGGTTAGGATTCACACAAAAAAATAATGACCTAAGCTTCCACTTTATGGAACTAGAAAAAGAACAAAATAAATCTGTAGTAAGGAGAAGGAAGGAAGTAAAAAATAGAGGAACATAATAAAATAAAAACAGATGCACGATAGAGAATATAAATGAAACCAAAAGTTAGTCCTTTGAAAAGTTTAATAAAATCCATAAATCCTTATCAGGTTGATCAGAAATCAAGAGAGAAAAAACACACAAATTATCAACGTCCTCAATCTGACAAAGGGCATCTACAAGAAACTTACAGTTAACAGCCTACTTAATGACATAGGACTGAACATTTTCCTTCTAATAAAGAGAAAATACTGACGAGTGTCAGAGTGATGGAGGAGGGCGGGTGGGTGGAGGGAGAGAGAGTAACCAAAGAATTTATATGCATATATGCACAACCCAAGGACACGGACAATAGTGGGGAGAGGGACTGGGGAGAGGGATGGGATGGGGTGGAACGGGTCACTGGGGAGAAAAAGGGACATCTGTAATATTTTAAACAAAAATAAAATTTTTTTAAAAAGAGAGAAAATAAAGCAAGAAAAAGAAATAAAGGGCACATATTTATTAGAAAGGAAAGAGTAAAACTGCCTTTATTTACAGTCAGTATGATTGTGTACACAGAAAATCCTAGGGAATTTGACAAAAAAATTACTAGAACTAATAAATAATATAACAAGGTTGCAGGATACAAGGTCCATATACAAAAATCAACTGTATTTCTACATACCAGCGAGGAGGAGAGGGAATTAAACATCATTTACAATAGCATAAGAGATATAAAATATTCAGAAATAAATACTTAGAAGACTACACATGAAAATGATAAAACATTGCTTAAAGAAATGAAAGAGAACCTCAACAAAGGTAGGTGTATACCATGATTGTGGATTGAAAGAGTAAATATTATTAAAATGTCAGTTTTCTCCAGATGGATCTATAAATTCAACACTATCCCATCAAAATTCCCAAAGTCTTTTCTGTAGAAATTTGCAAGTTAGCCCGGCTGGGCGTGGCTCAGCGGTTGAGCGTCGACCTGGGATCCAGGTGATTGGGGTTCGATTCCCGGTCTGGGCACATGCCCGGGTTGCGGGCTCGATCAATGACTCTCTCATCATTGATGTTTCTATCTCTCTCTCTCCCTCTCCTTTCCTCTCTCTGAAATCAATAAAGATATATTAAAAAAAAAAAAAAAAAAGAAAGAAATTTGCAAGTTAGCCTAAAATTTATGTAGAATTAAAAAGAACTTAGAAGAGGCAAAACAATTTTTTTTTTTTTTTTAAGAACAAAGCTGGAGAATTCAAACCATCTGACTTCAAAACGTTCTATGAAGTTACAATAATCAAAACAGTATGGTACTGATCTGAGGACAGACCAGTTGAACAGAACGGAATCCAGAAACAGACTCACTCCCTTATCAATTGACTTTCAACAAAGATGCCAAAGCTATTCAATGAGGAAATGACAGTCTGTTCAGCAAATGGCCCTGAGACAACTCTGCAAACTTTTGGGAGAAGAGAGCCTCTACTCATTCCTCACACTGTACGTAAAATTAATTTGAGATGGCTCAAAGACTCAAATATAAAACACATATAAAACTAAAATATAAGGTTTTCAGAAGAAACCAATAGGAAAACACCATTGATAACTGGAGATATTTCTTAGAGAGGACACGAAAATATGAACTCCAACAGAAAAGACTGAAAAATTGGACTTTATAAAAATTAAAAGCCTCTGATCATCAGAGAAATTATTAAGAAAATTAAAGGACAAGCCACAGGCCAAGAGAAAATATTCACAATACATGTCAGTCAAAAGACTTATATCCAGAATATTTAAATAATACAACAAAATAATAGCAAAAATACATTATAAGCAACCCAATAAAAACTGGGCATAACACTTGAACTTCATAAATACTTCATAGAAAGATACTTCATAAAAGATATTCCTTTGGCCAAAAGTTCATGAAAAGTTGCTCAATATCACAAGGAAATTCAAATTAGAGTCACAATGATATCTACTTCATGCCTAGTAGAACAGCTAAATTAAAAAGTAAACATTGAACATAGGCAAGGAGGTTGAACTATCAGAACTCTCATGCATTGTTTGTGGGAGTGTCAAAATAGTGCAATCATTTTTGGAAGATGGCAATTTCTCAAAAAGCTAAACATACATGTACCCTAGGACCCAAAGTTCTACTTATAAGCATTTACCTAGTGAAATGAGAACATATGCCCAGGAAAAAGTCTTATACAAGAGTGTTCACAGGAGTTTTATTCACAATAGCCAAAAACTGGAAACAATCCAAATGCCTAACAATTTATGAATGATACACAATTTGTGGTTTATTTATACAATGGAATACTACTCAGCAATAAAAAGGAAAGAACTACTGACATGAAATAACATGAACGAATCACAAAAACATTACACTGGGAAAGATTCCAGACATAAAAAGTATTTACTGTATGATTCCATTTATATGAAATTGCAGGACAGGCAAGCAGTTTTAGAACTTATTTCTATGGAAAAAGAAATAAGAACACTTATTGCCAAAGCCAGGAAGGGTGTACTGGGAAGGGCAATTTGGGAACTTCCTGGAATACAGAAATGCATACACCCTTATGACCCACATTCCTATTAAGATCTTTCTATAGAGGTGTGGATCGTACAGGTGTATGCAGTTTTCAAAACTCATTGATCTGTGTATTTCATCTTATATAAATTAGACCTCAAAAAAATTAAAAGGCAAAAAAAAGTTGATTAGGATTCAGAGGAATAATGGGAGGAAGGCTGTTACTGGAAGGAAGAGAAGCTAAGCCTCGTGAATGGACCTGGTCTTGGAGTCCTGAGTGAGGCAGGAGATGAAAAAGAAGGGGTGAGCAGATCCAAGCACCCAGCAAAGCCCCAATACCCAGAATGTAAGGTTAAAAATGCTCAAGTTGTAAAGAGGTAAAGAGCATTCAAGTTTTTTGTTTGTTTGTTTTGTTTTTTAATATATCTTTATTGATTTCAGAGAGGAAAGGAGATGGAGAGAGAGATGGAAACATCAATGATGAGAGTCATTGATTGGTTGCAGCCCACAACCCAGGCATATGCCCTGACCGGGAATCGAACCCCAGTCACCTGGATCCTAGGTCAACGCTCAACCGCTGAGCCACGCCCGGCCAGGCAGCATTCAAGTTTTAATCAAGGGATTTGTACTTTAACCATAAAGTCACTCAGGTTTTTTAGGACAAAAAATTTAGCAGATACAGCAGTGAGCACATCTGCGCCACACCCAGCAGATGTGTGAGCCAGGCAATAATAAAAGCAGCCTTGTGAGCACGCCAGCGGGCCGTCCAAAGCAGGTGGGGTGTGGGGTCAGAGAAGGAGGAAGTCTATGTGGGATGCTCACCAACTCTAATGCTTAAGGCTGGTTTCACTCATGCTTTCAAATCACATGGACCGCTCCTTCATGCCCAGCCCTGAACCCTGAATCCCTTGCTGCAGAGGCTTCTGAAAACTTGTTTCCAGGCTCCTCTTTCATGTAGCCTCTGGGCAGAAGGTAGAGGCAAAGGGGAAGCAAAGAGCACCAGCAAAGCCTGCATCAGAATTGCAAGTGCTGCCTCGGAGCATCCCCGCATCTGGTTCTGTGCTGCATCTCAGGGCCACCCCACCGAGATGTCTGTTACACACAGTTTTTCCAGATGTGGGCTCCAAGAACCAGAATCAGTGTGGTAAACATGCAGACCCTCTAGATCTCACCCCAGACCTGCTGATTCTGAACCTGGGGTGGGGAAATGTCCACTTTTTACACTCCCTCCAAGTGACTGTAATGCCATTTGAGAAATGCTGCCACAGAAATTACAAAACACAAAAGAGCAATCGTGGTTCCTGCCTAGAGAAGGAGCTGGCTACAAGAAGAAAGCAGGGTACGTGCACACGAACTACGGGACACAGCAGAATGGAGCCGTGAGAGAATGATTGTGAGGAAAGGGCAAGGGAGAAGAGAATACAGAAGACCCTCCATGGTTTGCATTTCTTTGTAAAACCTCCAAGTCTGAGTAAAAAAAAATGCGAATTGGCACTGATGCCTCTTGGAAGCACAGAGCCCCACGAGAGTGGAGAGGAGGCCCTGACTCTGCATTTCATACAAAGGCTGCATTTGTTTGACCCCTGGGCATATGATGCATAAGTGTGTTGCATTTTGCATTAAAGGACCACAGCATGTTCCAAAAGCACAGTAAAACAGGAGTGATTTCCAGACTTTACAGCAGGAGAAAATAAGACACTAGGAAGAGAAATTCTCCTTATCACTGTCTCCAACCACAATGAAAGAACTTAAAGCCCAACCAACAATACTATCCAAATCTTTGTTATTTATTAAACGCTATATGGCAACAATAGACTTGGGATAAAGACTGAGGACGTCAACTTGCCTCCCCTAAGCTCTTAACCTTGATCTTTTTTTCCTACTCACTTTCCTACTTCTTTCACCCAAAGAGGTAAAACCAAATGGGTCAAACTCCCCTTATCAGCAAATATGGATTAATTATTGTTAATTGATACTAACAATTAGGTCTAATATACATTGAACACTTGCTGTATTCCAAACAGCACACCAAGCATTTCACATGGAATATCTTGTTTAATTCTTATAACAATCCTATTCATATAGGCATTGTTATTACCTTTACTTTATAGGACAGGAAACTGAGGATCAAAATCTGTATTCCGAGACAGGCTTACGCCTGTATTCTTAAATTACTAAACCGCACAGCTTCTCTCACTGGAAGACAAGGACCACATCTAACATTTTGTTGGTCCATTTCCCTGAAATTCAAGATGGGACACACCTAGGCTTTAAACCTCAGACTAGGGTTTGAGTCCCAATTCTGCCACACCCGAGCTACGTGACTTTGAGCTAATAGCTCAATCTCTCTTAGTGTTAATTTACTGGACTGTAAAATAGGGATCACTGGAAAGATCGAATGAGATCCTTGCTTTGAAGTGGTCAAATGCTTCACAAACTAAAGGGATTAAGGAAGACAATTGAATTTTTCAAGACCAGGCCACATAAGCAAAAAACCCCTACGTGTTTGGACCATGTAAATGTCTTCATTGAAGGTAGTGAAATAAATGGAGCCTGTTAGCTATTCAAAAATAAGTATGGTGTGACCGGCTGTGGCTCAGAGGTTGAGCATCGACCTAGGATCCAGAAGATCACAGTTCAATTCCTGGTCAGGGCACATGCCCAGGTTGCGGGCTCGAACCCCAGTCAGGGGTGTGCAGAAGGCAGCTGATCAATGAATGACTCTCTCATCATTGACGTTTCTATCTCTCTCTCCCTCTCCCTTCCTCTCTTTGAAATCAATAAAGATATTTTTTTTTAAAAAAAAGAATTCAAAAATAAGTATGTTGTCATCTGAGGAAGCAGCTGGAAATGTGTCAGAAATACCTCAGCAAGGGATATGGAAACTGCCAGCAGTGTTTGCAAACATGTTTACTTAAACCTGAGGTCAAACTCACTACAATGGTTGTGGATCAGGAAGGCAAGAATGAAACGCCACCCTGGGTCCCACTCCAGCCTTGCTCTACAAGCCCACAGGTGGCCCCTCACTTCCTACAGCCCTCACTTGGACACCCTGTCTAACCGGGATCCACACTTGACATTTGCACATGTCTAAATGTCCCTCCCGTTGAGCCAGCAGGTCAACTAAAGAGGCAACTCTACTCGAATGAAAATATAAGAGAAAGTAACCATGCAATGCAAAAACCCCACGTAGGAAAAACAATGAGTAGAAAGATGTGCATCAAAATGTTGAAAACGATTCTCTTCTTGGCACGTTTCTGTTTTCTAACTGTTCTATAATATATACTTTTATAAAGTGAGGTCTTTCCCTCTATCTCCATCCCTTAATGATGGCAAATTGAAGTCTCTCTTTTCTCTCTCATCTGTTCCCAGGAGCCACTAAAATAACAAATGATCCATCGCAGCAACAGAAAATAGGGAAGGGCCCAATGAGGAAGCGGCAGATTTGCAGAAATCACTGTGATAGAAAAAGCACGTGGGGCTAGATGGACAGAGGTGGGAAGCCAGTATTCCAACCCACATAAAACGGAGAAGAAATTCCACAAGCTTTCTCAACAAAGCCCTGGAAAACCCCAAGTTCAAATCAGCAGGGATTGAAACTGAAGCGGTCATGCCGGATCAAGAGGGTGTCTGTGGGACACGGGGAACCCAGCCAGTGCCCTGCCCCACTCCAAGTGGAAACAGAGCAGCTGATTCTCACATTTGTGCCAAAGCCACAGCTGGTAAGGATTCCACCCTGCAGCAGGCTCCTAGCAAGGACATGAAGACCAGAACTGTCCCAGGGCACCACCAAAGCTTTCACAGTAACAAATGAAAGAAAAATAAAAGGCTTCTACACAGTTCTAAAGACCTGTAAATTCCCTTCACTTCCAGGGTAACATCTTTCCCACTTTCTCACTCCAGACAGAGGCAAAAATATCAGAAATTGTCATTATTTCTAGATGATACAAGTATCTATTTAGGAAACCAGAGATATCAAGTGAAAATCTAGAAACTAAATAATTTTTAAAAGCAATAGCTTTCTTATATGTCAAAAATAACCATTAAAAAATGTAATTTAAAATATAAAATCCTATTCACAGTGTCAACAGAATCTATAAAATACCTAGTAATAAGCCTTTTTGAAAGAAAAGTACAAAACATTACCAAAAAATACAAAGATATATTCTAGTCCAAGATGGAAAAATCCAATGTTGAAAAGATTCCATTGTCCCCAAATAAATCTATGAAGCTAAAATAATTTCAATCAAAATCCTAATATGTTTTTTTTTAATTTAAGTTCATTCTCAAGCCCACCTAGAAAAGTAGAGCAATAGAAATAACCATAAAATGTTAAAAGATAAATGAGGACTTACCCTACCATATAAAAACAGGATAAAGTAGCCAAAAATTTGTAAAGTATGCTACTGACATTGATAATTGATAATCAAGTAAATAAAATACAAACAACATTCCAGAAATGGCTTTATGTACACATGGAAATTTAATATATAATAAAGGGAGAATTTGAAACCAGAAATGTTATTGTGACAATGACTCCATTTTGCCAAAAACTAAATATAGAGCACTTTCTAACATCATACTCTAAAATACCTCTGAGGAATTAAACTTCTAAACATGGAAGTCATAAACATGTAAGAAGAGATATAGCCTGGTCCGTGTGGCTCAGTGGTTGAGCATCGACTCATGTACCAAGAGGCCCCCAGTTTGATTCCTGGTCAGGGCACATGCCCAGGTTGCAGGCTCGATCCCCGGCGCGGGGCATGCAGGAGGCAGCTGATCGATGTTGATGCATCGATGTTTCTATCTCTCCTCCCTTCCTCTCTCTCTAAAATCAATAAAAACATATTTTTTAAAAAAAGAGATATAGAATGTATATATATATTTTTAATCGAGGTAAGAGATTTTTTTAAGTACGACTCCAAACTTAGAAGATGTGAAAGAAAGACAGATTAGCCTATTCTGAAAATGTAGTTTACCAAAATTAACCCCATTTGAGATAGAAAGCTTAAATAGGCCAATGTCCGTAAAGGAAACAGAGGAAGTAATCAGGAGCAGAAAAAAAGGAGAAAAAAACAGAGCTGGATGTTTTCACAGGAGAATGGAATTCTACCAAAACTTTAGGGGAAAAAACAGTATTCTTAAGGTCCATAAATTTATTGGAAATGAAAGAGACCGATATCACTTAAGAATATTAATCAAAAAGTACTACATAAAATCTTAGCAAAAAAAATCTAATACCACATTAAGAAGAGAATAAACTGTGACTAAGTGTAATTTATTCCAGGAATGCAAAGTTGGCTCAACATTAGGAAATTTATTAACCTGATAAACCATTTTAATAAATCTAAGAAGAAAAATCATGACTTCCTCTGTAAATGCCTTTGTGGTAGACTGAATAATGAACCACAAAGATATCCAGGTCTTAACTCCTGGACTTCATAAACTTTATCTTATAAAGGAAAGAGTCTTTGCAGATATGAATAAGGTAAGGATTTTGAAATGGGAAGATTACACTGGGTTATCAAGGTGAGTCCTAAATGCAATCACAAATGTTCTTATAAGATGGAAGCACAGGGAGATTTGACAGAGAAGAATAAAAGACTTGTGACCACAGAGGCAAAACCGGAGTGATGTGGCCACAAGCCAAGAAATGCCAGAAGCCGCCAGAGGCTAGAAAAGACAAAGAATAGATTCTTCCCTAGAGTCTCCAGGAGGAGCACAGCCCTGCTGACACCATGATTTTGTTCTTGTGATACCGATTTTGAACTTTTGGCCTCCAGAACTGTAGAGACTAAATTTCTTTTGTTTTTAAGCCACCAACTTTGTGGTAATTTGTTATGGCAGCCACAGGAAAGTAATGCAAGGCCAGAAAAGCCTTTGGCAGTATTCAGCACTCATTCCAGATTTTAAAAGAAACTCAAGAAAATAGGAATTGTTGGTACTTTCTTAAATTGATTAATATATAAATGCTTTATGCCTGAGGCCAGTGTCTTACATAAAGGAAAAACAATAGGGGAATTTGCAGTAGGGTGGGGAACAAGGCAAGAATGCCCTTACCTCCACTACTTTACGCTGGAGGTATTAACCAATGCAATTTGAGATGATAAATTGATTAGAAGCATAAGAGTTGTGAAAGAAATAAAACTATCTCTGCAGATGATGTAACACAAACGAAAAAATATCCTTTGTTCTTGTCTAGGATGACTCAAAGTCATTAAAATGTCAGTTCTTAGTTGATTTATAAATGTAATGCTATCCTGATAAAAATATCAAATTATTTCTTATGTAGCTAAATAAAGTTCAGATGGAAAACATAAAAATGTAAAAAGGGCTAGGAAAATAATGAGAAAGCAAAGTTATAAGGGAAAGGCAGCCCTAACAAACATATAAAAAACATTTTTAAAAATATTTTTACTGATTTTTTTTTTTTTAGAGAGAGAGGAAGGGAGAGGGAGAGAGAAACATCAATGTGAGAGCAAAATATAGATCACTGGCCCCAACCTGGTCATTTGCCTTGACCGGGAATCGAATCAGCAACCTTTGAGTGCACGGGACAAAGCCCAACCAACTGAGCCACACCGGCCAGGGCAGTCCTACCAGACATTTAAACATATTATAAATCCTCCATAATTAAAACAGTGTGGCACTGGTGCAGAAATAATCAGACCAGTGGAGTAGAATATAAAATCCAGATATAAACCCAAGTAAACATGAAAATCTAACATATACTAAAGGCATCATCTCACACCACTGGGCAAAAATGAACTTTTTCATACATGGTGCTGGAACAAGTGTTAGCCATTCAGAAAATGATACAAATAGATCTGAACCCCACACCATACACAAGAATAAATTCAAAATGGATCAGAGATCCAAATGTAAAAACATAAAATCATACATGTACTGAAATTAAACATCAAAAAAAAGCTCTCTATGACTTAAAATCCAAATATGATAAAGAAAAAGAGTCATAAATTTGACCACTTAAAAATAAAAAAATTTTCATAGCAAAAATAATAATAAACACATAAAAAGATAACTGACAAAGTAAGAACAAACACTTGCAGCAAAATCACAGCTAAAGGGCTCATATCCCTAATATTTAAAAAATTCTTTAAATTGATGGGAAAGGACCCCCCCCCCCAAAAATGGACAAGAGGTGTGAACAGATGATTTACCGTGTATGTCTGTTCCTTAAATATAAAAAAAAGATATGCAACTTCGCTCATAAAAAAAGAAAAAAAGGGAAATGAAAACTTAATTGAGATGCTATTTCTCACCCATTGGAATGGCAAATTTAATAAGTATGACAACACATTCTGCTGACAAGACTGTGGAAAGCAGGTGCTCTCCTATATTGCTGGTGAGAATGAAAACTGGTGCAAACTTTAGGAGAGGGAATCCAAAAGTCACATATCTGTTTACCTTTTGATCCAGCTGTCTCACCTCTAGGAATTTACCCTGAAGAATTATACACCGCCAACAAAACCAAAATACATCTGCACAGGTTATTCACTGTAGTGCTATTTGTAACTGCAAAAATTTGGACCTAACCTAAATGATCATACATTAAGAGAGTGGCTGATAATCTATGGCACGCCCACACAATGGAGTTCTGTGCACCTATAAAAAAGGAATGAGTACTATCTCTAAGAACTGATCTGGACTAATTTCCAGTCTATATTTTACAGTGGAAAAAAAAGGGGGGGCAAAAGAGTAACAGCAGTGTGGCCATGAAATCTGGAAATACAGGCAAATATATACATAATAAATGATTCATTGCTACTACATTACAAAATATGTTCAATGACCTCATAGATGTTCAGCGTGTTACCCTCGATGAGCAATGCTTGGTAGAGTACATTCTGCAAAACAGCTACGAATGTGGCTCATGAATGCGGCATTCCTATCAACCCCCTGCACCTGCATCTTTGAAGCATTGCTCCAAGTGACTCATGTTTCTCATTTTCATTGAATAATCTTTGTCACTAGCATGCCCCAGAAGTAATCAAGTAATCGGTTCTAAAATATAAAATAATATGCATGTTTTCAGACTTTGTAGTCATTCTGTGTGGTATACTACCTTTGATATGAGAAAGAAGAGAAAATATATTTACCGGCTCACTTGTGCAAAAAGACATACAGGAAGAATAAAGCAGAAAGTAAAGAAATCAGTCACTAATGAGGGGGAGGTGAGATCAGAGTGAACACAACAGGGAGTGGAATTGGGATAGAAGGAATGGGGGAAGGTGATGCTTCTCTAACTTTTGAAATGATGTTAATATTTTACAGAATGGAAAATACTAGAAACAAATATGCAAAGATGGAGGGAACCTCTAACATGGAATACAAATAAAAATAAATGAACCTAATCTCATTTCAAATTTAAAAAATAATTCATTGAAGGAGAAAGGAGAGAGAGCTTACATGATATTTTGACTACATACTCTCTGCCAAGACAGAAAGCAGTACACATGCTAAACTCTAGCTTGTTTTCCACAATGGTATGGGTTAGCTATTCTGAAACTACTTTCTCTGTATCTTAGGACTGAGTAAATGAATACATATTGGATAAAGGGCTCATATCCCTAATATTTAAAAAATTGATGGAAAAGGGCCCCCCCCCAAATGGACAAGAGATACCAACAGATAGTTTACTATGTATGTGTCGGTTCCTAAGGTTTCCCTTAGAAAAGGGAGCAGTGGCGTGCTAGAGCTGGGTCACTCCTAAGTGACAACCAACGGTGCACGTCTCCCTAACTCCTCTTCAGTGATGTCATGCTGGTTTGAAACTGGCCATGGAGAGAATTTTTACACCATGGAAATTGGCCAATGCTGCAAATTATAATTTTAAAACCACTGGAGAGCTAGTTGTTAAACATTTACCAGCACATCACTGGAAGGGACTGGGAAATATAACAAGTGAGGGGAGATTAGAATGACTCTGTGGTGTTGGAATGGAATTAGGCACACATCTATTTCCTCACTCTGTCAGTTGAGAAGGCAGGGCCTAGAACAATGACATCCAAGTGGCAATCACCACAGCTAAAGCACAAATATTGGTTTCTAAATACAATTCTCTACTGAAGGAACCAGGGTGCTTTGGAGAAATGGCAGATTCCAGGACTGGAGCAGAGAAATTATCTATTAAGCCTACAACATCTTGTGCCAGAAAACCGGGAGTGCTCAAAGAATGATGGGAATATATCAGAAAGACACAGGATCTGGACATAAGATCCAGTTACAGAGACTCCCCACTGTCCAAATCTAGGACAATTTGAGCATCAATATAAAAAATGATGGTAACATATTATAATCCATTAAATAAAATATGAATCCTACTAAGGGTGGGGTTGGGGGGAGCTCTTCTTTACAGCAGAATGCCAACTTAATTATGTAGATGGAATTAGAAAATCACTATACAAAGACTTGTACACAAATGTTCATAGCAGTTTTACTTGTAATAACCAAAAACTGGGAACTGCTTTATTTGTAATAGCCAAAAAAATGTCCATCAGCAGGTCAGTGAATGAACAAACTATGATATGTCCATAAAGTGGAATATTATTCAGTAATAAAAAAAACTATTAATACACACAAGATGGATGAATCTCAAAATACTTATGATAAATGAAAGAAGCCAGGAAAAAAAACAGTAAGTACTTCCTATGCTTCAATTATATAAATTTTAGAAAATGCAGCTAATCTATTGTGACAGAAAGAACATCACTGGTTGCCTAGGGAGAGGATGATGGGGTAAGAGGGATTTCCAAGGGGCAGGAGGAAACTTTGGGGGAGATGACCACGTTCACTACCTTAATTGTGGTGACGGTTTCATAGGTGGTATACACATGTCAAAATCTATTAAACTGTACACTTTAAACTTGGGCAGTTTATTAGATGTCAATTATTCTTCATTAAAGTTGTTAAAAACTTTTAATTACCATTTAGCAACCATCTTAGTAATAATTGATCCAGGCAAGAATCATCAATAGATGTTAAAACTAATGGATGAAGGTTTGAGGAAAGGGGTATGTTTACATAGCTTCAAAGTATCTTCCAGTAAACTACTTATTAAATACAAAGAGGAAAGCATTAATTTTAGAGTGAAAACACCTAGAAACACCACTGTGGTGTTTTCTAACACCTAAGTGTTAGGAAAGTGTGAAGTGCTAGGTGTTTTCTAACACTTAACACTGTGGCCTAAAGTGAAAAATGGCCCCTAAATATGCCCTCCACCTGTTCCCCAGAACCTGTGAATTATGTCTCCTACTTGACAAAAAGAATTCTACAGATTTTGTGATGGGGAGATTATCCTGGATTATCCAGGTAAAAACCAGTGTGATCGCAGGGTTGCTTATAAGAGGGAGACAGGAGAGTCAGAGTAGGAAATGTGATGGACAGGTGCAGAGGTGGGGGGGAGGAAGGGAGGGGGAGGGGGGAAGAAGGAGGGGGAGGGGGAGAGAGGGAGGGGGGAGAGGGAGGGGGAGGGGAAGAGAAGAGAGAGACTTGGAGATGTTATGCTGCTGACTTGAAAATGGAGGAAGGGGCCAGAAGCCAATGAATGGCAACAGCCTCTAGAAGCCGGAAATGGCAAGAAAAGAGTTTCTCTTCCAGAGCCTTGATTTTAGCCAAGAGACTTCTGACCTCCAGAACTGTAAGATAATAAATTTGTGTTATTTAAAGTCACTAAACTTGTGGTCATTGGTCACAGCAGCAACAGGAAACTAGCACAACCACCTTAACCAAAGGATCGAAGTTACCACTAGGACAGGACAAATAAACATCATGTTGCCCCCTGATATGGAGAAAAACACAGCATCACTTCTGTGAAATTCCTGCCCAAAATGCACAGCCTGAGGCTAATCATAAGGAAACAAGCAAGCTCAAATTAATGGCATTCTACAAAATAACTGTCCTGTGTTCTTCAGAAATGTCAGAATCATAAACACAGTGAAAGACTAAGGAACTCTTTCAGATGAAAGGAGACTGAAGAGACTTGACAACTAAATGCAACCCAGAATCCTGGATCACAGATGCTTTCTTCTCTTACTATAAAGGAGATTATTGAAGAGATTTAAGTAGAGTCTACATTCTATCTAATAGTTTTGTAGTATGTAATTATGTAAGAAAATATCCTTATATTTAGGAAATGTACAATGAACTATTTGAGATAAAGGGAAATCATGCCTGCAACTTTACTTTTAAATGGTTCACTAAAATAAATGTGTATATAATATTTAAAGTGTATACATATATATCAGATATATTATGTTTCTAGATATACAGATATCTATAAAGACATCTACCTCCTAATCCCCAGAACCTGAGGATATTTTTGCCAACATGACAAAAAAGGACTTTACAAGTGTGATAGTGAAATCGTGAAGAACATGTGAAGATAGAAGATGTAAAGTTAGGGATCTTGAGACACAGACAGAGAGAAAACATTAACATTTGAGGAATCTAAGCGAAGAGTATATAGGAATTCTCTATGCACTATTTTGCAACTTTTCTGTTAATCTAAAATTGATAAGAAGAATTAACATAGTTAAAATGTCCATACTACCCAAAGCAATCTACAGATTCAACACAATTCCTATCAAAATACCAATGGCAGAGCACATCTGTCATACTTTCAACAATAAAGATAAATTTAAAAAAAAAAAAAGATATCAATGGCATATTTCACAGAACTAGAACAAATATTCCGAAAATTTGTATAGAACCACAAAAGACCCCAAATACCCACAGCAATCTTGAGAAAGAAGAACAAAATTGAAGGATACCTGATATCAAAATACATTATAAGGCCATACTAATTAAAGCAGCATGGTACTAACATAAAAACAGAGACACAAATCAAGGAAACAGAATAGAGGGCCCAGAAATAAACCCACACCTATATGATTAATTAATATTTGACAAAGAGGGCAAGAACATATGATGAAGTAAAGATAGTCTATTCAATAAATGGTGTTTGGAAAACTGAACAGATATGTGCAAAAAAAAAAATGAAACTAGACCACCTTCTTATACCATACACAAGAATAAACTCAAAATTGATTAAAGACTTAAATGTTAAAACTCAAGACCATAAAATCCTAGAAGAAAATATAGGCAGTAAAACCTCAGACATTTCTTGTAGCAATATTTTTTCTGATATATTTCCTTGGGAAAGGGGGACAAAAGAAAAAATAAAGAAACAGGACTACATCAAACTAAAAAGGTTTTGCACAGCAAAGGGAACCATCAACAAAATGGAAAGACAACCCACTGAATGAAGGACATTTTAGCCAATGATACACCTGACAAGGAGTTAATATCCAAAATTTATAAAGAACTCCTACAACTCAACAGCAACGAAAAAAAAAATCCAATTAAAAAATGGGCAAAGGACCTGAATAGACACTTCTCCAAAGAGACATATGGATGGCCAAGAGACATATGAAAAGATGTTCAACTTCAGTAATCATCAGAGAGATGCAAATTAAAACCACAATAAGATATCACTTCACACCTGTCAGAATGGCTCCATCAACAAATGACAAGTGCTGGCCAGGGTGTGGAGAAATGGGAATCCTTGTGCAGAGTTGGTGGGAATGCAGGCTGGTGCAGCTGCTATGGGAAGCAGTATGGAGATTCCTCAAAAAATTAAAAATGGAACTGCTTTATGACCCAGCAATTCCACTTCTGGGAATATATCCAGAAAAACCTGAAACACGAATTCAAAAGAATATATGCAGCCCTATGTTCATTGCAGTTATTTACAATAGCCAAGATTTGGAAGTGGCCCAAGTGCCTATCAGTAGATGAGTGGATAAAAAAGCTGTGGTAGCCCGGCCGGGCGTGGCTCAGCGGTTGAGCACCGACCTATGATCCAGGAGATCGCAGTTCAATTCCCAGTCAGCGCACATGCCCAGGTTGCGGGCTCGATCCCCAGTCGGGGGTGTGCTGGAGGCAGCCAATTAATGGTGACTTATTGGTATTTCTCTCTCTCTCTCTCTCTCCCTCCCTTCCTCTCTCTGAAACCAATATATATATATATATATATTTTAAAAATCTGTGGTACATTTACCCAATGGATCACTACTCAGCCATAAAAAATAAAAAAAATAAAAAAAGGAACTCTTACCTTTTGTGACAGCATGGAGGGACCTGGAGAGTATTAGGCTAAGTGAAATAAGCTAGTCAGAGAAAGACAAAAACTATATGATTTCACTTATATGTGGAATCTAATGAACAAAATAAACTAACAAACAAAAAAAGAAATAAAAAAGGAAGTTGCACAGATGAGTCCATAATAACTGAGCTCATATTTGTTAAGAAAAATGTATAGCTACATAGTATATAACTGCAAAGACAGAAGTCTGGAAAGAAGCACACTGAACATTGGCTAGTGTGAACCTCTATTTCTGCACTGTTTAGGTTTCTATAATATAACTGGCCATAAAACTAGAAACAACTTCATATTTTACTAAATAGAAATTAAATTATATTATGTATGGTGAGGTCATAGCTTTGTGAAAGATGATTTTCCCTGTGCATGAGATTTAGATGCCAATGTTCTGAAAGTTGGCTAATGTTCAGCCTTACCCACTTAACCTTGAACATGATCCAAATCTCTGTCTCTCTCGTTATATTCTTAACATGATAGAAATGCATAAATGCAAAATGTGTTACTCAACTGATAACGTTCAAATAAATGCAATAATCTCCAAATTTGCACATCGGGCTGATTAACTCAGGTTCTGAGAAATCACACCAAGTAATCCATTTCTTTATTCCAGAAATTACTCATCCATGTCTCAGTGATTCAGCCTTCCCTGCCCCCTGAAATATGCGACTCCTGTTTCTACTTGTTCCTACTGACTCTATAAAATTGTTACATTTATGTTGTCCTTGAGGGGGTTTTCCCCAGGTTTAATTTAAACTTAGTTAAACTTTAGGTTTAGTTTGTTTTTAGATTCACCACTGCCATCCACTGAGGCCAGCCCCAGGTTCAGTATATTTCAGGTTTTCTGTACTTCCTCTCCATGACTCGTGAGAATGAGAACGTTTTTATATTCAAATTTAAGACTTCTGCATGTCTAAAATGTCAAGGTTTTAGAAGCAAGTTTTAGAAACAGGAAGTATTTCTCTAGGACACGTTCACCTCAATCCACTGCCTTGTCTCCTTCTCTGACTCTCTAATTTTTACCCAGCTTGATCCAATAAACACCTTGCATGAATTTTGAGCACAAAGGATATTCAGGCATCTTGGATGTGAAACACATCCAAGATAAAATGACATTTCAACTGAGCTAGATCAATAAATATAATCAAAACTAAATCTCAACTAAATTGCGTTGAAAATATATGTCCACACAAACGTGATTGTTTATAGCAGTTTTAGTCATAATTGCTCAAAATCGAAAGCAACCAAGATGTCCTTCAACAAATGAATGGATAAACAAACTGTGGTACATCCATACTATGGAATATTATTCAGCAATAAGAAGAAATGAGCTAGATCAATAAATTCCTCCATGAAAAGACATGGGAAAATCTTAAATACATGTTGCTAAATGAAAGAAGTCGATCTGTAAAGGCTGCATACTGTATGATTCCAACTATATGACATCCTAGGCAAAGCAAAACTGTAGGAAAAATAAGGGCGGCAATTGCTGGGGGTTCAAGGGGAGAGAAGGAAGGATGAATAGGGGGCTTTTCAGGTCAGTGTCACTATTCTGTACGATACTGTAACAGCGGATACATGGCATTATGCCTTTATCAAAACCCATAGAAAACAAAGAATGAATCTTAACGTAAAGTATGGGCTTTAGCTAATAATAATGTATACATAGTGGTGCAGCAACTGTAATAAGTGTACCACACTAATGCAAGATATTAATAAGGGAGAGGCACTTGAAACTTGTTTTTAATTTACAGATTATCTGATTCTTCTACAAGAACACTGAAATCACTCATAATTTAGAAAACCAGATATAAGTGCCATTTATATGCTTTTTAAAAAAATACAAAAGCGCCGATTTGCAGGAGAGAAGGCTTTCTAACCTGCTGCTCCTTATCAGAATCATAAAATGCTCCTTCAACAGCGTATATAGACAAGCTATACAAGTATGTGTGTAGAATCAGGTACACCTGGAAAATCCTCTAGAAACTTACTCTATATTTTTCCTGGGGATTTGAGGTGCTAAGGGAGGGCCTTTTATGTTGTATATATATTTTTTGCTATATGTGCATCTGAATCATTTTGCTATTGTACAATGAACACGTGTTAGATTCCTGCCTTTTAAAAGTACCAATAAAAATAAAAAACAAATGACCCACTGTGTCCACAGGTGGTTCTTCTGCTTACAGGCCAGGCCGTAAGGAGAGGTCACTGAGTGGGTTGGTCTTGTTGCCAGCATGTGTGGGAGCTGGAAGGGTGAGGTAGGGATCTTTTCTGGACTTGAACCCCCATCCTCTAGCCAGGTGCAGCTCCCTAACGAAAATGCTGGCCTGCTTGGCACAGGCAGGTGGCAAGGCCCTTCCCCTGCATGTAGGTCCACGTCCCTCTGGGTCTGTTACTTTTATTCTACTGTCTGAACATGTGCACTTGTTCTTGTTTGAATAATTAATTTTTCTAAAAAAAGGTCTTTTAATTCTTTACTTTCAAAGTTATACATATTTTACTTCTCTTGTTCTAAAAATTCCTTAAAATTTTGAAAGTGGTTTCCCCTCATTTTCATTCATTATCTCAATTTTTAAAATTCATTTAACTGCAATAAAACCTACAATTTCCTCATACTAATGCATTACTGCCAATTCCACCTCCTCAACACAACTGTAACTGATTTTATCATCTGGGACACAGGCTAGGATGGGGCTGCCCAGATATTATTATCCTCACGGCACAACAGGAAGCTCAAGCCCAGAGTGGTTAGCTGCATGGCTTTGGGCAAGTCACTCACATAATTTGAGGTGGAATGGAATGTACACTCCAAGTGACACATAGCCAGGACCAGGAGGGCTGCGACTGCCCTTGGCTGGTGACCTCTCCCTCCCCTCTTCCTGTTCTCTCCTGATCAATCCCAATTCAGTCTAAATAGCTGCAGTCTTGTACACTCAGTCTCTTTGGGGCCCTTTGGTCTTTCAGGGCTTCCAACTTCCCCATCTGAAACCCTTCTCACAGGACTTTGGCCCTGGGCTTGTACCCGGCTGAGCCCTTTGGCCCTGGTGCCTCTCAGTTCTGCTTCTGTAGAAGGGACCATGTGACTCACAGGCAGGTGCCCAGACCTGCAGCACATCTGGTCCTTTTCAGTCAGAGGTGAAGGCACCTGAGAGGAGCACCAGGGTCCTTCATAGGCAGACTCCCTGCCCACGCTGCCCAGGAAAGGACAGCACCAGCTTCGGTCAGCCAGGGAGAGGCCTGCCGGCCAAGACAGTAGTCCTGGGCCATGGCTAGTCAGAATCAAGGCCAACCACTCTCACGAGCAGGAATTATGTGGGAACCCTGATTAAACAGGTAGGTGCTAACACAGGACAGGGAGATGAGGAAGCCGAGCTGGGGACAGACAGCCCACAGGACTGTTCAACTGTCCAGATCTGGCCATCCACAGAAGTGCTGACCAAGGCCTGAAGTAAATACTTTTTATTCTGGAGAGCTTAGGTCTTTTTGGATACCCTAGGTCAGAACCTGGATCTCTGGGGCTGAAGGAAGCTGAGTGCCCGAGTTTGATAACAAAGGACATATCCTCACAGCAGATTCCAAGAGGCTGGGCAGCCTCAGCCTGGAGCAGTGAAGGAACTTAGGCCTTGGTATTTTTAGGTTTTCAGACATTTGTGGCCGCTTGTGAACCTATCACTTCAAGCAGCTATTCTTTAAATAGAAAATGTAATCTTCCAATAAGAGGAGGGATGCAGCACTGCGGGGCAAGAGTGGAGAGGAAAGACCATGGCAACAGTCTTCTTGGCATGTCACCTTGCATCCAACTCTCAGCAAAACTAAGCCCAAAAGTTAACCAGAATCCTGCCCCTCAGAGAGCAGCCAAACTCCCAACTATTTCCACTCAAGCAAGACCTTCAGTTAGTGGTGGAGTCTCTGTCACCCTACCCTAAGCAGCTTATTCAAATATTCATTCCAGCCCCATGCCATGCCATACCCTCCCTTCCCCATCTTATTGTATGCCCAGTGCTATCTCAGCACTTTTTAGGGACTGCCCACCCATCGCACCCGCCCAGCTGGGCCTGCCCCAGAATCTTGCCCTGCTAACCCACTCCTTTTAGTATGAGGAGAGTAGGTCAGCCTGTTCCCGATTACTGTCACACACGTGTGTTTGCCCCTTAACAGGAGCGTAGGCTAGAGGTCCGCACAGATCTCTGGCTCCACAAATGTCAGAACACCTAAGGGCTCCGACACAAAGACAATTAAATATTGAGTAATATTCTGACCACAGAAAAGTGGAAAACATGAAAAATAATAATTCAGTGTTTATCAAGCTTTCAGTGCAAGGAGGACTTTTAAACCTTGATGTGTAATAGATGAAATCACAAAAGATGAGCTCAACAAACTTGACTGTATAAAGCGTTTTTAAAGTACATATATGTGTTTAAGTACAATTACCATTTTACAGACCAGGATTCTAAGCTTAGGAGGTTGAGTAATTTGAACAAGGGCACATCCCTCAGCTTGAAAGAGCAGAGCCAGGATTCCAGCCCAGGTGTGTCCAATGCAAAAGACTGTGTGCCTGCGGTCCACCCTTCACCACTGCACTGTATTTACAGGAGGTTAGGACGTGTGAATTCCACAAAAAGCTGTATACGCACACGAATATTCAAGAATAGATATTCAAATACTGGTAGTCCATGACAAAGAATATCTTTACCATTTTTTAAAGTTTACCTAGGTGTTTAAGCAAGGCTTGAGAAAGGAAACAAAACCATTTGTAAAAGAGGAAATACAACAAAGAAATAAAAACACGTTCACTCTCCCTGGTGGATTAAAAACACAAGTAAATTTAAAAAAAGGGCTTCTGTCGTGAGTGGCACACGTGGGGCAGCTTGATTGCCCTATGTGCAGAACTGACATCAAGAGATTTCAGAAGCATAATTTTTTGGTACCTGGGCAGCTGGTCATCGTTGGTCCTGGCACCCATGAGAAAAAAACACGAAAAACAACCACAAATGAAAGTTTAATAAGGCGCCCATTTTTGCTGATTTAATGAGAAGGGGGAAAAACCTCAATGGCCATGAGTAATGCTGTGAAACTGGTAACTTCAGATAGTATTAGGGACACTGAGACTATATCTCCTCCTTAGGAAATCAGTTTGGTTCTATATGTCAAAAGTTTTTAAATGTTCTACTGTTAACAAACGCTCTTGTCAGTCATTCAACTGATACTACTGTGAATCTATTATTTGCCAAGCACTGAACCAGGTTCTATTGGCGTAACCAGACAGCAGTGTGGATCTTGACACCAAGGATGGTCCTGCCAGCCCTGGAATGATCCGCTGGAGACGTCACATACATGAGAGAGAAATACACATTGTCCTTGCGTAGGCCACAGTTGTTTTGGGTTTTTCTGTTACTGGTGGCCAAACCTAACGCTATTTATATAGAATGTAAATGAGCTTTCACCAGCTGATGACTAGTGTCTCTCTTAACAGAGTAGGAGGCAAGGTGATCAAAACAGAATGAGAATCTGGGAGGGAAGTGGAGTAGAGTGGAAAGGTATGAAATTATCATCGTGGAAAGAGGGTGTGATCTCATTAGAGAAACATCGTAAAACGGCTGGGCAGTGACAAGTTGTTTCACAGGTTTTCAGAAATAGATACTTAAAGAATCCAATTTTTAAACACCCTAGAGGAATGAAGATGTGCATCACAACATTATTTATTGTAAAAAAAAAAATTCAGAAATGACATAAATGCCAAACTGCAAGAGAATAAGTTACATCACATCATATTTGTTAAATAGTTATTAGGAAAGTAAATAGCAACAGAAAAAACAAACTTATGGTATTTTATTATCATACGTATATTTATTATATCGAAACAGTGGAATATAAAATGATATATACACTATTATTATGACCAAGCATGGAGGGGAAAAATGGGGGAAGTGCCAAATTACTAATAACAGATTTTAAATTTTCTCAATTTTGTTGACTTAATATTAAAAACTATTATTTTAAAAATAGCATGTGTGATTCATCTCCTTGAGTAAGTAATAGTCTCTGAAAGGTGAGATGTGTGTGCCTCTCTGTGTGACCCATAGCAGCTACCACGGGGCTGGTACTCGACTTCATAGACTGCTGAACTGAACTGCCTGAAAGTCCACATGACTGGGGAAAAACATTCTTCTCTTCAACCAGTTGTGGTGTTTTCTCTGTTGGTCACAGGGTCTCTCACCAGATGGTGAGCACAAAGTGCGTGGGTTTTGCTCTTTACATGGGTGCTGTGCCCCTCCTGCCTCTCCCATGGGTATTGGGCTCCTTCTGGTGGAGCCAGAGCCCGACCTTGATGATATCAACTTCCCACATACAAGATCACCAGCCATGATGTCACAGGGGAGCAGGTTCTTTAAAAGCGTGGAATGACACTTCCGACTAAAGGGAGTGCAAGGACAGAGTGTTTACTTGAATGAGTAACCTCCATTCACTGCTACATATGGGTCTCGCTGTTCCTTTATTTGTTCACTTTGATATTTACTGAGTGTCTGCTACAGTGGCAGGCACCGTGCTAGGTGCCATACATACAGTGCTGTACAGGGCAGGCACACCTCATGCAGCTTACAGTCTCATGGAAGGGAGGTAAAGAGGTAATTACAATACGGTGGATTGTCTTACGGTGACAGGATGCCATGGAAACAGGCAGCAGGGGCAAGCTGCCTGGTTAGCTGGAAACAATAATTCACTATTTGGTAATTGACTTAGGAGTGTGCAGCTGAGTAGTGTCGGGGGACGGTGATGGTAAGTGCAGAGAGGCAGGCCAGACTGGGTCAGGCAGAGCCTGGTAGGCCATGGGCAGACCTTTAGGCTCCAAGGAAGGCCATCGGAGGAATTTAAGCAGGGGAGAGATATTTTTATCATTGACTTGTTTTTAAGAGCTCTTTAGATGACACAGGATCTGGAAAACAGCAGCTCCAACACATGAGAGCACTAAAGGGAAGCGCAGGACGGCAGCTGTGCAGCAGGCCTGGAAAATAACCAGTCCAGACTGGGATGGGGGCAGAGGGCTCCAAGAAAAGGTGTCCAAAAGAGGACGGGGGTGGGGAGGATTTTAAAAAATACCTGTTATGCTGGAGCATTAAAAACAAAACAAAAAAGGCATCTCTGATAAAGGTGAATAATTTACAGAAATAGAAAAACCCATCCTAAAATTTACATGGAATCTCAAGGGACCTTGAAGAGCCAAACAATCTCGAAAAAAGAACAAAACTGGAGGACTCACACTACCTGATTCTAAAACTTGCAAAGCTATAGCAATCAAAACAGTGTGGTACTGGCATAAAGACAGACATACAGACCAATGGAATAGGATAGAAAGCCCAGAAGTAAATCCTCACATGATTTTGAACAAGGGTGCTGTGGAGGAGAAACTGTTCCATGACGTGACACTCTCTGTCCTGCAAGCTGAACTCAGGCCAGAATGAAGGCTGCTTTCTGCAAACGTGTGAAACTGTCTGATGGTAATCAATGTTCATTCTGACATAAATCAGCACTTCTCCTTTGCCTCCTACTACACGCTGGTTCCTGGAACAGATTGTTGGCCTGACCTGGTCAACAATGTGAAGTATTTTCCCATACCTGATAGCATTCAGCAATCTTTCCAACAAATGGTGCTGGGAAAACTGGGTATCTACATGCAAAGGAATGAAATTGGATCCTTATCTAATACCATATACAAAAATTAACTCATCCTGGCTGGCGTGGCTCAGTGGTTGAGCGTCGACCCATGAACCAGGAGATCACAGTTCGATTCCTGGTCAGGGCACATGCCCAGGTGAGGGGCTCGATCCCCAGTCGGGGGCATGCAGGAGGTGGCCCATCAATGACTCCCTCTCATCACTGATGTTTCTATCTCTCCCTCCCTCTCCCTTCCTCTCTCTGAAATCAATAAAAACATATTTTTAAAAAAACACAAAATTAAGACTTGTAGGAGCATTTTTATAATAAAGTAATTTCGAATTTTTCTTTGTAGATAGATCACGCACCTCCGAGATACAAATTCCTATACACAGTGAGCACTTTACTTAAAATGAATACTTACATTAAATTATAGATGTCAACGGCCATATTTGAACAGGGAGCTTGCAGACTTTATGATTGTTCCCAAAAATAGATAATGATGAATGTTAGGGATTTGCACATTGGGGTTTTAAATTGCCTTGTGCTGTCCTTTCACAAACAAACGGTGCAAAGAGTTTAAGACAGGAGCATCTCACTGACTGGAAAAAAACTTTCCTCTTCTCACGAAAAAAAAAAACAAACCTCTGTCAGATGTGTGGAAATCTACTTGATCTCTAACTTTCAGCCCCAAATGCACAAAGTAAGATAAAGAAATCCCAAAAAGCAGGCTGAAGACAACTAGCCAGCAGTCTACTGTGTCTTTGAGAAATCTGATTTTCCTGCTTTCCTTACACACAGGGTGCTGGGAAACAAGCCCAGGAGTCTGAGGCAGGTCACAAAGCTTTGCTGGAGGTTGTAAGGCTCACAGCAGCTGTCTGAATGCCAGTGTCTGAAATCTCTGCTGCCTGATTTCAGATGGTTCTGCAATCTTCATGGATTTTCATAATATGTGAGGGTTTTTAATTCCTGGTGACATCTTAACTTAAAACATCTTCATTTATTTAGGGGAAATTTTTAATAGTTTGATATTTTAAAAAAATTACAATGGCATTTTATGAAGCTAGCCAACAGCTCCTCTTATTTAAAGCTCCTTTTTTTTTAAACATTGCCTTTAATATTGATTTTAGAGAGAGAGGAAGGGGGAGAGAGAGAGAGAGAAAAACATCAATGTGAGAGATCAGTTGCCTCCCATGGGCAATTAGAATGTACAGGAAAAACCAGAATGAGGGTCTAATCATAATACACAGTGGGGCAAAAGTAGGCTTACAGTTGTGAGTACACAAAACAGAGTTGACTCTTGTATTATTATATTAATTGTATTATTTTTACACACAAACAACTGTAAACCAACTTTTGCCCCACCTGGACTCTACTTAGTTGTTGTTTTAAATTCTCACCCAAGGAGTGAGGCTATTTTTTCCATTGATTTTAGAGAGAGTGGAAGGAAGGGGGTAAAACACTGACAGGGGGAGAGAAACACTGATGTGACAGACACGTCGATTGGGTACCTCCCACATGTGCCCCAATCGGGGGTGGGGATGGGATCTGCAACCCAGGTATGTGCTCTTGACTGGGAATCAAACCCAAGATCCTCTGGAGCACAGGCCGAAGCTCCAACCATTAAGCCCTGCTGCCCAGGGCTAAACTACTTAGTTTTGAAATAAACAATCTTTACATGTTGTGAAAACATAAATAGTGAGTACACTGTTTTTCATTATAAACCTTTTGGAAATATTTGGATTTTTAAAGCACGTGCTTGCATTATCTGACATTTTAAAAAGTTTGTTAACTCTTCCCAGCCAAAACCCCTCTATGCCTCTCTAGTTGTTCAGGTGTATATATATATATCAATCTCAATAAGATATATATAGCAATAAGAATTTTTTATTTTCCTTAAAAGATAGGTCTATGCCTTTCTTCTTAAATGTTTAAGAAGATAAAATAAGAAAAAAATATTATTACTATTATTATTTTTAAATCCTCACCTGGGGATATTTTTCCATTGCTTTTCAGAGAGAGTGGAAAGGGGGGGGGGGAGAGAGAGAGAGAAATATTGACGTGAAAACGACACACCTTGCCTCCTGCACACAAATGGAACCAGGAACCCTTATGTCCTCAGGCTGACAGTCTAACCACTGAGCCAAACCGGTTGGGGCAATTTTGATAATTATTTTAAAGCTATATTCCACTGGCAGCTCTAGGAGAAGAAATTGGAGAGGGGCAATCATCAATGACTTTACCTTTCACTTTGCCACTAGGCCAGATAAAACAAAATAACCCTCGTGGTGTGTTTCTGGGGAACCAGTTTCCAAGAAAGAGTATTTTAAAAAATTAAAGCAACAGCCTTAACATCGTACAAAATAGCACATGGGGTCAGCATAAAGAGTCTGTGTGATAACTTGTTTTCTTCTTTATTTAAAAAAAAAAAAAAAGAAGAAGCCTCCCACGCTAAGCCAGATGCAGAACCAGCTTAAGTTCTGGTAAAGCTGCAGAAGGACAAGATTCCAAACTGGTCAAAGGTTTGGAGCAGAGGGACAGCCCTGGAGCACCCAGCAAGTTCAGACAGCCGCAAGACTTCCCAAAGCTCTCTGCAGCTGCAGGGGGTTGGGGGAAGAACACCGGTCTGAGCCAAGCACCTTGAGAACAGAAAGGCTGGGTCAAAACAGAATCTAGAGAACATACAGGGACAGCTTGGACATCAAGCGCAAATGAGGAATGTGGGACTCTCCTGGGGTGGGAGGACATCTAAATCTTCAGGAGGAGGCTCTCCAGTCACCCGTGCATGTCCACATCAGAAAGACACTTTTATCTGATCATGCCAAAGACAGTGATTTTCCCTCCACTGTGGCCCAGTCATTTCCCTGGAGCTCTGGAAAGCACAGCCATGGTCACCACCTGTCTTATTCTGGCAAGGCACCTTCCACATTAACCAAGACAAATTACACAGCATCGCTTAGAAACAACACACAGGCGTGCTTCCTGTTAGGCAAACTCAGTTTTAAAGAACATAGAGTATTCCCCTTCTCAAACAGATCCACCAAAAGGTTCCTTTAAGTAAGCATTTCCATGGAGCATTTTAATAAGATTGTTTATGAAGTATGTGCTGACTCATACCTTTTCGGGAACATCTACCCAAGATGACCATGGTCCTCTCAACTTCCACGGAATGTTCTCTTAGGCCTGTGATGGCTCTTTCCTGGCTGTAGCCCTATGTCTCTGCCTCTCTTTCTTTGACCCTCTCTCCTTCTGCCTAAACACAGGCATTCACCAAGAGTGCTTCTTTGGGGTCTTACCTCTTCATTCTTTCTCAATTGAGTAACTTTGACCACTTCACTTCCTTTAATTGTCACCTCGGTGCTAATAATAGCTGACAATCACAAGTGCTCCTTATGTGCCAGGCACTGTACTTATCTCTGACCTCAGCCTCTCAACAGTCCTATGGAGCAGACACTTATTATCTGCATTTTTATTCATGAGAAAATGGGAAAACTGAGGCTTGGTGGGTGGGCAGCTGAAGTAACTGCCTAAGGTGCCCAGGTAATAAAGGGCAGACCTGGGATTGGAACCTGGCCAGTCCACCTCGCAGACTCCGCTGATGACACTTCTGTACTTCATGCAATATTCCATGCTCTCTCGTCTGGACACCCTTTCCAGGGGGCTGAGGCCATCTCCACCAATCCCCCAGTCCCAGAATGTTGACCACCAGTCATCAGAGAGTACTCGCTGACGTCTGAACTGGTTGTTGAAACACTGAAATACTTCCAAATCCTGCCACCTGGCACCCTGTCCCTTCCCCAGATCGTCCCCTCCCCACGTCCAGCAACCCTGGCACGGGGCTGGGGGCTGAGAGCTGGGGAGCGGGGGCTCCGAGATGCTGCTGGCCCGGGTTCTCACCAGTGCTACTCATGTGGTTAGATATTGCTAGTATCACATCTGCCTCCCCCTCTTTGTCTCTCCACAAACCAGTTCCTCCTCCTAACTTCCTTATTTCTGGGATCCCCACCTCATTCTCCACTTCACTGTGCACGAGCCCTTCTTTCCTCTTCCCTACTGCTCACCTGCTCCTGGTGGCCCCGTCCTATGGCTTTGACCCCTTCTACCTGAGGCAGCTCATCCCACCTGTGTCCTCCCTTCCCCCTCCCCATGGTCTCCACCCTGGAACAGGCCCGTTCTAGCCCCTGCCCAGCTTCCTCGGCCCCCGCTGGGCTCTCCCTCCTCCTGCCCCTTCCTCCTCCACATTCTTGAGGTCAGGCATTCAAAGACAAAGCCTCACTCCCTCGCCTAACCAAGGTGGTGGGCTTACCCTGCCAATGGCTCCCCCATTTCTCTTATACAGAGAAAGCTTTTCCATGAATATGAATTAAATTCAGCCAGCTGATACCCACTTAAGTTTCCAAAGTTTCCTACCTTCTCCAATCACAACCTGCCTCATGAAAGTTATTGCCAGCCCCTCAGTACTCCCTCAACAGCCTTGCCTCCCTACCCCCTGAGAGTGTGAAAGCCTCACAGGCAGCCTCTGAGGTCCCCAACAGTTTCCCATCTGCCCCTCTCTTCCCAAGTCCTGGCTAACTGTCCCATCTGCCTGACTCCTGAGCATCCAATACAAGGCACTATGGCAGGTGCTGGGGACCCAGCTGATGGTGAAACCCCTCCAAGAGCTCATGGTTGGAGCTGAAGAAGAAAGATATATTCATATGAAGGTCCAATGGTGACCCGCCAACTTCCTCTGATACTGCCATGGAAGACAGACATGCAGACAGCTACGCTGGGAAAGATACTCTTAGTGAGCACTACCTCCTTGAGGCACTAAGCATTTGGACCATGCAATCCTATTCCACTATTTAATAGCTTGAGGACCTTGAGAATGTTGCTTAACCTCTCTGCCACTCAGTTTCCTCATCTGTAAAATGGGATAGTAAGTAAGCTACCACCATAAGGTAGTTGTGAGGCTTAAATGAGTAGTATGCATTTAGAACAGGTTTTCCACAGGCTCTGTGCACAGTAATATTAGCTATTATTGTTTTTATTATTTGACATAAAGTGTGATAGCAAATAAGAGACAGAAGATAACCTTTGAAAACTATCTCTTGGGATCTCAGATACCTTTTTGAAAGTATTAGCCCAGAGTGTTCTCTCCCCCAGACCATGAACTAACCTCTAAGTCCCAACCCAGACCTAATTTCTGTCCCCTCCCCTAAGCACATGTGCAAGGATGCATCTGAAACAGCTGGGAGGCTGCCTTACTGTGGCCTGGGAGCCCTCTGAGGATGGAGACCTCAGCTCTTACCCCATCACAAGCCCTGTTGGCCTTACAAATGCACTTTACTCACCATTCAGCAACTATGTGCAGGGCACCCACTGTAGGTCAGCCTGAGCAAGGGCAGTGGCGTTGAAAGCCAGCACAGGACCTGTCCACAAGGCGCTCACGTGTTTGTAGGCCCCCAAATCAAAACTATAAACTAACAAATGCTAAGAAGGACCAAAATGTGTGCCAGGTAAGAGGTGACAGAGCCTACTGGGTGCAATCAAGAAAGGCTTCCTTCCCTGAAGAGGTGGCATCTGGGTGTAGATCTGAAAACTAGGTGTCACACTTTGTGAGTGAGAGGGGGAGGCGGGTCTCTCTGCCCTTCTTTTCCCCACAATGCCTGTTGGGGGACCCAAAAGTCCTATATTCTGCCTTAAAAATTCCCAGAACTCCTCACGGCGCGAATGTGAGGTCATTCACCTTCTCTGTGTAGTTCCACAGACCTGCACCCCACAGGTAGGCAGTATCCCAGGAGAACCTCAAAAGCCCCCTAGGAAAAGGGACTTCCCAAGGCAGGATATAGACTGTCCCTGAGGCCACAGAGCCAGATTTCTCCACCCAGCAGCCCAAGATAGAGGACAGGGAGCTGTGAAGCAAAATGGAGGGCCAGCAGGTCCCAAGTAAGGAGCTGGAGCCACTTGGCAGCTGCAGGTCACTTTGAGGTGTGCTGACTCCTGCTCCTGCTCCTGCCCTGAAGGGATGAGAGTATTCCTCTAAGTGCGGGGGTACACACCCTTAAGGGGCACCTGAGGAGGGAGAAGGCTGGGCAGAGGAGGGTGGGGGACAGCCAGGCCTGTTGCCTCCTGCTCGAGCCGCTCCTACCCAGCGTGGGTGCCCCCCCCCCAGGGTCTCGCACGCGTTGCCCTCGCTCTGGGCTGGGGCGGAGGCCTGGGGGATGGGAGGGGCTCAGGAAACAGGGCTGCCTGACGGGACTAGGCTTCTGCAAGAGACCCCCCCTCTTCGGTCTGCAGGGGAAAGTCGGGAGCTAACTCGACTCTCACAGGCTGTGCATTTCCACGGACCTGGAAAGGACCATCCCCTGGGGGGTGACCGCCGCTGCCAGCCCGGCGAAGCTCAGCCCTGGTCCATGAACCCAGGTTCCCCAAAATCCGCTCACGGCGCAGCCTCTGGGGCCATCGGCAACTCTCCCCAACGGGCCGCCCCTCCCTTTGGGGCTCGGTTCCCCAACTCTATGGGGCTCGGACCACACCGTCCGAGGGGGTCCTTGCAGCCGCGGGCACGGGCGGCACAGGACACCGGACTCGGGGACTTGCGGACGCGGGGTGGGCTGGGCCGCGGCAGAGTGGGATCCTCCGCTGGGCGTCCGCTCGGGCTCTGCGTCTGAGCAGCAGGACCGGGTCCCCAGGGCGCCCCGGGCGCGCGGCGCGGCGAACGGTCGCGGAGAGGTGCGGGCCTGGGGCGCCCGCCCGCGCGCCCCACGGACTTACCCAGAAGTTCCCCTTGAACAGTGAGCCCGTCATGGCCGGAGCTTGGGCGGGTGGGCAGGAGAGCGGAGCAGCGAGGGCGCTCGGGGAGGCCTGGCCGTCACCGCCCGCGGTCCCGCAGCCCGGCTCCCGACCGTCGCCGCCCCTGTCCTCGCGGGAGGGCCGCCCCCAGGCCCTAGGCCACGCCCAGTACCGACGCCCCGGCCGATCGCTCCGCCTCCCGCCGCGCGGGGACCTGGAGCCCTGACCCCGACGTGCGCAGACTGCTGCGGTGTCAGGCAACAGTCAACAAGCGAGGCCTAAAAGCCCCCCACCTTCAGGAAGCCTCGGATGATTGGAAGGAACTGGTCCAGTTGCCTGCACGAATCCGCCTCTCTTCCCGCCCACGAGCCCCCTCCTCCCTCGACCGAATTCCTCGCAGAGAAATCCAGGCTCCTGCAGGCGCTGGAGGAGCCCCTGGCCTGATCTGAGGGTGGTCGCTTGGGCCGAGGGTCAGCTCCGTAAAGCCTGAGGACTGACAATGCCAGCGGTCGCGAGAGGTGTAGATGCTTCGGCGAGCCGTGTTCCCCAGGTGCCCCGCTGCAAATCACCCAGCGTTTTAGTCTAAAAGTCATGGAAAGGTCATCCATACCTTCCCCCCTTTGATTCTAGGTCCCTCAGTGGGGTCTTAAAGGGCGTCCAGGAGCTCAGGTCCTCCCAGACCCTTTTCCATTCTCAAGACCCAACACACTCACCACCAATCCTACTCCAGTAGGAGCCCAGAGCTCCCTTCCTCTTCCTCCACTCTCATAACACCCTCATAAAAACAGTCCCAAGGCAAGTGGGACCCATCCCTGCTTTGTAGCAATACCGAGCCCTGTGCCCTGAGCCAAAACTGAAGCCCAGAGAGGCTGAAAGAGTAGCCAGAGACCACAATGTATTAAAGGGATGGAGAGCTGGGTTAGAGCACTCCCCTTCTAAACAGAGCCAAAGCCAAAGACACTCTTAGGGCAGATCTACTCAAGGACAGAGGATGAAGGTCAAGGGTGCCAAGGCTGAGCGCACAACCCCAAGCCTAGAGAGGAGTTTGCCCCTTGAGCAGGTTCTAGCTCTGTCCAGACACAGTGAAATGATTCCAAGGAGAGCTAAAATGTTGTTTGGTAATCCCATCTCCAGTCCCACCACTACAAGGCTGGAGAGGTGGCCTCCAGCCCTGGGTGACTTCAAAGGCCTGCATCCATTCATCTGGTTGTTCAATTCTTTGGAAAGCAGTGAGGTTAGAAAGAAGGGAAGCCTGGCAGCACCATCAGGAGGCAGCAGAGGCCTTGGGGGGCACCAAGAAGACAGGTTAAACCTTAGCAGGAGGGGTATGAAATACTGCAAACTGGAGAGATGAAAGAAGCTGATGGGCCAAAGACAGGACCAAGACTTTTCCTGGGAGTTTTGAAGATTTTGGAACAAATAGTTTAGATATAATTCCAATTGTCTTTATATATATATATATATATAATTTATAATTTTATATATATATATAATTTAAGTCTTAGAAAGTCCTACAAGCTTTCATGGTACATTGTGCTTGATTTTCAAGGCTCAGGTTTCAAAGATCCCTGAATTCTAAATCTCTCCCACCACCTGGTGGCAAGATTTCAAATTGCAAATGTTTTTCGAAGCTGCTGGAAAATATTATTCATTCCTCAAACATTTATTAAGTTCATCACCTGGACAGGTGTTGAGTGAAAAGACAAGTAAAATGTGTACTATATTCAAGGGTCTATGACAATTTGGGGACATTTTACTAACAAAGTTAAATAACACTACAGCAATTATGAAATAATGAAATTTAATGGTCAATACATTTAAGATAACCCATTAATATTTTGACAGTCTCTTCCAATAATATATATTTGCATCATTAAGCTTACTGTACATAAAATTTGGAGTCTTGCTTTGTAAAAAAAAAAAATTTAATCATTGATTTTTAGGGGGGTGGGGGAGAAACATTGATCGATGTGAGAGGTTGATCAATTCCTTTTGGTGCACAGGACGCTCCAACCAATTGAGCCACACTGGCCAAGGTGGAGTCTTGCTTTTTTAACTTAATGTTTCATAAGTATTTTCTAAAGTCCTTAAATAAATCTTTCCTAACAAAATGTTTGATAGCAGAGTGCTGGCCAAAAAGAACACTCTTGCAATGTAAAACTGAAAATCTTTGTGAAGAGAAATTTGGCCATGCCATACAAATTTAAGATGCACCTATCTCTTGACCCAATATTTCCACGTTGAAGAATTTACCCTCCAAATACATTCCCCCATGTGCAAAGTGAAATATGTATGCAGTTAGTTATTCATAGCAGCATGGTTATTCTAGAAAATATTTGAAGCAAGGAAATGTCCATCCATGAATTGCCTCAATATATTATGAGATCTTTTTAATTATTATTTTTAGAGGATGTTTATTAAAGCTGGGGATAGTGAAACAAGGGCAGGCCTAGAAAGAGACTAGGCAGGAAAATGAGCCTAGGCTGTGCTGCTTTGGCTTTCTTAAGTGAGAGAAAAGGGGGCCGGCCCTGGGGACAGGTTCAGGGGGTTTACCTGGGAGGAACTGCCCATTGCTGCCCTGGTTAAAAGCCTCATGGGGGGTGGGAGGGCTTAGAGTTTAAGAGATGCATGCCTGTGGGGGAAGAAAAGGAAGAGGGGGAGGGGGAGGGGAAAGGCAAGCGGGTGTGCTCGTTGGAGGGAGAGTTAGCCTATTGTGTGATATATCTTGAGAATAAAATCATACGAAGTATAAAAAATAAGGACGCACCCTGGCAGGTTTGGCTCAGTGATGAGAGCGTCTGCCTGCGTACCAAAGGGTGGCGGGTTCAATTCCCATTCCAGGGCACGTACCTGGCCCCAGTCTCAGTGCGCATGCAGGGAGCAACCAATGGGGTCTCTCTCACATGAATGTTTCTCTCTCTCTCATTCTCGTTCCCTCCCTTCTACTCTTTTTAAAAATCAATGGAGGAAAATATCCTTGAGTGAGGATTAACAAAAACAAGAGGAAGCTATTTGTGTGTTGCTATGGAACAATCATCAAATATATTTGGGTGAGGAGGGGAAAGGACACACACACAAACTCACAATTTTAAATCCCCTCTGAGGTGGGGATGGGGCTGAGGGACATAGAAGGGAAGGAGACCTACTTTTCTCTTCATGCCATTTTGGGCCTCTGAATTTTTACTGTGTGAGTTTATTACAAACCCCAAATAATTAAAAAGAAACTCTTTAACATCATTTTCACTTTTGCATAATTTCTCAAGTGAATATACTGATACTTTCTTAGCATTTCCCTAATGCTTTTAGAAATATTACTATGATAAATATCTTTTATATAAATCTTTGTTAAAATTCTTCATGGTTAATTACAAGTCAAAGAATATAAACATTTTTAAGGTTCCTGAAATATACTGTCCAGATCCCTCCCCTCCCAGGAAACGAGTAAACCTGGCAGGGGTACTAACCAACTAGCTAAAGCCAGACGAGACCCCAGGACCAGAACCTGGCCAAGCAGAGACTGTGGTCCAAAAACATGAGGGCAGGAGTCAGTAGTTACTAAATTTGCCAAGTCTATGTCAAAAAGTGGAGAGGCTGGATTTTGTCACCAAGGTTAGAAGCTGAGTAGACTGAGGAATGGAACAGAGGGTTAGGACAGGGCAGGAATATAATACACTAGAAAAACATTCAGAAGGAGGCTTCTGTGCCCAAAGATAAGCTGTGTGGTGGAAGAGGTCTGCCCTAGATCAAAGCATGGATTAGAGTGGGTACCATCAAAACCCGAATTTTCCTGAAAGTGAGGTAAGGGACTAAAAAGACCAACTCTGGTCAAAATAGTTTAAGGATGGAAAAACTTGGATATCTATTGTCACAGAAGACAACCTACTGTATAAGGGGGTACTTTTTTTTTTTTAAAATCAAAAACCGTTAAGAGTGAATGGCAAGCCACAGAATAAAAATTTATGATACATTTGTCCTACAAAGGACTCATATCCAGTATACATAGAAAACTTATAAAACAAAACCATGACTCTTTCTAGGGCTGGAGCAGGAAATACGTAAGGTAAGCTTAGAGTGTCTCGCAGATCCAAGAAGCACACCTACACACACAAAACTGGGGCACCATCAAAGGATCACAGGAGCCAATGGAAAGAGCTCACAATGGCCAGCCCTGGAACAATTTGAATAACAAGACATATTGGATCTGATTTGAGACTCCAATCAATTTCAAAATGTAGAATGTCCTAAAAAGGACTAGTTGACTCCTCAAAAAAATCTGTCATGGCAAACAATAAAAAGACGAATGAAATATTCTAGATTTAAAGAGAATGAAATAGACAAAGTATACATAATACATAAATTTTGCTTGGATTCTAGTTTTAAAAAAATAACTATGTCCAGCTGGTGTGGCTCAGTGGTTCAGTGTCAACCCATGAACCACAAAGTCACTGGTTTGATTCCCAGTCAGGGTACATGCCCAGGTTGTGGGCTCGATCCCTAGTAGGGGGCATGCAGGAGGCAGCCAATTGATGTTTCTCTCTCAATGATGCTTCTATCTCTCCTTCTCCCTCCCTCTCTTCTCTACAAATCAATAAAGACATATTTAAAAACAAACAAAATTAAAAAATGGTAAAAGAACATAGGTGTCATGATGAACAGGTTAAGAGAGGAGGAGCCATTTAATAAATGGAGCTAAAAAAATTGGATATGCATATGGAAAAGGGAGAAAAAAGATTCCTGATCTCTACATAAAAATAGTAACTCCAGATGAATTGTGATGGTCAACCTTATATCAACTTGTCTAGGCTATGGTACCCAGTCTTTGGTTAAACACTAGTCTAGATATTGCTGTGAAGGTATTTCTTAGACATGACTAACACTTAATATTATCAGTAGACTTTTGAGTAAAGTTTATTATTTTTCATATGGGTGGGTCTCATCCAGTTGAAGGCCGTAAGAGATCCACAAAGGAAGGAATTTTGCCTCCAGTCGCAACTGTTCCCTGGGTCTCCAACCTACCAACCTGCCCAATTGAGCTTGCCAAACCCCACAATCTCATTATATATACATATATACATTCTCTTTGTCATAGTTCTCTGGAGAACTCTAATATGACACGAATTAATCTCTTTGATGACAAAAGCAAACCTTTAAAACACTTAGTAGAAAATAGTTATCTTTGTCACTACAGAATAAAGATTTCCTAAATAAGACCAAAAATACCAACCATAAAAAAATGACTAACTTGATTAATTATAATTAAGAGATGCTTATAAAAAGGTACGTTAATGCCCTAGCTGGCTTGGCTCAGTGGTTAGAGCGTCAGCCCACAGTCTGAAGGGTCCTGGGTTCGATTCCTGCAAGGGCACATACCTCAGTTGCAGGTTCAATCCCCAGCCCTGGTTGGTGTGTGAGCAGGAGGCATCCAATCGATGTCTCTCTCACATCAATGTTTCTAACTCTCCCCTCCCCGCTTTCCACTCTCTGAAAAGCAATGGAAAAAATATCCTTGGGTGAGGATAGAAAAAAAAAAAAAAAAAAAAAAGTACATTAACAAGCTATACAGTAAGATATTGATAAATGTTCACAATGCAATTTGTTCTGATCTCTCCCTTCTCAATTTTTTTTGTTTAATCCTCACCAAAGGATACTTTTTCATTGCTTTTCAGAGAGGGAGAGGAGAAAAACATCGATGTGAGAGACACATCAATTGGTTGCCTCCCACACCAGCATGTGCCCTGCCGGGGATGGAGTCTGCAACAGAGATACATGCCCTTCAGTTCGAGGGCTGATGCTCTAACCTGAGAAAACCAGCTGGGGCTCCCTTCTCAATTTTTGTCCCAGTCTTTGATACTTCACTCGGCATTTTTTAAACTTCCTTGAAATTTTTCGACATCCCATTCTTTTCGTTTCCAGTAATTTTTTATGCAGAGAAGCCAATGAGGCTCCTCAACATTACCAAATGTGAACTTTGCCACCGATATCCAGTTAATGAATTTCTCTGTAATCAAATACAAAGCACTCTAGAATCTTGCGAAGAACTTAGCTGTGAATTATCTAAGCCCACTCAGATTAATAGTCAAGTAAAATAAGCTACAAAGCAATGTTTACCAATTCCTCAAAGTAATCGCAGCTGTTTTAAAGGAATCACTCAAACTACAGGAAACCACCAAGCAATATGGAACTTTTATTTTTAAGGTGATTTCTGTACATCTGGAGTATGAGAGTAATCCTTTTACAAATGGAACCGATTACTAGAAGAAACAATGATAAAACCAAACTGGCATTTGACGTGAATCCACAGGAGTTTAAGCTTCAAATCCAGCCAAGAAGTTTGTTACAATTTCTTTCAGCTTTGCATCTGACTGTTCAGAGATCTTTCCATCAGCCCTATTTGGAAATAAAAGCATATCATCAGTTCTGACCTGGACAAAAATTCAATGCCTAGGCTAACTACAAAATACAAAAGAATTTTAGCAAGGCTTTGCTAAAAAAGAGGCCATCAATTGTGTTCAAACCTGATATTGCCCAACAGGGCTTGATGTTGGCTGATAACATGAGACAAGAAAGCATTCTCAAACTTTGTGATCTTGCTGGGCTCCAGTTTATCAAGATACCCCCTTACACCGGCATAAATAACAGCCACTTGCTCTTCAATAGCCATGGGAGCTGAAAAAAAAAACAAAAGGATGACAGTAAGTTATTCAAATAAACACCATGTTACCAAAGTCAGAGAAACTTACTTTTTCCTCCATTAACATGTCTCTTCGTATCACCTATTTTCAGATTCTCAGTAAGAAACTCCATCCCACCTCCCTCCCCAGGAAACTATTTTTCTTACATTTGCAATCCCTAAAGTATAATATTAGGGCATATTCCATATGCACTATTTATCATCTGGCAGTGTTTATACTGTTTTGGGTATAAATAATTTGCTGCAATTTTATAACAAGATAAATGCATACTAACATTCTTTAAAATACACCGCCAAATTCTACACTCAATATAGTGGGGCGGGGAGAGCATCTAATAAGTCTTAATTCCACCAAATTATTAAATATATTTAGTAAGTTTTGCTGGTTATCAAGTTTGTAGCATTTACACTTAAATGGTAAGAACTGTCTGTACTTTGATTAAATAAGATGGGCATCAACTGCATTCAAAAGGCAGTACCTCTCATTAAAAACAACAGCACATATTACAGCTTGTAGGAAGCTATGTGATATTCCCACACAGTACGAACTTGACTAAATAAAGAGAACTCACAATACTGTCCTTGCTTCAGCAGCTCAGTCAGACGCACACCACGACTCAAGAGCTGTTGAGTGGCAGCATCGAGATCAGAACCGAACTGAGCAAAAGCAGCAACCTCACGATACTGAGCCAATTCCAGCTTCATGGTACCTGCCACCTGAAATATAAAATTGGTTAACTCCTACAATACAAAAATACTAAACTCAATGACACAGAAGCACTATATAAATACACTCTGAATTTAAACCCAATGATACCTCTCCTCAACAAAGTGATGCAAATTACCTGCTTCATGGCCCTGGTTTGGGCAGCAGATCCAACACGGGACACAGACAAACCAACATTAATGGCAGGGCGAATGCCTTTGTAGAACAATTCTGTTTCCAAGAAGATCTACAATGTAAGGAGAATACGCATGCTAGCAAACTTAAAGAAATCAACATTTCAAAACTAAGACGCTGCTAAAAAACTGAAGCCCAAAAACACTGAGGAGGAATGCTCAATGATTTCTTATGGTAAATAGCCCCGCAACTCTTTCACAACCAAAATCAACCTACATATTTCATTGCTGAGATTAGGAGATGTGCATGACATGAAAAAAAGGTAACATTTTATTAAAATATATACAGATGAAGTGATATGAGCTCTAGGATTTGCTCAAAATTATCTAGGGGGAAGAATAGCAGGGGTAAAAATGAAGCAAGAACAAAGTACTCTATATCATAAATTGATAAATAGGTGAAACATACAGTGTTTTGCTATACTATCCTCTTTACTTTTGCACACATTTGAAATTTTCTGTAATAAAAAATTAAAAAGCTTTTAACAAATCAGTTCATAACCACTATTCTCAACCAATGCCTTGGAATCATCCTCAGCTTTTACATTTATATTAAACATAAAAATGATACCTGTCCATCGGTGATGGAAATGACATTTGTTGGAATGTAAGCAGACACATCACCAGCTTGTGTTTCTATGACTGGTAAAGCAGTCAAGGAGCCACCGCCAAAAGAATCATTCATTTTGGCTGCTCTCTCTAGCAGACGGGAGTGTAGGTAGAACACATCACCAGGATAGGCCTCACGACCGGGGGGTCGGCGTAGCAGCAAAGACATCTGACGATAAGCAACAGCCTACAGTACAGAAAAGGGTTATAAAATCCATCTATTAGACAGAAGCTACATTTGGTCAACTTTCACTATAGTACAAACATACAAAGAGAGTCTAAAAATACATCTCTTGACCTGTTTGGATAAGTCGTCATAGATGATCAAAGCATGTTTGCCATTATCCCTAAAATATTCTCCCATAGAACAGCCAGAATAAGGAGCCAGGTACTGAAGTGGGGCAGCATCAGAAGCAGTAGCTGAAACCACAATGGTGTACTTCATGGCATCTGAGGAGAAAATAGATTTTAAGTTTTACACGGCTGTCAATATTGTTATTTTTAAATTAGAGGCTACTGTAATGAAAATTATCTAAATGCTTTACTACTAAGTGATTTCCTACTAAGATTAATCAAACAGCTTCTACTTTAAAGAAATTGATAAAAGCTTAAAATTTATTGTTGTTTTATGCCAGTTTTTACGTACTGTTTTTCTTTTACCTATTAATTACATTGATAGTTAAGTCCATTAAGGAGTAATTAAAATCAGCTTTCATTAAAAGTATACACTATTCTAAGACTGGCAGCTATAGGACTCCCAGGTAACAGCAATGGGACTAAAGTTCTTTTAAATACCTGCATCTGTAAGTCTCTTCACCAACTGGGCAACAGTGGATCTCTTCTGACCAATAGCAACATAGATACAGTATAACTTCTTCTTTTCATCAGTTCCATCATTGAAACGTTTCTGGTTAATGATTGTGTCAATAGCAATTGATGTTTTGCTTTAAAAAGCAAAAGTAAACATAAAACCATAAATCAAAGAAAAACATTAATCAAACATAAGTAAACAAATTAACTAAATATTTCAAAGAACTTCACAATTAAAACTTCACTACGACTAATCCACATATCACATTCTTTTCTCCCCATTATATCCAGAGCATCTATCATTCCAACGCTACAAAGTAATCTTTTCATAGAGTCAATTTTAGTTAGAACTTTGAACAAGCTACTGAGTCTTTACCCAGTCTGTCGGTCACCAATAATCAGCTCACGCTGACCACGACCAATTGGCACCAAGCTATCCACAGCCTTAATGCCAGTCTGCATTGGTTCCCGCACAGAGATTCGAGGAATGATCCCAGGGGCTTTCAAGCCAACTCGCCTGCGGGTCTTGGAACCAATTGGACCCTGTTAAACAATAAAAAGAAATCTCAGAACAATCAGTGTTCATATTTGTTAAAAACTACAACCACATTTAATGAATGATAAACCTACCTTTCCATCAATGGCATTACCAAGGGCATCTACTACACGGCCCAGCAGCTCCTCACCAACGGGAACATCCACAATGGCTCCTGTTCGCTTCACAATATCTCCTTCCTTAATCAGTTTATCATTTCCAAACACGACAACACCAACATTGTCGGGTTCCAAGTTCAGAGACATACCCTACATAAAAGACAATTGACCACCAGTGAACTCGAGTGGCTCTTCTCCCCACACACCAACACTACATGATATGAAAAACAGCTAGGGGGGGAAAGGCAGTATTGTCCTTTAGATCTGGTTTACTCCTAAGGATTTTTCTAGTAAATAATCTTCTTTGGTTAAAACTTTTAAAATAGTGCCTGACCAGAGAGTTTAGTTGGTTAGAGCATCATCCCAATATGCCAAGATTGCAGGCTCGATCCCCAGTCAGGGGACATATATAGGAATCAAACAACAAATGCATAAATAAGTGGAACAATAAATTAATGTTTCTCTCTCTAAAAACCAATAAATATTGTTTAAAGACTTTTAAAATAGCAACATGTTCCCTTGACTAATCTTAGAATAACATTATCAACCTAACAAGCTTCTTATCATATACTCAGAGTACATAGAAGCAAAGAAACTGAACATGTTAAGCTTTTTCTACTGCATTTCCTTTGACCATGTTTTGAGCTGAGTGATCAATATGAAATAAAGTGATGAAAAACAACTGAAAAATTTAAGACATACTTGATTTGCATCTTTTGATCTGTAAGAAGCTCTATAAACAGTTTAATTATCTACTGAGAATCTCTACTTGTCAGGTTAATAGAAAGTGAAATTAATTAAAAGCTACCCAATCAAGATCAAATTTTCGTAATATAATAGTACTTGGGTCATCTCTTATCATTATAACCATATTTCAAAATGGTAAGATTTTGCCAAGCCGGGCGTGGCTCAGCAGTTGAGCCTCAACCTAGGATCCAGGAGATCACAGTTCATTTCCTGGTAAGGGCACATGCACAGGTTGCAGGCTCGATCCCCAGTCAGGGCATGCAGGAGGTGGCCAATCAATGACTCTCTCATCATTGATGTGTCTCTCTCTCTCACTCCCCCTTCCTCTCTCTGAAATCAATAAAGATATACTAAAAAAAAAATTTTTTAAAAGGTAAGATTTTTAGTCCCTATGTTATGACTAAAACAAAAAGTATATTCCAGAAACTCTGTCTGGACAGTAATGAAAGATCTGGAGAAGTACTTAAAATACAAAGGAATATCAGAGTATCACTGGAGGTACTGAATATTTAGTCAAAATCCCTGACTTCAATATAACAGTCACTAACCACATGTGGCTTCTTAAACTCAAATTCTTAAAATTTGGTCCCTTAGTCACACGAGCCATCTTTTACATGCTCAATGGTCTCATACATATACTAGTTAACATATTAAACAGCACAGGCACAGAATATTTCTATCACTGCAGAAAGTTCTATTGGAATGGACCAACTCTTAAAAGCTAAAAGGAGACTCAAGAGTTCATCTATTTCAGCCTAACCTTTCAAAGGCATAACATATACACACTGAAGATAAAAGAGGTTGAATTTTTAATATTTTCAACAATAAAGATAAATTAAAAAAAAAAATTTTAGTCAAGGTTTTACAGATACTGATAAAACTTTCGGCTCTACAATTAGTCTTCCACATTAAGCAGCTCTTTTTCTATATCCAGATACTAGCAAGAGGACCAAGTTGATCCTTTCCCCTGTGTACTTAGTAGATAATCCTACTGCCCCTGGTCCATCTAGTATCAGGCTCTGCTTTCCTCAGAGAACCCATGAATCCTACTACTTTTACTTCTCGTTCCACTGGCCAACTAGGTTCAACCTAACAGAAAGAAGTGAACTTGTATCATCAGGGAGCTTATGACAGTCACACCAGTAACTCACCTCTACCAATCATAGATCTACTCTTACTAGAAATACAAAGTCAATGACTTTGAACTTTCCACCAGAAATGAATTTAATGCAAGTTATCAAACGCTTTTGTATAAGATGATCTTAACAGCTTACAAAGGACGAACTTGAACTTCTCAGAATTTGGTTGAAGATTTACTAAAGTATATATTTAGGGGCTAATGTCTACAACTTATGTGTAAATCAAGTCTCTAGAGTAAAAACCCTTAAATTAATTTTCTCAATCTATTTGAAACCACAAAAACCCTAAAAGCCTAAATGAATAACTAAGTGAAGACTCCAAACCCTGAAACAGCAAAATATCATTTTATAACTTACCTTCAAGCCTGAAGAAAACTCTACCATTTCTTCTGCTTGAACATTCCTCAGCCCATGTACTCGGGCAATACCATCTCCAATACTTAAGACACGCCCAGTCTCCTCAAGGTCAACAGAGGTATCGGCTCCAAGAATCCGCTCTTCAAGAATAGAGGACATCTCAGCAGTGCCTATTGAGAGAGGACAATTCCATTACAAAAACTAATCTGGTCCCAGTTTCTTTTCAAAACCTATTTGCCTAACAACATAAATACTAGTATTGTGATCAAAATAATCAAATTATATTCCAAAATGCAACACATACAGTTCTATTCAAAAAAGCTTGACATCTACCACTCTGAAAACAAACCAAGTGACTGAAACTTCATAAGACAGTTAAGAAGCTAATAAAATTAAGCAATATCCTTAAAATATTTTCTATTTTCTACTTCTTTGATTCCTATGCTTACCTCCCCACTTCTATATAGAATTTGCAATGTGCAAATTCATAGATCAGCAGCTACTGCCTTTGAAAAACACAGAGGTAAAAACTGTCTACTTTTTGTAATATTTTTTAGAAGAGGAAAAAACTCTCATAGATCAGAAAGTATGCCCACCACCTGACATATGTGCATTCTGTTTCCACTCAAGGGTACATTATCAGAACAAAGAAGCTGTACTAACGTCAAAAGAGAAATATGCAACTGTAGTTCATTTCACTACGAAAAGCAAACCTACCAAGACAGGACTAAATGGCACACTGTGGGTTAAGAATCTGAGGTTCTGCAGTAACTAAAATTGAGAGAAAAAATTAACAAATGGGGGGAAATCCTGCAACAACTATATAACTTATTTTTCATTTAACGATAAGGTAGTAGGTGTGGTGTAGATTTAGAAATAATGACTTACCAGTCTTCTGAAGACAAGTGTTAGAGGCATGGAGATTCCTTGCGGCAATAAAGGATGATCCCAAAGTATTTTTGGAGACCTAAGACAAAGACATTTTTTTTTTAATCTGATTTATAAAAATCCTTTATAAAACTGGCAAGCTTGGATGTTGGCCTAGTTTGATCAAGTTACCTGCTAAAATATTAATTATACTCACAATATCTTACTTAAAATTGTAAGACTATTAATAAGATGAGAAAATACATTTTGATATGTAAAAACTTATTTGCAGTTTCTGGTACACTGTAAGTACAAGCAACAGTTAACAGAGTATCTTTCCCTTTAAAGGCATCAGGTACTATTATTTTGACCTTAGAGGTTTATTTCATTTGATTTCTATAAATTGTCAATAATATAAACTGCTTCCTAGAAGGAGCAAATCTCAATAAATTACCTATTTAAAAAAACTAGCAAACAAAAAACTGTCAATGTTGGAATTTGACTAGAAATTAAGAGATATGGCATATGCAATTTTTTTAACTGCCTTCAACAAAACCTGCATCAATCTGGACCCCTCCTTCTCCTTCAGATTTTAATGCTGTGATTGGTCACGATCCATTCTGAAGTGTCTATAGGACCTGGATGAAATCGTTGACAATGCCTTTTGATAAAAGAAACCCAATATGCTACCAGCGGTTGTGTTAGGGAAGTAAAATGGCCAGTCTATTTCACCTTTCAAACTGACACTACTTTTACGACGGAGAAAATAAGTAAATGTAAAAACGCTTACATAGGATTTAAGGGTTACGTTCTTAACTTCGAGATAAGTAATGAAGGACATTGACCTTTACAGGCATTTTCCAACCTATGTTCTATTTTCCTTGCGTTCTCAATCACTGTCTAACAATTCCACAGGGACGGAATCTTAAAACATGTCGAAGTACCACAGAGCAAACCCTTCTGCTAGATTTGGACAATTTAGAAGCCAGCTTCACTGCTGTCACGGTATCCGCTACATGAAATGCATACTTGCACCTGCTCTGTGTTTTCACAATAGTCTCAGTATTCAGCACGAACAGGTCGCCGAAGTACTCAAAAAACCAGCTTCATGTTTTGCTCTCCTCTGAACTGACCTTCGGGCAGAGGTGCAATGCCGGGGCCCGCTGACCTTCATATGTCAGGCTTCCCCAGCTCACTCTGACCTTCAGCGAGGGAGTCCCGGAGACCCCGCGGGGCCGGGCCTCGCGTGTCCGAGCGGGCTTCACACATCTAGCACCCAAGCCCTGACCTTTACCCAAGGCCCCGCGTGAGCCGCCCTCAACCAAAGACCGGAATCCTCCTGAGGCCCCATCTCTGGAAAGCACGAAGGTCACTGTTTTCCCTGCACCACCCTGCGCCAGGCCGCACGGATGGCGAACACAAAGGCCCTTCCGCCGCCAGCCCGGCCGAGTAAGGCCCGGCTGGAGCAGCCAGCAGTGCAAGATGGCGGCGCCTGCCACAGCCCCTCAGCCTCCTTGCAGAAAGAGCTCCCGAGCCAGCGCACCATCACCAACCCGCTGCTGCCCCCACCGGGCCACCTTCCTCCCGCCGGTGCCCCGCGCTCACCAGCCCGGCCCGCCGAGGGAGGGCGCGGGCCACGGCCGCGGCGACGCGCACAGACAGCATTCTTGCAGCTCCTTGGTAGCTCCTCTGCAGCTGCAGCCTCGGACTGACTGGGACAAAATGGCTGAGCGGCGAGGAAGGTCAAGGCAGCCAGCCCACCTGACCCGGAAGTACCGCCCCTCACTTTCACCTCCCGGATATAAATCTGCCTTTTGCGAAGTGGGGAGTTTTACCTTTTTTTTTTTTTAAAGTGTTATTTTTAGATTTAAACTTAAAAAATGAATGAGTAGACCTTTGCCAGCTTCCTCCCAGGCATTGGTTACACATTTACTTTGGTCTTTCCAGTTGACCTTGTGGCTGCCCGGGGCGCCCACGTGGGTAGCAGAAGCAGTTATGAAGCAGTTCCCTGGCCATGTTGTGGTAGGAGGTGATGGTGGCATCCCCCTGCCCGGTGCGAGGTGTTGTTGACACCCCGTCTGAGGGCCCGGCAGGTAGGTTGACCCTGAGGCGGGTTGGTGGTGTCCGGTCTGAGACTACGGCTACTAAACAGTTTTCTGCAAAAAAGGGGTGATCCTTAGAGCAATGGGGTTCCACCCCTGACCCTCTCTGTGGAAAATTTTGACAAGCACCCTGTGGAGGAAAAAGGGGCCACACACTAAACCTGAGAAGCTCAGGGGAGGCCTGCATGGCAGCCTTACAAACTCAGAGACCAAAAGTAACCACATAGGATGGTATGAAATTAAAATTTCTTAACTAAAAGAGAGTCATGTCTGGTAGTCCTGTCCTAGGCTGCTAGCTTCCTTGACAAGGGTCAATCTTTACCTTAACTGAGAATGTCTACCATCTTTTTTTTTTTTTTTTTTTTTTTTTTTAATATAAACATATTAACATATTACTTATTTTGGAGAAAGAGGAAGGAAGAGAGAGAAAAACATTGATGTGAGAGCGGAGCATCCATGCTGCCTCCTGGGGATGAAGCTGCAGCCTGGCCATGTGCCCTGATCTGAATGGAACTGGCAACCTCTCTGTGCATGGGACAACGCTCAACCAACTGAGCCACACCAGCCAGGGCTCTTCTGTCTTTTTGCATTTAAGATAACATACCTTTGGAAGATCTAAGTACAATAATTCCTTTTTCCAGACCCCCCTAAGGGCACAATCTCCAAACTGCCCAGAGACCACAAATCCTCTCATGCTTATCATTAGCATGTTAATTGGTTTTTTCTAATTTTTTAAATTAAATTAATTTTTAAATTTTTTAATTTAAATTTATCTTTATTGTTGAAAGTATTAGAGATGTCCCCTTCCCCCCCATTGATCTCCTCCACCCCTCCCCCAAGCCTGTTAACTGTTAATTGTTAACTATCCTATACCCACCTGTATAAAAGAAATATGTCTATTCCTTTTACTTTTTATCCAATCCCAGAGATTTCCCCCTTTGCTTTCTCCCACTTCCCTAATCGATCGCAAATGAATTTCCTATAACCCCCTTACATCTTCCCCTTTGACTCTGAAGTATAAAATAAGTGGTAAAACTGCCGTTTTCTGGAACATTTTCTCAATCCATTGAGATTTTGCTTCCTGGCAGTTGTTGTCAGTTTAGCTCAAATAAACTCTTAAAAATTCTTACAGGTTTGGACATTTCTTAATGTTGGTAACCCACACCAAAATGCACTCAAGTTGGAGAATCCAGTTTTTCTGAATCCTGTCTTTGACTTAGAGGAAATTGTTTTAACATTGTAAAAGGGGAGTTCCAGTAGAGTGGTTGCCAAGAATGGTCCAGAATCAGTAGTCTCACTCCAGACTAGACTAGGGCTCAAGTTTTCCTCTACCAGCAACTAGTTCCATGACAGTAGGAACTTTGCTTTTTCATTTGGATTTAAACAGAAATGATGACAATAATTTCTGTACCTACTCAGTAAGATTGCAATGGGATCCCCCCCAACACACACACACACACACACACACACAGAATTTTTGTGATACTAAGATTTTTATGATATGTACAGAATTTAGAGGGGATGTTGGATACTTTGTGATAGTGAAGACTATTAATATTGCCTTCACTTGTTTCTAAGATATCCCTTTCAGCTTCATACAACAAATCCTGGCTTATACTCAGAACCTTAATGGGGAAGTGGGAGTAGGGTATGAGGCTTAAAAGGACATCTAAAACATAGCTTGCAAATTACAGTCAGCAATCCCTTTCTCTAATATTCTACTTCCTTTACAGGGTGAGCCATGAGTAAGTAAATATTACAATACTTTTTCTGGGAATCTGGTAGGAATAGGTAGGAATAAGAAAAAAAATTGGTTTTTATTTTATTGATTTTGATATATCTTTATTGATTTCAGAGAGAGGAAAGGAGAGGGAGAGAGAAAGATAGAAACATCAATGATGAGTCATTGATTAGTTGCCTCCTGCACGCTCCCAACTGGGGATCGAGTCCGCAACCCGGGCATGTGCCCTGACTGGGAATCCAACCCTGATCGCCTGGATCCTAGTTCGACGCTCAACCGCTGAGCCACGCCTGGCCAGGCAAAAAATTGGTTTTTAAAAACAAAAGTGCAGGGATACTTTGTCAAATTTGTAGTGAAGAGAGTGGACAAAGGACATAAAAGATAAGTCCCCCCATCTCCCATACTCAGGGGCCATACCAATTTATCTGAAATTTGGTTAATAGGCAAAGATATATTTGACCTAAACAAAAATAATCAGAAAGCTATACAATATGGTATAGCTTGTTAATAAAATCCTTTGAAAAGAAAGGTTTAATCATTTTAAATATGCATATGACTGACCAGGTGATGTGGGCAAAAGGCCAGACACAGATGTCATCCCCTCAAAATGGGCTGGCCACCAAGAGGGGTCCACAGGGGATACCATTGTTCTGGTCAAAGTACCACAGTCCAAGATATAGCCTTCAACTATGTCGATTTAGAAACTAGACTATGTAAACACAATAGAAGTGGATCTGGTTCTCAGAATAGATTTAGGTAACCTTGGAGAGGTAAAATCAAGATGCAAATTTATTATTATATTTCTAGATGATGAATTGCAACTTTTTTGAATACCTCAACATTTTAAAAATAGAAATGTTTCTTATCATGGAAAAAAAAATGCATATGACTTAGGAGAAAGATACTTCGTGCTAAGTCTGATCCACAATTTGATATTAAAGCACATATCACAGAAGGTTGAGTACATGGTCTACCTTTCCTAATGTAACACAGTACACTACAAGAGGTTTCGACAGTAGTGTGGTCTCTATAGCCTGAGGAAACCGAAACACCTAGTTAGAGCCAGAACACCGTGGTCAGATTCCACCTCTACCACCCGAACTTTACTAAAAACTACAACTCCCAGAAATCCCGGGCCCGTGAGGGGGCGGGAACAACGGCGTGTGGGCGGGACCTTCACCGCAAGCCGTGCAATTCTCCCGAGAGGAGCTGCTCGAGAAGTGGCGGGAGCGGCGGCTATGGAAGCGCAGGAGGAGAAAGAGGCGCAGGTGAAGGGGCGGGAGCCGGGGCTCGCCGCGTCCTAGAAGCCGAGTCTTTGTCACGCCCTCCCCGCGGACGGTTCCCCTGCGCCCGCCACCTCTGCTTACCTAGTCCGCGGGTCCATCTTCTGTCCCGCGTTCTTTTTCTTTGGTCCGCCTTCTGCTTGGATCGCCCTGGAAAGGGCCTTTCCCTTTCTTCCCCTGCTTAGTCTTGGGCTAGAGAAGGAACTGAGGAGCCCCCGGTACAAAATCCCTCCCAGCCGACTGAAGTGGGGCTACTGAACCAAAACCCATCTTCCAGCCAGGCCTCGCCGTTCACCGATTCTTCCTACTAAAATTTTCACACCCACCTGCTTCCCTGTCCTGCATCCCAACCCTAGGAGCCTCTGTGGGGCTTGTGTGTTGTGCACAACTCTTTTTTCAGAGTTTGCACCTATAATAATGCTTTCGCACCTGAATATTGAGCTTTAAAATGATTGATTGGAGTGATGCAAATTATTCGCCTATATGCTGTTTTCGTAGCTTTGGGAAAGGATGGATTGTTTTCTGGTAATTTTGTTCCTTGTGCTTTCTCACTTATTTCCTGACACCTGGTATCTATCTTCTTAAAGACAAGTTAAGACGCGAAGTAAGTAGGACTTCAGAATATTCAGAGAAAGCGTTTCGTTTGCTTCTGATAGCTTCTTTGTAATACCTGCTTTGTGCCATTACAATAAACAAGACTTATAATATTTTTCTTCCTTTTAATTGTTAGGTTGCTGCGTGGTTGAAAAAGATATTTGGAGATCATCCTATTCCACAATATGAGGTCAATCCACGGACCACAGAGATTTTACATCACCTTTCAGAACGAAACAGGGTCCGGGACAGGGATGTCCGCCTGGTAACGGAGGACTTGAAACAGAAAGCAAGTGAATATGAATCAGAAGGTGAGATTAACTCCAGAGTGTTTGAATGAGATAATAATGAGAAGTAACCAAATTTTATAACACTAAAGTGTGCGAAATTAATTTAGTATAGATAAGTTTTTAGTTTGTTTTTAGAGAGAGAAGAAGGGAGAGGCAGAGAGAGGAAAGAGAAACAGCTATATGAGAGAGAAGCAGCCATCAGTTGCTTCCCATATGTCGAACCATGACCAGGGATTGGACCCACAACCTGGGTATGTGCCCTGATGGGGAATCGAACCCAAAACCTTTTGATGTATGGGAGGACACTCCACACCGGCCAGGGCTGATATGTCATTTATATGAAGTGTCCGTAAAGGGCATATGAACAGAGACAAAATGTATATTAGTGGTTGCTAGGGCTTCATGGGTTGGGGAATGGGAAAATAATTACTAAGGAATATGGGGTTTCTTTTTGGGGGGATGGAAATGTTCTAAAATTGATTGTATTGATGGGTAAGCCGCTCTAACTATACTAAAAACCATTGAATTACAGGTATATTTACTTTAGGTGAGTGAATTGTATGATATGTGAAAGATTTCAGTTAAGCTGTTAAAAATTTAAAATAAAACATCTTAGTCATAGAACTCTTTTTATCTTTTCAGCCAAGCATCTTCAAGACCTTCTCATGGAGAGTGTGAACTTTTCCCCTGCCAATCTCTCTAGCATTGGTTCTAGGTATCTGAATGCTTTGGTTGACAGTGCAGTGGCCCTTGAAATAAAGGATACCTCAGTAGCTAGGTAATTTTTGTGACAGTTTTAATTTTGGTAACTGTATATGTTATAAGGTCTTCACCTAAAAGACCTTCTGTTTCTCAGTGTAATTCTGTGTAAGAAATTAACAGTAAATGCCAAAACACTGAATTTAATTAACTCCTTATCATTACTAATGAGTATGTATAATTAATTCAGGTAAACTTGATATTGGTTAAATTTTAGTGTTTTTTTCTTCCAGGATTAGGTTTTTAAAGCTTGATTCTCATGTATATTGGGAAAAGTATTAGGTATCACTTACACAGTTCCCTATAAGTATACAATAAGAAAAGTCATAGGCTAAATCATCTGGATGAACATACTGAATTTTGGTTATGTTCCTACTCTACTAGGTAGAATAGTTTAAGGACCTTTATTCTTTGTTACAGGCATTTCACCTGTATAATGACATTTTTCTTCTGTCAACCCTAAGAGAAAACTGAAGTTCAAGAGGGGCGTTAAATAACTTCTCTGAGCTAGTAAATGGCAGGGTTGAGATTCAAACCCTGTCTGATTCCGAAGTCCACATGAGTATCACTGGTGGTCATATCTTAGCTAGGACTGTATATCTGTAACTTACAGAGAACTGTACAGCTATTCTGCTTAATTGCCAATATAAGGGCTTGGAATTTATATATGTGCTCAAAAGTAGTGTTTCAGGTATAAGAACATGTGTTACATGGCAGCAGACATCTAGACGTAAGTCAATTCAGCAGACACTAAATACTGGTTATATGCCATATATACGTATATATATACACACACACACATATACATAGCACTGGGGAAGCAGAGATGAATAGGATAGTCATTCACTGAAGGACAGTCTGCTCATGGTCAAAGAAGGGAGGTGGGCATGTGAAACTATGACACAGTGTGTGACAGCTGTAACCTAACAAGAATGTACAAGCTGTAACTAGGGCACAGAGAAAAGGGTAATGAATTCCAGGATGGGAGTAAATCTTATTTGCGTTTTGAAGGACAAGAAAGTTTGCCAGCTGAAGAAGGGCTTGGCAGGCAATGGGGATAGCATATACAAAATACATAGAGGTATGAAACAGTGTGGTTGTGGAAGAACCTACCTAGAGATAAAATTATTGCTAGAAATAAGGAATAATTGTAATTATTGTCCTTGATGTCCATTTATGTGACCAGATTCTTTCTTTTTAGTTTCCTCCCTGCAGTGAATGATTTGACCTCTGACCTGTTTCGTACCAAATCCAGAAATGAAGAACTCAAGCTTGAACTGGCAAAACTTGAAAAACATTTAACTTCAAGTTTAGTATTAGAAAAATGTCTACAAGAGTAAGTAATTGAGTTGGAAATGGGGGCAATTTTTATTAAAAAGGAATAATAGGACTTTATCATATTTAGTTTTTAAATCAATAGATATGATTTAAAACAACACATTAAGAAATGGATTCCAAAAAAAGAAAAAGAAATGGATTCCATAAAATGTATTTTTTTAAAGGTTTTTTTTTTGTTGATTTTTTAAGAGGAAGGGAGAGGGGGAGAGAGAGAGAAACATAAATGTGAGAGCAGAACATCGATTGGCTGCCTCCTGTACACCCCCTACTAGGGATGGAGCCTGCAGCCTGGGCTTGTGCCCTTACTGGAAATCGAACCAACAACCTTTCAGTGCACGGAACAATGCCCAACCAACTGAGCTACACTGGCCAAGGCCATAAAATGTTTTTTTAAGTAGAAAATTACTTGGGTTGAGTTGGGGGGTGGTTGGGTACAGACTCACCTTTTCACACAATTTCTTACCTTTCTTCCCTCTTTTTTACAAATAACCTGGGTTTTATAATTTTCAAAATGTATGTGAATTTTTTTTTTACTTATAAACTACAGTGCAATTTAAAGTACATTATATTTTGTTGCTTTTTTTTTTTTTTTTTTTTTACTAGTGCTCTATTTGTCTTGATGCTCTGGACCTTTGTTAGGTCCCTGTTACCCCAGACATTAGATGCTGTGGATCAGGAGTATGTATATGCACAAGTAGTTTGGCAGTGTGCAAATTTATTCAATAAATGTTGACTGTGTATATACAAGGCACTGTGTCATGTCACATTTAGGAGGGAGGCCTTTTGGGACCTCCATAGTTCCTGTTGGCTTTAGGGTATATTAAGTCACTTTTCTGATTAGCAGATTTACTTTCTCCAAGAATAATTGGCATAAATTAATCTTAAAATTATTTCATATTTCTTGAGAATAATCCCAGATGGCAACATGGAGGGGAGGATCACCTGGAAGAATGCCTGTTAACTAGTCTGAGATATAAATTTTATGATAGAAAATCCAGCAAGTATGTTATTTATTCTTGTCTAATCCAGAGTTTAATCCAAAAAGTAATAGAGTTTTGTTTTTTAATAATAATTTCACTGAGGAGAAGAAAATGTTTTCAATTTTACATTTAAAGGGATCTCAAGAAGGCAGAGTTGCATCTGTCTATGGAAAGGGCCAAAGTTGACAATCGTATTCAGAACATGGACTTCCTAAAAGCAAAGTCAGAGGAGTTTAGGTTTGGAATCAGAGCTGCAGAGGTATGTATGAAGGACTGGATAATGTTAGATCTCTTCATACTTCTTTCTGACCTTCATCTTCACAAGTAGGCAGTATTACTAATACTTTTTTACAGACAAGGGAACTACAGAGAAGATAGGTTAACTGCCCAAGGTTACATAGCTACTTAGCAGTGGATCTAGATTCGGATGCAGGCAACCAGGCCCCGAAGCTCAGGATCTTAAGAAGCACTGCACCCATCTTATCACAGATCTGTGGCTGTGGAAATGATTGACATGCAGCATAAAAGTGTTTAGATGCATGTATAGTTTTTCATCTGTGATTCGTAGCTTCTCTTTGCTGGGTTATATATTGAAAATATTTAATGATAATTGAAAATAGTTTTCTTAACTGAACCCTCTTTTTTTGGTCATTGTAGGAGAAACTTTCAGCCAGAGGCATGGATGCTTCTCTGTCTCATCAATCACTAGTAGCACTTTCAGAGGTAAGCTTATTTTAATTCAGTTTAACTTTCTTTTATGTTTTTATTGACTTTTTTTTAGAGAGAGAGGAAGGGAGAAGGAGAAAGACAAAGAGAGAAGCATCTGCACAGCCCCTACTGGGGATCGATCCCAAAATCAGGGCATGTGCCCTGACCAGCAGTCAAACCTGCGACCTCTTGGTGCATGGGGTGACACTCAACCCATTGAGCCATACGGGCCAAGGCAAACTTTCTTTAAAATCTCAGTTCACAATTGCTTCTCCACTTGTGTGGTTTTTTGTGTGGTTGTTTTTGTGTGTTTTTTATCCTCACCTGAGGATATTTTTTCCATTGTTTTTCAGAGAGAGTGGAAGGCAGGGGGAGGGGAAGAGAGGGAGAGAGAGAGAGAGAGAAACATCGATATGAGAGAGACACATCGATTGGTTGCTTCCTGCACTCGCCCTGACTGGGGCCGGGGATGGAGCTGCAACCTAGGTAGTGCCCTTGGCCAGATTCAAACCCCGGGACCCTTCAGTCCATGGTCTGATGCTCTACCCACTGAGCAAAACCAGCTAAGGCTATTTTAAGCATCTTATAAGGACTGTTTCAGTTGGAAGTGAGTTTGTGTGTTTATCTTTGAAGCTCTTTATTTGCTCCACTATTTAAAATATCCTAATGTTAATGCTTTACTGTGTTTTATGTCAGAAATGAGCAGTATTTAGCTGCATTGTGAATATCTCTATTATTCTGTGACTCCATGTTTTTTTCATCCCCAGAAACTGGCAGAACTAAAACGACAGACTATACCTTTGAAGAAAAAATTGGAGTCCTATTTAGATTTAATGCCGGTAATTATTTTTATGAATTAAAAAAAGAGAGTATCTCTTTTAGTGCTTTCCCCAAAGTCACTAAATGATTATGAAAATAGTGCTTCCATGATTAAGGATTTAACGTTCAGGCTGAGTTTCAATGGGTATACTCTGTAAGGTTTTTGACTTTTGAAAAGGATTATTGCATCTTTTCCCCCTTGAGCCCTAATTGAGGTAATATAACCTTTCCTTGTTTTATTTTTCTTTAAAAGAATCCATCTCTTGCTCAGGTGAAAATTGAAGAAGCAAAGCGAGAATTAGTAAGTTCCATTGTTTTCTTTAGGTTTTAAAAAAGAAATAAAATAAATGCTGATCTAGCTAACACTCCCTTTAGCCTTCCCCCTTCCTCCCCAGAGCTAAGCCATAGTCCTAAAGTCACTGTGTATTATTCTCATGCATCTTTAAACACTTTTTGGCATATGTGTATATATATATATATTTCCATAAAAAAATACATAGTGGTCTTTTATGTCTTTTCGATTTTTGCTTAGATTTTCTTGAGTAGAAGGGATGGGAGTGTGAGACATAGAATATTCTAGGCAATAGGAATTGGCCAGTGCACAAGAGCTTAAAAAAGAGGACTTTTTCAAGCTTTGGTAAGTGATGAGGTCCAGCTGCCTAGGAGTATTCAACAGAAGATAGGACTGAAGAAGGTCAATTGGTTTATGGTATAAAGGGTCTTTAAAATAAAGAGGGTAGAGTCTGTAAGGGGACCACTGAAAGTTGCTGTGTGTTTCTTTGTTCTTTGAGCCAAAGAGAAATGTGATCCAAGCTATGCTTTTTTATCAGGCCAGTTATTTAGGAAGATTATTCTGGAATCAGTGTATATAGTGGATTGGAGGAGGGAGAAAGAAAATTATAGGAACCATTTGGCCTAGTTAGGCCATATGAGAAGTAATGAGAACAGTGGCAATGAGAATGGAAAAGAGGTGATGTGAGAGACATTATGAAAGTACACTGTTTAAGGGGTAAAGGACAGGAAAATCTACTTATGTATCATTATACTAATTCATCTCTCTAAAGGGTTTTCCCCCCTTTAGATGTTTATTAGAATCAAGAGTCTGAAAACATTTGGGGTTGGATAAGGGGAGAGATGTAAAAGCAAGGGAATGTCTAAAAGCATATTTAATATTTATAATGATTTTTAAAAATTTTGTTTTAATGTTTTTCCTTTTTGTTTTCCTAATTTTAAATAACAGAAGTTAGAGCACCTGTTTTATGTCCTTCTTTATAGTATTTCATGTGTTTCTTTCTTCCCTTAGGATACTATTGAAGCTGAACTCTCCAAGAAATTAGACATGATGGAACTGTGACCAGAGCCAAATAAACTTTGTCTTCCTGAACAAAGTAAATCAAATAGAACTTTAAAGAATTGTTTCCTCTTGGCATTCCTTAATAACTTAATTTCTGTGTTCTTAGATGAGATAATGTCACTGTTGATAGGATAGTGATTTCTGCTGTGTACTGCATTTTTGTGCCCAAATACATAGTTTTCATATTAAAAATGTTGGTTTTCAACTAGCTGGTGTGGCTCAGTGATTGAACATCGATCCATGAACCAAGAGGTTACTGGTTCATTTCCTGGTCAGGGCACATGCCTGGGTTGCAGGCTTGATCCCCGGTAGGGGGCATGCAGGAGGCAGCTGATCGATGTTTCTCTCTCTCTATTCCTATCCTGTTGTCTTGCTCTAAAAATCAATGAAAACATTTTCTTAAATGTTGGTTTTCTATATTGTTGGTGGTTCAGTGTCCTTCAGTAGTTCTATTAGGTGAACATTGTGGCAGTTGTCATATAGTCAACCATTAGATCAGTGAAGTGAGAAGGAAAGGTTCTGTAACTCCAGTTATGTTTCTTCTACACTTCCCTCTCCAGGGGCTTGCTTTCCCATCAGCTCACCTGCCTACTTCCAAATGTTCATATATGCAGGAATTCAGTTTATGAAAAAGGTGGCCTTTAAAATCAGTGGTAGAGAGATGGATAATTCAACACATGGTGCTAAATCCATATTCACTCTTTATGTCAGGATAGCTTCAAAGGATCAGAGATTTAAAAAATTTTTTTTAAAGTATAAGAAATTATGGGGGAGTTTTAATGTTTTGATTTTTGAATAATCATAGAGTCAGAAACATGACAAAAATCTAAGAACCATAAATTATTGAAATACTTGAAATATTTAAAATTCTTACATGGCAGAATCTTTCATGGGTGTGACAAATGTGCAGGGAAGAAGGAAGGGATATTTTTCACTGTGTATCTTTTTGTACTTTAAAACATTTTATACCATGTGATTAGGAAACAGTTAGTTTTTAAAAAAATTATCGAAATGACCTTCAAAATTTCCTTCCTCTCCTTTTCCACAAATATGTAGCTAAATATAACACAAAATACAAAAAAATTTTGTACTGTATTTCCTTTTTTGAAACTCCATGTTCTTTAGCCATTTAGGTATTGAGATTTGGTCTTTTTCTTAATTTACAGAAGCTCCTTAGATAGTAACTAAATTAATCTTTTGTGATTTGACTTACAAATATTTTTCTAAGTTTGTTACTTTTCTTTTGACTTAATTGCAGGATTTTTGGTAAAGCAGCTTGGTAAATTGATTATGGAAATAACCATAATTCCCCCATCCCTGTGCACTTACTTACCCATTTGTATCTTGACTATGCCACTCTCCCGTCAAGAGGTGGAGTCTCTATCTCTATCTCTTGTATCTGGCTTGGCTCTGTGATTGTTTTGGTCCATGATACAATAGCAAATGTGACAAAAGCAGAGAATTAAAACCTGCTTGTGCATTGGGACTTGCCCTCTCTTACTGCTCTGGAATTTTGAGGCAAATCTATTGGATGAAAAACTACGTGGAGCAGAGACAAATATTTCCAGCTGAGCCCTGCCCCCACCCTAAGACCAAACTGGCTGCCTACTGCCAGATATGTGAATGAGGCCACAACTGAGTCATCAGCAGACTTAAGAGATAAACCAAGCCCAGGCCAGAAGCCCACAGAGTCAACCTATGGAATTATGAAAAATAATAATTGTTCTTTGAAGCTTTTTTAAAGTTTTGTACTGGTTGTTAACTGCAGTAGCTAACTGATAAAAGTAGCTTTTTAAATAAATGTTCAAAGAAAAAAAAAACTATGAAAAAAATCATAAACCATCACAAACCTGAGACCAACATAATTTTATAAAAATGGAGAAAATATTCTCAGGTGAGGATTAACAAAAAAGAAGAAGCTGGTCCATTGCATATGTGTTTTTTTCTGAGCATTTCTGTTTTTACCTGATGCCCTAAGAATCAAAAGTTTATGTTACTTCTCATGTGTCTACTTGGTAACATTCCATTACCAATAGACTATTATATTTATAATGTTTACTGTAGAATGAATTATTACTAAAAATTCCTATGTTATGATTGAGACAACTTTTTATAGATTTAAGTATTTTATAATATTCCTAATATTTCTATAAATGGCCTTGGTTCTGATACTTAAATGTAAAATTCATTGTGGTGATAATAAATTGTTTTTATATCTCAAAAAAAGAACAGTAACTGTGACACAGTATATTTTGAACTATGAGAATTTTCTTGCTAGAATGGAGCTTTGGGTGCAAATTGGACACTTTGAGTGGTCAAGGTGTTATTCAGATAAGGCAGCACGGGCCACTGGATTTAATGAGGTTATACAGAATTTTTGTTGGGTCATTTTAAAATATATATATAACCTACTAATTTTTACTCATTCTTTTAAGAAGTATTTAAGTTACTATGGGAAATATTTATGAAAGGCTTTTTTAAATCGAGAGAAAAGGTACAACATTCCAAATGACACCAAGGAAAAGCAAAAGTTTTCCCCTGCACCTTGCCCAGACCCTGATCCCTGTGACTAGTCCCTGTGTCTCCTTTCAGCATATATCTTCTGCATGGTTTTATTTGTGTGTGTTTTTAACACAATTTGTTTTGTATGATAGTTTTCTCACATAACAATAGTACTTAGAAATTATTCTCTTAAAATCCATTAGAATGCTGTAACCAACTGAGCTACCCTGCCAGGGCCCCTAAGGGGAAATTTTGAAAAGTGGGATTTCTGAGTCAGAGGGTATGAGGATGTTACTTCTGGGTGGCTATTTGCAAAATGGTCACCGGAGAGGTGCCCCAATGCACCCTTCCCCCAGCCATTCAGAACAGGGACGCTGCACCTGCCTGCTCATCAGCTTATCAGGAGTCTCTCTGGGTCCCCGTATGGGCCACCAAACGACATCGACCTTAAAAATAAAACAGTCAGTTATTTTAACAGCAAATAATGGGTTTATTCAGAAACAGTAAAGAATTGCAATTTAGGACAAGCAAGCTATAGCAAAAGTCACAGGCAAGTTCCACAAGTAAAGGAGAGGAACATTATTTTATAGGGCACAAGAAGGAAGTTGGGAGAGGTCAATTTGAATGGAAGTCCATTGGAGAAAAGCATGGTTTTTAATTGTTTGGGGGTTTTTGTTTTTTGTCTGGGTGTCTGGGGAACTGCAATATTTAGTCTCCTTTTGTTCTAGAGGGAGAGAGGGAGATCTTTGGGTTAGGTGGTAGCCTAAATATTTGAATGCTGAGGAGGAAAGCTGGGCCTTGTTGGGAGACAGTTGGTATCCCTTTTGCCCCAGGAAATTAAGGACTAAGATAGTGTTGTGGTCTGAGTCCTGTTTAGGGGCTATAGATTAGAATATCATCAACATATCTAATTATAATCCCATAAACTGTAGTCCCTGAAAGTCTGTCCCTCACACATCATATCTGCTGAGAAGTCACCCCTCCATCTTAATATTATTCATTTGAAAGTAATGTGTATTTTTTTCTGTGGTTGTTTTTGAGGTTTTCTTTTTAATCTTTGGTTTTCAGTAATCCTATGAGGCTCTAGGTGCGTTTTTCTTTGAACTTCTCTTAATTAAGTTTATAAAACTTCTTGTGTGAGTGGGTTGGTGTTTTTCACCTATTTGGGAAAGCTCGGCCATTATGTCTTCAAGTGTTGCTGCTGCTTCATTTCCCTCCTCCCTTTCTGGTACTTCCAGTTACCTAGATCTTAGACTTTCTTGATATATCCCATGTATCTCTTATTCTCTTTTCTTTATTTTCCATCCTTTATTCTCCTTCAATCTTTTTTCCATCTTTTTTTCTCTCCTTCAGTCTGGATACTTTTACTGATCTATCTTCCAGATCACTAAACTCGTTCTGGTTCATATGCTGTTAGAACATCTGCATTCTTAAGTTCAGTTATTGTATTTTTCAGTTTATAGTTTCCATTTTGTTCTTTTATACATATATTCCTTCCAATTCTCTAGTGTAATTCTCCATCTTCTCTTCAACACATTATCTTTACTATTTTAAAGCCCATGTCTGACAACTCAAGTATTTTTATATCCAGTGGGTCTGCTGCTATTCCCTTTTTTGGCTTGGTTCTGTCTCCTGGCAAGATAATTCTTTTGGTAATTTTTTTGGTGGATACTAGTTACTGAGTATGAAAAATTGGAAAGTTTCTAGATCAGTGGCTCTGAACACAGGGCATCGACATCCCCTGGGAACTTGTTAAAGTGAGAATTCTTAGCCCTAGCGAGGTAGCTCAGTTGGTTAGAGCATCATACTAATACACCAAGGTTGCAGGTTTGATCCCCCATCAGGGCACATATAAGAATCAACCAGTGAATGCATTAATAAGTGGAACAACAAATCGATGTTTCTCTCTCTCCCTTTCTCGCTAAAATAAAAAAAAAACACAAAACAATTTTTTAAAAAAGAGTGGGGAAAAAAAGAATTCTTGGTCCTAACCCAGACTTGCTGAATCAGAAACTCTGGGACAGGTCCCAGCAATCTGTGTTTTAACAAGCCCTCCAGGTGATTCAGAAGCACGTTCAAGTTTGAAGACCACTGCACTCTGTGATATCATCTTCCTCCATAGAGGATATTTCTTTAACATCCGGCAGGCAGTTTGTACATAAGCAGGGATTGAGCTGAAGTAAGGCTGGGTTTTAGCATGAGGCCTGTTTTATTTCCTGTTCTTGCTTGCTTAAAGGTCTAGGCCTTTGAGCTTCCTTCACACAACCCCTCCATTATGGTGGCCCCTGAACTCTCAGGTTTGTCTCCCTGTCACTATGAGACTGCTGATTCCAGGGCTCAGTTCTCTACCTCTTGACCTTAAGGAAAAACAAACAAACAAACATTCACTTCTCTGAGCTTCCTTTCTTTCTGGGATCTTGGCATCTCAATTTCTGACTGCTTTGGTTTTCCAAAACTCCAGATTTTTTCCCCAGCCCATTGAGACCACCAAAAGCTTTGCTCAGATTCCTACCTCTTGGCAACCAGTTTTCACTCAGCTTTTCAGCTTCTCTATTCCATGACATTTATGATTCAGCACATTCCTCATAGGGGGAAGCCCTTGCTCAGGTCCTAGTTTCCCTTCTCTCTGGAATCTTGGCTCCTAGAATTCTGGCTGCCTGGGAAGCTCTCTAGTGCCTTCAAACAGAATTTTCTTTTTTCATTTTTCTAGCTTTTCTAGTTGTTATTAGCAAAAGAATCAATGCATCCCAGAGGCCCACATTTATACTTTAACAGATTTCTCTGTACCACCCTACCTTGTCTGAAGTTTACCACTTCAGTGTACATCCTTTTATAGGAAGCAGATGGCATTTCACAACCATGTTATCAATTAGACATGTATTTATAACTGGCTTAAAAGACCTCAGCAACACTGTGGATATATAAAGTGCAAACACTGTAATTCATTTTTCATCTCCCCGTTTATTACTCACTTGGGAAGCAGATAACAACACGTCCATTCAAGTCAACTTTAGGTAGATGGAAACCTAGTAGGGAAACCTCCACACCTTTGCTCATCTAATAAAATCACTGCCCAAGGAAGAAATTCCTGAAGGGAGGAGGTATCCAGTCTCCCTCTCTGAGCAACAGTATCTATTTGGAATAAAATGGATTTCTCAGGAAAAATTATAAAGGGGGGGCTTGGCTGGGGGCCTCTAAGATGGCCTCCACTGACCCCTGCTTTCTGGTATCCTTTATCTAAACCCCTCACCTTGAGCGTGGGCTCAGCTTATTGACTTCTTCATAACACAGAGAGCTCATGGGACATAGTTATACTAAACCTTTCTTTGTTGTTTATCTGAAATTCAAATTTAACTGGGCAGCTTGTATTTTTATTTGCTAAATGCAACCAGTGTGTATTCTCAACACTGATGGTTTCTCTAAATTAGAACTCCAATTGTGACCAGCCAATGTCATAGAAATCTTGACAAAAGGAGTCACAACTTTGGTCATTAATGAAGCTAAAAAGTGGAAAGAAACTGGATTTTGAACCCAGCTGCTCTTTGAATTCTCTTACTGTTCAAATACTTTTTCAGTTAATTCTCTGGGCTTTTCTAGATATGTAATGATTTCAGGTGCAAATAATGATAAATTTACTTCCTCCTTATCAATTTTGGTACTTCCAATATTTTCTCAAGAGATACTATCATGTTATGGTAATACCAACAGAGTAATGACGGTAACAGTAAATGTTTTAGTCATTGTTGTGTAACAAATTATCCCCAAACTGGCCTAAAACAATCACAGATTCTGTGGGTGAGGAATCTGGACAGGGCGACATGGCTTTGCTCCTTACTATCTGGTGCCTCAAGTTGGGAAAATTTAAAGTCTGGAAATGATTCTATATCTGAAGGGTAGAATCATCAGATGTCTTCACTCACATGTCACACAGTTTTTGTTGGCTGTTGGCCAAAGTCTCAGGCTATTGGTCTCTTGCTAAAAAACACATGCCCCTCTTGAGTGGTCTCTCCATGGTGGCTAATTTGGGCTTTTTCCCAACAAGGTGGTTGGCTTTTAAGAGTGAGCATCTCAACAGAGTAAGGCAGACATGTATAGCATCTTTATGTATCACTTCCATCATATCGTATCAATTGAAGCAGTCACAAAAATCCACCCACAGAGTCAAGGGAAGGGGACGTACACTCCCCACCTGGTGGGTGGATTGTCAGGATTACACTCTAAGAAGAGCATGTAGGATGGGAGATGTCATTGTGGCCACCTTTGGAGAATATAACCTGCCCAAAAGAATGTCGTCTTGTGTTCCTGAGTTGAGTGGAAATTCTTATAGTAAAGGGGCTTTAACTTTAAGCCTGGGTTCAGATTTATTTATTTATCATGTCAAGTAAGTCACCCTGTTCTGATTTTATTGAGTTTTTTTTAACTAATAAATAACAGGTGGTGAATTTTTCAAATGCCTTTCAGCATCTGAAACTTCTAAGAAGATGCAGCAAAATAAGATAAAAATGAATGAGGTTGTGGTTGCTCCCTCTGAGGCATGCGTGCAATTCATCCATTCGTTCCATAAATATTTCTGAGCATTTACTGTGTGCCAGACACTCTGCTGGGCACTAGGATTAAAAACACTGGGCCCAAAACGAGGTGATTCCCAGCCCTCATGAACTTTATAGCTAGAATGATTCAGATCCACTTAACTACCTAAAGTCTGGTTTTTGTGCCAACAAACACAGAAAAGAGGTATTACCTCTCACTCCCCCTCCCTAATCCCAAACAAACTCAGTAATCTGATCCAGCAACTCATTCATTCCTGTGACACCAAATCACTCCTTTGGGTGTTTGAAGGGCATGGGTATTTACATATATAATTTTAGCCACCAGAGGGCAGTCATATTATAAAAATACTTTCAAAGGGGAAGAAAAAGGACAGACTCATTTCCTGAAGTTTTACCTGGGGTTCTGGAGCCAGAGTTAAATCACATGGTGGGATTCACCCCAACAGGGGGCGCATACCAGCCAAGCACTCTCCTACTTGGGGCCTGGCAACTTCACCAATTCATCACGAAGCTCTGGTCCCTTAGATGGAGGATGATGTAGTGAGACTTGACCGGGCCTTAATGAAATAGATCAGAGGGTCTCCCAAACCAAACACTTCAGAGGAAGTTAGCTGCCCAGGATCCTGTAGAAGGAGGTGTCCCCACCCCCTTTCAAGTCCTCACTGAAGACAATAGGAGAACATTTGCCGTGTGCTGCCTCCTCTATTCAACAGGCCACAGACAGGCTTGATCTGGCTACAAAGAGAGGCATCGCTTGCACAACATTCTGAGAAAGCAGTAAGGACAGCCCCCAGTCAAACAGTGTCCAGTCAGGGTGTCCCTTCCCACCGAGAGGCCACCCAAGACTCCAGCTTCTCTAGGTGCAACGTGCAGCACTTATCTGTGGGGTCCTGCCAGCACAAGTGAGCTTTCAGGATCCCCAGCCCATCTAGTTCCTCTCCCTAGCTTATGGTGAAGGATTTATTTCCAGTTTTTAATTTTGTTATTTTTTTTTGGGGGGGGGGTTGGTTCTGCTTGTCCAGACTGTTTGTCAAAGCCCTACATCACTTCCCATGTCTGGCCGGGGCTTGAGCAGCTTCAGGAACACATCGACGAGACTTTCAGGCTCTTTCATCCCCCAGCCTCCCCCAACCCCACATCAATGAATGCAGAGTCCACTTCAATGTGAAGAAGTAAAGAGGAAGGAAATAATTAATATCTCAAAAATATTCTCCTTCCTCTGGGTTGTGAGAATACACAGACTTAGCTCAAGTCTGGCATAGGGCAAGAACTCAATAAATGGTAGTTATATGTCCACAATCCCTTTCTGGAATTTCTGAAGCCTCCAGAGCTCTAAAAAGCCAAAGGTCTTCCATAATTTACTTGGCAAAACCCAATCTGACCTGAACTCATTTGGTGGCAAAACCTCACCTGAACCACCCATGCAGCTAACCGCTTGGCATAAGTGCTCATATGTTTCACTGATTACAGGTGTGGTGCAGACTTCACTGCAGGTATTGTGAGTCTATGGTATAAGCACCCGACTGCCTTCTAAAATCTGGAACATTCTGGCCTTGGCCAATATGTACAGTGGTTAGAACATCGGCGCACACACCGAAGGGACATGGGTTCAATTCCTGGTCGAGGGCATGCACCAGGGAGGCAACCAATCGATGTGTCTCTCTCAAATTGATGTTTCTCTTTCCCTCACCTCCACTCTCTCTAAAAATCAATGGGAAAAAAATCCCGGGTGAGGGTTAACAACAACAACAACAAATCTGGAACATTTTGAATTCTGAAATATAATTGGCCCCTGGGACCTGTTTCTATATGAAATCTAGGTTCCATATCTTATCTCTGCTACTATCTAGTTATATGACATTAGATGTGGTGGACAGAGCCTAGGGTGGCCTTAGGATTCATGCGTTATTCATCCCTTGGAGTGTGGGTAGGATCTGTGATTTGCTTCTAACTAATAGAATATGACAAAGGTGAAGAGATTTTGAAGATGTAAGATTTCAAATCAATTGATTTTTTATTTACTTAATGGGGGATTGTCCTCAGTTGGCACACCAAGAAAAAGCTTTTATTTAAAAGGGGGAATGCTCCCTCCCTGAGGTGAGAGACTCCCAGTTGTTGGCTTTGAACAACTTGCCATGCTGTGAGAGGGCCTGTGGAGAGAGCTATTTGGCAAGGAACTGTGGGTAGCCTATAGTTGCTGAGGGCATCCAGCTGACCACCAGCAAGAAAATGGGGACCTCAGTCCTGCAACTGTGAGAAGATGAATTCTGCCAATACATGAGGAAGATTGGAAGACGACCTTTACCCACTTGAGCCTCTGATGAGATGCAGCCCCAGAAAATACCTTGATTTCAGCCTGGTGGAACCCTGAAGAAGGGGACCCAGCTAAGCCAAGCTCAGACTCCTAACCCATGGAAACTGAGCTAATAAGTGTGTGTTGTTTTAATCCACTAGATTAAGGTCACTGGTTATACAGTATAGAGAACGAGTACATTACAGACACCCCTTATCCTCTCTGGGCTCCAGTTGCACATCTGTAAATTGGGGAGAAGTTTGGACCAGGTCGCATCTAGGAGTCTTTCCAGCTCTAACTTTTGGAGACTCTGGATGAGGCAGATGCTGGGTGTTCTGGTGTTGGGAGAAGGGAGAATGGTCCTTTAGGGAGTGAGCAGAGACAGGGCACGGCGCTGGGGGTGCCATGAAGGTGTGCTGTTGAGGCAGATGGTGCACAGGCAGAGAAAAGTGCAGACAGCTGAAGACTCACCCTGAATTCCCACTGACCTATCTGCCAGGCTGGATGCTGACCACAGCTGGCACCGCTCTTGGCTACAGAGACGACCAGCTTCCAAAAGCAGGAAAAACAAGCATCCTCTTTTCCCTGCTCTATAAGGGGGACTGTAAGGGAAGCTCCACCACGCTGGGTACCCACCCCTATGTCTGCCAGTTTAGGAGGGGGCAAAGGGCCTATTCTCTGCAACCTCCATCTTGAGACACCTAAAGCTGGTGACCACAGGAACTGACCTGGGGAATTCACAGGAAGCTGAGTCGGGGAGGGCATCGGGTTTCCTATGAGCTCTTGGTAAACTTCTGCAGAGAGGGAGGTTGTGCTTCTCTGTTCTCCCAGCAGGCGGATCTGCCATGTCTCCCTGCTTTCCACACCCCTCTGCCTGTTGCAGGGGTCCCAGACCACCAACGTGTCCCAGAGGTGGAGCATCAAATTGCTATCTTCCTCCACCAAATGCTCCCTCAAACACAGCTGACACTCAATCTACTGGCTGGAGCAATTACCCTTTATTAAATTCCTGGGGGATGAGCTCATTAAGTCTTGTTATGGGTCACTTCTATGTCAGGGAGAATAAATTTGTGAGACTCTTTCTATGGGCAGCAGGTTAACTGAAACCTGAGGTAGGGATTAGGGGGAGGGGCACACTTGGGTGGGGTGGTAGAGAAAGCCTGAAGAGGTGGGGAGTGTGACTGGCTGAGTAAGGAGCTGGGGGCCAGTTGAAAGGAGGAGGTAGAGGGTCCCTAAGAGGAGAGCCAATACCGAGGAAGACGTAGGCCATGGAGGGGGAAGGGAGACAGAACAAGTGTCCACTGCAGCCTGATCTGCTGAGATAGCCTCCTAGCTGCCTCCCAACCCTGCCCAGACACATGAGTCCAGACCAGCATGAAGTGATAAGGGCCTAGGTCAGGATGTGGCAACGGAGATGGAAAAGAAGGAGATAGGAAAGAACTTGGAAACAAATTTGATATAGAGATGAAGGAGAGGAAAGTTCCCGAGATGACCTTAAAAGATCCTTGGAGAGGTGCCAGAGTACAAGCCCAGCAGTGGCCTGGGATTATTGCCAAGTTCTTGGCTCCGTTGTTTGAAGAATCTCTCTTCATCCACTTTCTGAAAACATGACATTTCTTGTCTACAGTCTTCTGGCTCTTCAATCACTCATTCATTCATATATGTATGCACGCATGCAGCTGACATGAATTGAGTACCCACTGTGGATCAGACATTTCTTTCTTTTTTAATTTTTAAATTTTTTTATTTATAGATTTAAGAGAGAGAGAGGAAGGGAAAAAAAGAGAGAGAGACATCAGTTTGTTGTTCCACTTATTTATGTATTCATTGGTTGATTCTTGTATGTGCCCTGACCGAGGATTGAACCTGCAATCATCCTGATATATTGGAACAATGCTCTAATGGGCCAGGGCCTAAAAAAAATACACTTCTTAGACCAAGCTACTTGAGTCCATTCAGAGCAGTAGCCCCTCTCAGAAATTTTCTTACTTAAATTGCCTTTCGAACAGTTGTGCTGATCATCAATGCTTTTTTAAAATATGTTTTTACTGATTTTAGAGAGAGGAGAAGGGACAAAGATAGAGAGACAGAAACATCGATGAAAGAGAAACATCAATTGGCTGCATCCTACACACCGCCACCGGGGATCAAGGCATGTGCCTTACTGGGAATCGAACTGGTGACCTCTTGATTCATGGGTTGACGCTCAACCACTGAGCCACCCTGGCCCGGCATCGTCAGCATTTCTATCTTTCTCTCCCTCCTTTCTCTTAAAAAATCAATAAAAACATTTTTTAAATGGGGTTGTTAGGTATGATTGGTATCTTTATAAGAGCAGATTAGGATACAGACAATACGGACTGAGGGATGACCACTTGAAAACAGAGGGAAGGAGGCCATCTGTAAGCCAAGGAGAGAGGCCACAGAAGAAACCAAACCTGCTGACACATTGATCTTGGACTTCTAGCTTCCAGAACTGTGAGAATAAATTTCTGTTGTTTAAGCCACCCAGTCTGTAGTACTTTGTTACTGAAGCCCTAGCAAATTAATACAATACTCTCTAGGACTCGAGAGCTAATACAATACTCTTTAGGACTTGCCTGCCTACAGAGGGCGTATATTCTGGGCTGTTCATCATGTAGCAAATCTACTTTTGGGAGGGAAGGGCTGAGGTTGTCCTGGTTTGTCTGCAGCTGGGTGAATGTCTGTCTGCAGTGGCCATGACATATATTAGGACGTCCATGAGGATTGCATATTTGCATCATGTCCTCCAATCTAGCTTTTATCTACCATAAAGTTGACATTTATATGTTCACCTATTTCCTGTCTTATTTCTCAGTTGGTTCCAAACTTGAGGAGAGGAAGAGAGAGGGCTATTTATTGCATTTCCACTCCCACCCCAGCAAGAAAAAAAGGGAATAAACCACCACAGCCTTCTTTAGGGATTTTGTTCTTTTTCTAAACTCCTTTCTTACTGTCACCCTCACCACTCCCAAATAAGCAGTCACCTCCAGGCCCACCTGTTCCCTGTAGAATGGCTTAGCCCTTCGATTCTGCTGGAACATCTGTCTAGAATGCCTTTTCTTGTCTTCTTTTTGCTGCAAAATTCTCTTCATTCCCAAGGTCTTGGCTCAGAGGCCTCCTCCTAAGTGAGGACTTCCTGGGGCACAGGCCAAGTTTGCAGCTTCCTTGTCTCAGCTTCTATAACTTTGGGTACATATTTCTATTATATTGTCATGAAGTCCTAATATTAGATGACCTCCTACCTTTCTTCCCACTAGGACAGACCAGTTTGAGCACTGAATCTGGAAGAACTTCCTCTGGTTACATCAGTGTTCCCAGTGCCAGCATGGTGCTTGGCTCCAAACTAGGTGTCCATAAAGTGCTAGAGAATGATGAGTGGCAGGATGACAGTTTGACATATTAATTTGTGTGTTTCTCACAGTATTTTGCCCACTCTTCTATTTCAAGTAGACTGCCAGGTTGGTGATTCCTTGTCTCAGAGATCTGGGCTTGGTGCAAAGCAGAAGGAGCCTAAGGTCAAAGATGCCTCCTGTCCTTTGAAAACAATCTACTCACTGGGTTTTATATGTGTTGTGGAGAAGAGAAAAGGGAAAGGAGGGGAGATGACCTTTGAGAGAGAAGAAATCATGAGGACCTGGAAGGGTAGAGAAGTGTGGGTGCCCTCACCACTGCACAGTCATCCATGATGGAGGTGGCCAATCAACCATCATGCAGTGGGAAGCCTTTGGGGATCCCAGCCTTGGCAAAGATTTTTGCTTCCCATATTTGGCATGAAAACAGGGCCCAGTTTCTCTTTATTCCACTGGACTTTGAAAAATGACATATCTGCTTGAATGGAAGACTAGATACCACCCTAACTTTTCAGGCACTTGGGTTCTGGGGGTCCTGACTGGGGACAGGAATTGAGGTTTCTAAATGACTGATGTGAAATTTCTTGCCAGGTGGGGCAGGAAAATAGAAATTAACTTGATTTACAGTATATGAAGAAAGTGATGTTTTTTGTATACTTGGGTTGGAGTGAGAATATATGGATAAATGAAACCGCTGTAACCGATAAGGGCTACAGAGACTATCAAGGAGATATAAGACCAACCCCCAATGGATTTATGGCTTAGAACCAGCAGAAGACCAGCTCAATCCAACACGGTGACTAATTTCACCTAGCAGTGACCCCTAGCCTCATTATACACATTGTAATACATCTGCGCACTAAATGAGACACCTCGTGCCCACCATGATTGGAAATGGAAAGCCCATAAAAGGTCACAGAATGGCTGATGGAGCTCTTCTGAGAGGTCTCCACCCTTTCCCTAGAAAAACCCTGAATAGTCCTCTTATTGAATCCCCTACCCCTCGATTCAATGAGTCTCAAAAAAAAAAAGGTAATCTCACTAGGGAGGGGCTGCTCTGCCTGTGGAGTAGCCTGCTCTCTGTCTCACTGCTTCACCAATAAACCCTCTTTCCCTTTAAACTCTATGCTGGCTCTTATTTGAATTCTTTCCTGTACGAAGCGAAGAACCCACAGTGGGTCTCGGACACTCGGGAGCCCAGACTCCCAGAACGCCTGCATTAGGAGGACTAGATTATTATCCAGTACAAATGAATTCTGGATTCTTTTTTTTTAATGTCCTGATATTTTGCTTCCCCTCCCCTCTTTTACCCTGGAAATTTTGCCAAGGTCTGAACTGATCCAGAATTTACTCCACCCTCTCTTCACCCATTGCCTAGAGTGTGGCAGTTTGGGGAATGTTTTACCATCCTCCAGACTTAGGGTAATGTGTCCCCACAGCAGCCTGGGACAGCCCCAGAAAGGGGGATCCTTCAGCTGATGGGTATTTCCTACCTGAGACTAAAAGCGCCAGGAAAGAAAGTTCTATTGTTGCCTCAGGGGGGATGGAGGGTGGAGAGGTTGCTCAAGGTCAAGCTGCAATCACTGGAGGGAGAGGCACCCTGGGAAAGCTAGAGAAGAAGCTTCCAGGGAAATAAGCGTAGGTGAGATGGGGTGGGGTGCTGGCAGGGGGAGGTTGTACAGGATGGGAAGGGTCTCTCCAGCCAGCACCAGGCCTACCTCCAGAGAATACGGTGTTTCAATAGATCTCTCTTTCAAACCTGACTAGTGTGAGGGTTCAGAATGAGTCACCCCAAGGCGTGCCACTCTGGCATGCAGATTATTTCAAACTGAAAACAAGGCACAGAAGGCTCCAGGAGGAAACTCTGACCTTCCCTTTTACTGCCTAAAAGAATTTAGACAAATAACTTGCTCCAGGAAGAGAGCTATCATCATAGATGACTATATTTTAGTAAGACCTAGGTGTGATTGACTGGGAGGAACCTAGCAAGACCCATTTGACCAAAGTCCTCTCTGTGTCCCATTGTTTCAAGATGGTCCAATATACATTCGTCTACTAAATAATTCTTCTCATCTCCCTGTGAATTGCCTTACTGTCCCCTCCATAATTCTGAATGACATATAGGCTCATTTTGCCATCCTGTCTTTAGGCTCTTCATGCTCACGTGAATTCCCTGTGTGCAGGTGTCAAAGCTTAATTTTCTCCTATGAATCTGCTGTAGGTCATTCGAGTTATTCAAGCAGCCAGAAGGACTAAGAGGGGAAGGGAACACTTTGACTTCAGTTGTGTTTCAGCTCATACCCAAGAAAGTGGAAGGGCCCTAGAGACCACACTCTCATGTAACAGACACAACAATGCCACAGCTGACATTAGGATTTGATAGTGATCAATTGCTCCCTACCCTGGCCTCGGCCGATCAGTAGAGCCCACGACTCCAGCTCACTCAGTCACCATGATTAACGATTTTCCCCCTCTATAGTTCAATCTCTGGAAGCCATCAGGGGACCCAGATATTTTAGCACTAGCTTACCTATGACTCCAGGTTTGGCATCATTTCCTCAGCTAATAAACCACTTTCTTTGCTGAACATTCTTTTTTTAAAATATATCTTTACTGACTTCAGAGAGAGGACGAGAGAGGGAGAGAGAAATAGAAACATCAATGATGAGAGAATCATCACTGATCGGCTGCCTGCAGCACGCCCCTGACCGGAAATCGAACCGCGATCTCCTGGATTCTAGGTCGATGCTCAACCCCTGAGCCACGCTTGGCAGGGCTGCGCTGAACACTCTTGTTCGCATTTGAGCTTTGATATGTGCAGGTGAACGTACCCCTTTAGTCTGAAAACAGAAGCTTCAAGTGTCTTTCCTCTCCTTAGCCCCTCTCTCGTCCCTGACACCCTACTCTACTTTGAGGATATGATGACACAGAGAGCAAAGCTCCCAAGGCACGGTGTACTGATGGAACCTCACACTCAGTTGGCCTGGGACACACTGTCTCCAAGGTAGACTAGGGAAGAAAATATACACTGAGAGGAGAAGAGAGCAGCAAAGAGAAGGGGGGAAGCCCTTTGGGGACTGGAGAGAAAAGGAGAGAGGAAGAAGAGCTGTGGCTTTGGGTTGCCCCCCAAAGCAGAGCTGGAGACAAGAGCTTGTCAACAGGCAGTCAATTTGGGGAAGTACCCCAGGAATAGGAGGGAGGGGCAGGGAAGAGCTGCACCAGAAAGGAGGGAGGGCCATTCACAGGGTACCTGCCTCACCAAGTCAGTTTCCATGGAGGACGCCTGGACCATGGTCCTGCTATTTGCTTCTGAGGAGCCCTGTTGAGCAGGCTGCAGAATTGCCCACCCAAGGGAAAGAAGATGAGATATTTATCCACCAGTTCTCACTCCTGCTGGCCAAGGGTAACCCTGTGGCCCTACTCTCTCCTTTGTCCACAGTCAGTCCCAGTGTTCAGGAGGGAAGTCCCAGGGCAAATGATGTCAGCACATAGCTGGAGTGAAGATACGAACTCGGGCACAACACAAAAGAGGAGCATGAAGAAGCTACAGCAAAGAATGGAGACAGGAAGGAAAAGAGAGGGTGGTGATGGGGAGGGGAGGACAAGGCAACCGTGAACAGTCCCTGTTTTGTGGAAAGATACAAGCAGAGCAGAAGTAGCCCTTCAGCAGCTGGGGACCCTCTGCAGAGCTCCTGAGACTGGCTAGGGTAAGCCCTCGGTGTCAGTCTTTTCTGCCACTGGCCTCTGGCAGGCAGGCCTCTGTGCAGGGACAGGGAAGCCTGGACAGTGACTGTACAACCCCACCTCCTTGTAGTCAGGGGCGATCTCCTTTGGGCTTTCCAGGAAGATAAGCTATCTCCTTTGTGTTCCCTGCTCTTCCAGTTCAACAACATTGACTTGGGGTTTCTGGACACATGATTATATAAAAGGACCATGACCTGTCAGAATGAAAGCAAGCTTTCTGCAGTCCGTGTGGCAATGGGAAACCCAGTTTGGGTTATGGTTGTCTTCCCCCAACCCCTGATGTTGGGTGGATTTGAGAATACAGGCTTTGAAGCTTCTGAGGTTTAAATGGAAATCTTGGGAAAAGAAGGGCCTTTTGCCCTTCTGGCGATGTAGAGGACTCATGGAAGAAACCACTGCAGAATTAAAAGGCAGAGCAGCTCTACTAAGTAACACATTTCTCCAAAAAGCAAAATTAGTAAAACGATACCATTTTCTGCAAAATAAGAGGGTGATTTCTAAGGCCCCCTTGGCCTGATGGTTACCCATGGTTACCAGTAAATGACAATTACTCAAGAGGAGGAAGTCCTTTGGAAGTTGGTTGAGGTCCTGCTGTCCCCGGGGCTTTCTTGCCTGGCTGGTGGGGCCCCTCCCAGCCAGCTGGCTCCACACTGTTTCTGTAAATCTCTGCTTTGTTTTTCTTCTAGGGAGCCCCGTCTTGCTCCCCAAAGCCAGGTGCCTTTGCACTGACTCAAGAGAGGAGTCACATGAAATACTTTGCTTCTTTAATCTGAGGTTATTGTTCCTGCTGTCCGTCTATTGAAGTCCTTTGATGAACACTTGTATTGTTCTCACACCTGCAGCCTTTTTCAAATGATCAGCACATTAAAAAAGACAATAACAAGTCTAATTCCCCCTCCTCCCAACACACACACAAGATGGTATTGCTAAGTTCCCCAGATAGATATGTACAGTAGTGAAAAGAGTCTGCAATTGGTGACAGCAGAGCAAGATTTTTGTCCTGACTCTCCCATGTAGTGCTGGTAACCTTGGGCATTCATTCAGCATTTTTGTGTCAGTCATTCATATAATCTCTGCAAAATGTTAACAATATCTGCCCTCCCTACCTTTCAGGACTGTTTTAGAAAATCGAATGAAATCATACTCTGAAGTGTTCAAGGTAAGCTCTACACAAATGTATGTTGTTGGTATTAATCAGCAAAAAGATTTTTTAAAAATTGGAGACGTGAGGGATGAAGCCCCAAACCATAGCACTTGATATATCACTTCTCTGAGAAAGACACCTATTCTGGGCCCTTGGACTGTGCTCTGCGCTCAAGCTGGACTTTGCCCAGATACTTTTCTCTTCATCTCTGTCCTTGGACACCCTGCTCTTCATTCAAGGCCTGGGTCAAAAGCCTCCTCTTTCACAAAGTCCTTCTTGTTCTTGAGAATTAATTTCTCCCTCCCACATGTCCCTTCTCTGCTTCGGCAATCACCATGTTCCACCTGTGAAAAATTGCAATTTGTTTCCATATTGATCCCTGTTACTAGACAGACAATAGTGTTCCTGAGGGAGGTGATTGTGTTCTCTTCCGGGAACTCTGCTTTTGCCCCTTTAGCTCATGTGACCTTGGTCTTGTGTATTATCTTCTTCAAGCTTCAGTTTCCTCCTCTGCAAAACCTGCCTAGCCTTGCTGACTGTTGTGAGGATTAATGAAATACCACATGTCAAGGGCCTAACAATGCACCTTGTGTTTAGTGGGCAGGTTTCCAATAGATGTCTTTTAAATGAAATTGAATGGCATGCATACTTTGTTGGGTCCTTCTAACATGCACTTAATATGTGCAAATGAGGGACATTGGGACTCTTCCCACCTGGTAATATTTTCCCCACCTGTATTTGGTACCTGAAATATCACCAGGAAAGATTAATTCCTCCTCAGAGGCACTCCTTGATGTTTCAATACTACTGGGAGAGGCAAAACATTAAAGCAATCCACCTTCCGAGTTTTGGGTGATGGCAGCATTGGCTGCCAATGAAAAGGTGAGCACGGTCATAGGGAAGGAGGAGTCTGAAGAGAGATTTGGCCTAGGATTGGTCTTGCTTAATGCAACATGTTTATTTAAAACTAAATATAGCTCGGCCGGGCGTGGCTCAGTGGTTGAGCATCGACCTAGGATCCAGGCGATCGGGGTTCTATTCACGGTCAGGGCAAATGCCCGGGTCAAGGCTAGGCAGCTGATCAGTGACTCTCTCATCATTGATGTTTCTATCTCTCTCTCTCTCCCTCTCCTTTCCTCTCTCTGAAATCAATAAAGATATATTTAAAAAAATAAAATAAAAACAAAATAAAAAAGTAATTAAAAAAAACCCTAAATGTAATGTATTTATTGAAAGCCAAAGTTTTAGGATTCTGTGTAATTATTTTCTGACACCAATTCTCCAGCAATGACTGGTTATCCAACAATTGAGTTCAATTCTGACACCAGTTAGTGCAGACCCCACAGGTTCAAGGCTCAGTCACACCAGACTGTCCCATGTCAGATGCCAGTCACTAGTGTGATCTCCAGGCTACCCACACTTAAGCTCTGCAGACCTTAAAATCATGGATTCCCATGACTCCTTCTCAAGTTCTATAATTCTCGAGAATGACTCACAGAACTCAGGAAGGCACCTAACTTACTATTGTTGGTTTATTGTAAAGGATACAACTCAGGAACAGCCAAATGTAAGAGAAACATGGTTATAGTGGTAATGGTGGCAGTGGGGAGGGGGGAGGTTGACACAGAGCTTTGGTGCGCTTCCCAGGTGAGCCATACTTCCAGCATCTCAATGTGTTCACCAACCTGGAAATTCTTTGAACCCCATCATGTAGGATTTTTATTGAGGTTTCATGATGTAGGCATGATTAACGAAGTCATTGGCCATGGGTGATTGAACTCAATCTCCAACCTCTCTCCCCTTCCCAGAGGGGGTGAGTGGGAATGAAAGCTCCAACCCTCTCATCTTGAGGTTGGTTCCTCTGGCAATCAGCCCTCATCCTTAAGCTACCTAGGGGCCCACCAAGAGTCAACTTATTACTATCAACTCAGGTTGAAAGGGATCTCTTAATAACTGAAGGCAGTCCTATCACTCAGGAAATTCCAAGGATTTCGTCCTTGTGCCAGGAACTGAGGACAAAGACCATATGTATTTTTTAAATTATACCACAGGTCCTCTGATGTTGTTTTTACTTAAATACCAGAATTTTCAGACCTGTGGAGGGGAAGGTGGAGGTCAGAGGATGTTCTACATGAAGTTAGTGTTCCAGTTGCTCTGAAGCTCTTACAAGTCCTGAGCCCTTTCTTCCAAATCACAGTATGCCTTCGGAATGTGTTCTCTCTGCCACCCACAAGGCCCCTAGGGCTGCAGGCCCTTCCCTTCTTTCCCGATGCGTTCCCTTCTTTCTTCTCTTTCAGCAGTCCTCAGTTTTAGCCCTTTCGCCTCCCAGAGACCCATCTGCCTCCTGGTGTGGTCGGCCTGGGACCAATCACTCTCCTTTCTCTTCAAGTTGTCAGTGGGCCGGGGATGGGCCACTTTCTGCTGGTCTTAACTACAACACTCATTAGGAGTCTAGGTGAGATGGTCACACCTGCTTCCCCATTAGTGCTTTAAAAATGAAGCCCAGACTCCTCATGCTCACATTCAGCTTCCCTACCTCCCTTCCGGCCTTCTCTGTCCTCTGCTGCCCAGCCTTGCCCTTGAGTTGTCATCCTCCAGACATCCCAGGGCCTTTTCCACCTCTGTGCCCTTTCCCTTCTCTCCAGTGTTAGCTTCTCTGCACACGTGTTCTTTCAGTCACATATATTTATTGAATGTATCCTGTCTGCCAGGCCCTGTGCCAGACACCATGAGGACCACGAGGAAGGGTGGCATGACTCTTCCTCCTTATAAACAACTGTCAGGCAGGCTTCAGGTCCCCCCCAAGGCATTGCCCAATTGCCCTCCTCCCAGCCTCTCACCTGCTTGGCACCTGGCACCACTTCCTCCTTTCAGGTTTCTGTGTCTCCCCAGCCTTCACAGCCTCGCGCTGAGTGCCTGCCCCAGAGCAGAGCAGAGCAGAGCAGAGCAACATGGCCTAGCCCCTCTCTATGGTCAGGTGTGTCAGATGCATAAGAAAGAAGACCATGAATAACAGGCACAGGAGAGGGTGAATGTTGTGAAGGGAACATGCTGGTTCAGGTGGGGTGTCAGAGGAACCCCTTGTCCCTCTCACCCTAGAGGCCCCACAGGTTGAGTGTTGGGTCACAGAGAGTTGTTCTTTTCATTGAAAGATCAGTACATTCTTGTCGAAAAATTTAACTGTCCTTCGCTTTTATTTCCAGTTTTTATTAGAAGTTAGTTACAGACTTTCAATATAGAAGCAGTATCAGAAGGATCACCTGGTTGGAAAGAGAGACTTGAAGCCCAGGACAGAAGAGCCTCGATTGTCCATCCCAGAGAATGAAGGCAGCTGAGTGAGGCGTCCCTCCCATCACTCTCGGCCACCTAATGACTCCATCCACGTTCACGACATCCTTCTGCCCTGTTCCATTCTGGTTCCACATGAACTTGTTGCTTTGAAAAAGTGAGTCTAATGAGATGGCAATGCCACTGTACTTGACCAGTGTGTCTGTGCCTGTTGGAAGTGCTGGCCTGGAGTGTCACCATCAGAATAATGGCCCTGTTAATAGAGTGTTCTCTCTGAGCCAAGAATTGTACTGAGAGCTTTACACACACAACTCACTTCACCCTTACCCCTCACGAGAGCCTGCAAGGTTGTATCAGGAATCATCTGCATTTGACGGGTGAGGACACTGAGGCTCAGTGAGGTTATGGAACTGAGGCAGAACTGGATCTAAATTCATATCTGTCAGATTCCAGAGACGCTGGTCCTCATGACCCTGTCACCTTCTGCTACTCAGAATCCTTTGAATACTTCTGGATGGCCTTCCATATGGAGGGCGTAATTAAATTCTGTTGAATAATGCTCTGAGGCAGAGCAAGTAATGTTAACTCTGGAAGTCGTCTGAGGTTATGTGGTCACCTTAGTGCAGAGGTTCATTCCTGTGCCCAACCCCAATTCAACTGCCGTATAGAGGTGCTGGGAAATCTAGTGAGTGCTGGTTATGCTGGGACAGGGGGTGGTTATGCTGAGGGAGGGGTAGCCCAGTTTTCAGCAATCTGATATGGAAAAGAGAGGGTGGCCCAGAGCCCAGAGATGACGGTTCTGCCCCTTGCACCCCCATTTTCCCTATTTAAAGAGTGATTCTAATAATGGTATCCACCTTACAGGGGCAAATGGTGGAAGTAACCTGCTTGGTCAGGAGGGAACAGACTATAGAATAGTCAAAGCAAGGCCAGTGACATTCTGATGCTACTGCTCAGGTCACCAATCCTCACAAGCACCTGCTGCAGGCCCAGACCCATTCTGGGCGGTACATCATGAGCAAACAGTAATGCTGAGAGGCCTGGCCTTAGCCTCCAGGGCTTATAAGAGAAGTTGAGAGGAGAGCAACCAATATGATTTAGTAATAACACTGCAGAGAGGCCAATGGGTAGACATATCTGTAGGACAGTGTCTGTGAGCAGAGGAAACTTGACAGAAATTTCTGTAGAGGGAATTGGATGGAGGGTGATGGTAAGTGGGGTGGTGATGTGGGTGGTGTCAGGGCCAGGTGGTTTTATGGAGGCGGGATTTCAGGAGCTGGGAGAGTTGAGTATATGATGCACAGGAGATTCCAGGAGACAAATCCAAGGCAGCAGTAGGATCAACTGTCCAGCCCTTCATACTCCTACAGAGGGGGTAGAATAAAGCAATTGCTCTTTTTAGCAATCTAAATATCGCAGTAATAGCGATAATACTACTAATATCAAATGCACCAGCCTCCAGAAATATGCACAATCCATTCACTGTAGAAAATTGACTTATTGGTATTAAATAGGAGGAGCAAAGATGGTACATCAGTAGTGAGGGTCCTACATCAGTATCTTTATAGCATTGAACAAAGTAAGACTGTCAAGGAATTGTTTTAAAACTGAATGTATTAGTCCACGTTTATTCACTCATTCATTCCAAGGCTGATAGCTGTGGTCTTTGTAGTTATTTTCTTTTCTGTTTCTCCTGAAAGAGCCTGGGCTCTTGTGACCACCCCATAAGCTCTCAAATTCCTTGAGGGCTAAGCTAGCAGGGAAATAAATGAATAAATGAACAAATGAGTGAAATAACCTACAGACAAAATGTTTATCTGGCACACACCATGTTTTCAGTTAATTTCAAGAAGGCAGTTGGTGGTAGTGGTTGAGAAAGCAGGCTCTGGAGTTGGGCTGTCTGTGTGGGAGTCCAGTCTTGCTAATTACTGATGTGTGACCTTGGGTAGGTCCCTTTACCACTCTGTGCCTCAGTTTCCACCTTTGTCACCATGGGCTAGTAATACCACCAGATTCATAGGGTTGTTGTGAGGATTAAATGAATGAATCCATTGAAATTCATAGTACAGTGCTTGGCATATAGTAGGCATTCAATGAAAATTAGCTATTATTATACAATTATTTTATAAACTTATTCGTTTAGTTAGCGATGGAAAACCCCCAGGTTTATAGGCAGTCAGAATAAATAAATCAGAATAAATACGGAGAGCTTAAGGGCTTGATCTGAAGGGGAGACTGATGTTAATGGGAGTGTGGGGCCACGGCTGTGTTTCCAGAATCTCCTCTTGGGGATTGTTGTCACACCAGGTTCCAGGATGGCTCCTGAAAATATGAATACCCTTTACATTTTCTTCTCAAACCCTTATTTATTTCTCAAAACCCTGCTTTTAGGGGGCGCAGCCTCTTGGCCATATCTTGAGCAGTGTGGTAAGTTCTCAGCACCTCTTCTACCGGTCAGGTGGCTTGTGCCCACTTCAGACCTTCCCTCCGGGTCCCGCATCCAGCTCGTTTCTTGCATCTCAGCCCCGGAAAACTCATCTTGTGCGCCGGTGCGTCACCCTGCTCTGGGAGCACCGCAAATCAGAGGAGTGGCCCGCAGAGGGGGGATTGGGGCGTCTGCAACGCGTCTAGGGGCGGAGCGCGCCCCGTACCACCAGCAGGTGGCGGTCTACCTGCGACGCCTGCAAAGTTCCCGTCCAGAAACTTGAACGGGATGTTGACGACGCTGCGTGTGAAGAGTACAGCCCAGTATCCCCGAGCAGAGCGGTAGGCGTCCGCGAAAAAGTGAGGAGGGAAAGGTGCCTCGTGTTGGAGTTACTCAAGCATTCAGACACCACGAGCTTCATTCAGGGAGGCTTCAGGAGGGGTGAGTACGGAGCAGCGCACGGGAAAGGGAGCGCTGTTCTTTTCTTAGGGTATTATCTTTGGCTTGTGTCGAACCTCCGAGAAAGATTTCTGGAGCGGAGCTGCCGGATCAGGTGGAGGGAGCGCGGAAAAAAATCCCGGGAAGCCGGTGCCAGCGCCCCCGGCTCTCTGCAGCCGGAGGAGCGCGCGTTCCTTCCCGCCAGATGGCGCTGTCTGGCTTTCCCTCGGCTTCAGGCTCTGGTCCCTAGAGGCTCCCTCCGTAGTGGTCGCTCTAGCCGACCGGCGCGGGCTCTGTGGTTCCGGGCGGAAATGAGGCGCCCAGCAGAACGGCCTCTGGTGACATTTTCTCCGGGCGGCGCGGACGAGTGAAGGGACTTGGTTGTGGTAGAGCCTGCGGAGGCGGCGGGGCTCTGACTGCGACTCTCAGCTCGCCCCGGGGCTTGTGCTGAGGAGGAGAAGGCGGCGGTGACCGTCGTGTTCCGAGTCACCGCGGCCGGCGTGTTCTGGCCGGGAGGTCGGTGCGTGCCCCGACGGAGTGCGCGGAGCGGGCGAGGAGGTGCGGAGCCGCCGCGGAGCGCAGGTGAGGCGGGAAGAGGCGCAGGGCAGCGGCCTGGCTACTAGTCGAGCCGCGGGACCCGAGCTGCGTCCGGGGGAGGGATCGGATTGAGTCGGAGGGGTGCGGGTCGCGCTAGCTCGGGCTCTGCGGCGTCCGGGCGCTGGGGTTGTGATGGGCCTGCTGGCCGACGCCGGGTGTTCGCGCCCGGACTTGGCAGGAGGCGCTGCCCCGGTTGGGGCTAACGAGGGGTTTGTTGCTCGCCCGCCGGCTGGTGACCCTTTCTTCCTCCCGGCTTGGTCGAGTTGGCGGGTCGAGCTCCCCCTCTCCTTCCTCGTACCGCTGGGGCCCGGGCAAGGCGCATCCCTTTCCCCGGGGGCCGAGAGGAGGTTGGAGGTGCCGCAGCCCGTGGGCCGCGCTGCAGAGCGACTTTACGGCCCTGGAGTTGCCTTCACGCAACTTTCCGGCGCCCCGGCGGGCGGAGGAAGCGCTGGCTGCAGCTCTGCCAACTCTGCGGGCTCCGCCGGCCGGGGTCTGGCCCTGACACCTGCCCCTACTCCCGAGAGCCCAGGCGGCGGCCCCAGCGTCGTGGCTGCAGTGGCCTAGGAGGAGGGAGAAAAGGCTTTCTTAGCCTTGGCGCTGTCTGCCTCTGGGCGCTTTCTTTTTGTCAGCAGACGCTTCTGGTCCTTGGGAGGGATGCGTCAATCTCCAAAATTGATTTCTTCTAGTGAGTTTGTCAACTTTATTTAAAAAACCGGCGAGGATGTAAAATGACGAGCCCCAAGTTAAAGATCATCGTCTTCTCTGACTCTTCCAGGGAGCTCTCTTTCTTTCTCCAGTAGCAGCACTTCGTACTTTGTACTTTATTTCTCATAACACCGACTTCAGTGTATTGTTGGAGCAGCAGCTCCCAAAAGAACCAATTGCCCGTCATTCATTCTGCCTTTTGAATCGTCTTCTCCACTGTCACGGAATAGATGCTCACTGGTTGAAGGAGTGAACGTCTGTGCTTGTTCTCCCAGATTGAGCCTCTTGAGCAGTTTATCTTTGGATGTGCTTTTGGTTTCTTACTTGAACTTTTACTTTCTGAATCCTTCCACCCAGTAGGATGAAAATTCCACTGATGATGCTTTGTCAAGGTTGGACCTCTTAATTACAAATACATCTGGCAGTTTTGCTTAGGCTATTATTGTGTAGTGTCCTTGGGCACTACACAATAATAGCCTAAGTTTGAATTCCTTTCTTCTGGGATATTTAAGGATGGAGGCTATTAACTTTCTACTGTAGTTTTGCTGATCCTGACAATGTGGATTCCTCGAGTAAGAGCACTGCCTTTTGGTTTAACACTCATTTTTAGGGACCTACAATTGATAGTTATTACCCGATGTCCTGAGGAGTCACAATGCTAACCTTTTTTTTTTGTAGGAAGTGTAATATTTTGGGAGAGTAACCTGGCTAATACAATGTCTAGTCGAGTACTTTATGCTCAATAAATATAAAATTATGAATTACATTTGAATTCAGGAGATTAGATGAAATTTACTATTATAATCTGAATGTTACTTTAAAAAGAGCTTAAGTGGAAATTTCTTGCACTTCCATGAAATGAGAAATAAAAATATTTTTAGACATTTCTAAATTAGATTCCTTCAGATTTCAGTACCACTGTAATCTTAAAACTTCAAACCGCATCTTTTTCATAATGTTAATATTATAGATGTAAATTTCAAAATAGGCGTATGCAGTATGAAAGGCAGGGAGAAACATAATAATATCTAAAGCATCAGCTAAATATGATTTCTTAATGGAAAATTTTTTTCCTGACATCTTTTTAAGAAAAATGTGAGGGACTGGATTTTGAAGCTGGAAACTTTCCCATTGTTAATCAGCTTCATATTAAGTTCACAGAGTAGTTGTTACATTACTCACTAATTCAGTTTATATTACTCTTAAATGCATTTATGAAAGAGTGTCATAATACTTTGTTTTATAGTTTTCATGATTTATCTAAGACCAATATATTAAAGATAAACTTTAAGTTTTAATTTATTACAGTTCTGTTAGAACTAAATGCTGAATGTATGTCCTTCAAAGGTTTCTATTTTCATAAGTGACATTGGTAACTTAAGTCTCCTTACTATATGACTAGTAACTTCTGGGAGTTTGTGTAGTCACTCATTATTCAAAGGGTTGTTTTGCTGGTATCTATGGTTTTGTTCAGATGTGTGCATGAATAGACTTGATATATGGGTAATTAAGATGTTTTTGTTTTTTTTCTTTTAAAGTTTGGACTTGATATGTGCTAGAGACCCAAACCCTATGTTTGTAACTTTGGTAAATCACTTTAGAACTTTCTAATTTTTCTGCATGTTACCAGGGACATGTTTACTGAATTGACAATACTTGAGAAAACCTGTAAAAGATGAAAAATGTACTGTTTTCTTTTGAACCATACTGATTTCAATATTCTCTATTGTTTTAGGAAAGAGTTTGGGGCCAAAGAAAGTTTCTTGGATAGCTGTAATTATATAGTAAAAATGAAGTAGACACGTTAATAACAGCAAAAATTATGAGACTATAGAAAGGGAGAAGAGCTATTGAGAAAACAAAGATGACAAAACATTCAGGCAGCACCTCTTTATTCTCACAACACTAACTTAATCGCTTACTGTGTGCCAGTATTGCTCTAGTTGCTAGAGCTATAGTGATGAGTAAGACTGACAAGATCCTGATGCTGCAGGAACTTATACATTTAAACCTGAGGTTTGAGGTGGATTTCCAGGTGGGCATTCCAGGCTAGGGAACAGCAAAGTCAAGAGTATTAATGATCTTGAATGGTAAGTGTGGCCAGTGCCTTGAGTTTACAGAGGGATTAGGGTAGAAGAAGGTAGGGCCAGGTTTTGAAAATACAGTGCCTTAGCCTGCTAATGAGTTACTACTTTTAGGGGGGAAAAAAACTCAGGTGGAACATAAAAAAGATGAGATAGGCATTCCTGTTGAAAGATTTTTCTTTAGCCTTCATTTCAATGAGTAGAAATTGTATTTTTTTATTTTGGGTTGATTCTTTGATAGTTATTTTTTAGTTCTCAAATTTCAGTCAAATTTAAATTTGACTTTTGTCATGGAACTTTTCTAAATCCTTAGCCTTTATCTTTAATTGTACCTACTTTCCTTTACTCCTTAAGGACTCATGACTGAATTTAAGGGAAATACAGTAAACAGTGTTTTCTGCTTCTGTGTGGGCAGTTTTTCTCAGCAGAAGTGGGATTGATGTTCATTCAGTCAGTTTTCACACTCAACCCACAAGTCCTTGTGCTAAAAGAATGGAATAGGGTGAAACCAAAAAGTATCTTGCTTGCTCTGGCTGGTGTGGCTCAGTTGGTTGGAGCATCATCCCATATACCAAAAAGGTTGCTGGTTCAATTCCCAGTTGTTGCGAGTCCGGGAGGCAAGCTATCGATGTTTTCTCTCTCACATCTATGTCTGTTTCTCTCCCTCCCTCCCACTACCCCCTCCCCTCCCCTCCCCCTCCCCCTCCTCCTGCCACTTTGTCTAAAATCAATGAAAATATATCCTTGGGTGAGGATTAAAAAAACACGCAAAACTATTTTACTTATTTTGTTCTTTTCTGTGTTCCTGAATTGCTAGGGAGAAGGAAATGTGTGTTGTATATATTATACACATTTATCATAACAGTAGTAGCAGCTGATAATAGTAGAGGTAATTTAAATGTTATTTTACTGTAGTAAAAGAACCAGTGTAACTCAGATTCAGTGGTTGTCGTAAGATTTGTGGCTTTAATTTACAGTGTTTATTTTAAGTTTGTTTCTGTTCTCTTTCATGTCTTTATTCAAAATAGGGACCTCACTCCTCTTGCTCAGATTCTATCACTTAATAGTCAATAGACAGATGGTTAAATCCTGTTATTAATTTGACTTTAATTTTAAAACTACCTGGATGAGTATTTTCTAGATAAGTAAGATTAAGCAAAAGTAGAACTCTCTCCACAGAACTTATTTTTATTTGTATGTGTGAGTATTTATAGCTGGTTAAGTAAAAAACTTAAAAAAAAATCTTTATTGATTTCAGAGAGAGGAAGGGAGAGGGAGAGAGAGAAACATCAAGAGAATCATTGATTGGCCGCCTCCTGCATGCCGCAAACTGGGGATCGAGCCCGCAACCAGGGTGACCGGGAATTGAACCTCTATCTCCTGGATCCTAGGTCGATGCTCAACCACCGAGCCATGCCTGGCCGGGTGTGAACCAGATGATTTTTAAGTTTCTTTCCTGCTCTAAAATGTGGAGAAGAAAAGTAGGAGCGAAAAGTACTGTATAACAAAACAACTATAGTTAGTCTTTTCCTTTATAAAATCATTTTAAATAAGGCATGAAAATAGCTCTTTTCTTAAATGGCTCTCTAAACTTAAAATGATTGGAGTCTTGAATGTTCTTTTTGTACTGCCATTCCATTTACAAAGTACTTTTTAACTCTGCCTGGAATTCAAGTCCATGTATTAGTAAATTACTTCTTTTTTTTTTTTTTTAATATATCTTTATTGATCTCAGAGAGAGGAAAGGAGAGGGAGAGAGAGAGAGATAGAAACATCAGTGATGAATCATTGATCAGCTAGCCTGCAACCCAGGCATGTGCCCTGATCGGGAATCAAACCCTGATTGCCTGGATCCTAGGTGGATGCTCAACCGATGAGCCACGCCTGGCCGGGCATGTAAATTACTTCTGATGTTCAAAGAGGAACAAAATTAAATCTGTTAAAGCTTATACAAAAAAAAAAACCCCTTATGCAGCCATTCTCATGAATCTGGATTAACTAGGATCGTGTTTAGGTAATCTAGAAATTAAAGTTTTCATTAGCATTGTTAGCATAGGGAAACAAGATACCAAAGGGATCAGTGGAAGTTATTTCTTACTGAGTTGTCTGGTTAAAAAAACAAAAAATGTTTATCGTGTCCAGAGTTACCATTTTGTTGGGGGCCTTATAATTAGAGAAAGGTGTTATTGGGGAGAGGGAAGTTGGATGTGGATTTAAAATTCTAGGAAAACAGTACCGTTTTGTTTCTGTATTAATAACAAAAACCTCATATGGTTAAGATTTTAAGAAGTATCCTGTCTGCCTTTGTTTTAACCCAGCATATAAAAGTATAGTTTATTCTTAAACCAGCGTTTTATCATCAAGGGTTTCCCATTATTTTTCGGCACTGCAATCCACTAAACAATTTGCTGTGAGCCTGAGGGCATGTATAAGTGGATAGGCTTTTTGCAACATTTATTTTGGGGAACCTGAGGTCCCAGCATGTGGCGACTCATCTTTGTGTGTACTGTCTTCTGAGGGAGATAGAAAACGGCTTGAACAGAATTCTTGGAGGAAATCTAGAACCTGTATTTTTAATTTTTCTTAATTTACACTATTGGTGCTTTTGAATACTTAGAGCAGGAGTGGGGAACCTCTGACCCTTGGATATTCATTTGGTTTGGCCCTGCCAAGGCAACTGCAGGCAGGACTCGAAATTCAGTAAATCTAGGAGCTTTTTTTAGATCTAATTTTTAATTCGATAATTTTGTATGTCCCAAGAATGATGTTATAAATATCCCAATGGCCCTTGGCAGATAAAAGGTTCCCCCACCCCTGACTTAGAGTCTCTTATCAGCCACCGGGAATTCTTTGCATTTGATAACTTGTTGCCTTCTTACTTGATGCTTGTTTATGCATAGTCCTGGTATCAGGCCATATACATGTCAGTTGTGGTAGTATCTGCCACATGAAGTGATTTGAGCAGCCATTATCACTCTTGACCTATTTATAGAGCTTATATCAGTGGAGAAAAGATTGGTTGGCAAGCAAGCAAAGCTGCTCTCTTCCCATGGTTGCAGTCTTAGAATTTATATTTCAGTTCTGGTTAGGTCAGATCATTGAGCTTCATTAATTTTTAGTGCTCCCTTTCTGTATACCAACCTTTTAGCATTCCAGTTTCTTAACTTCACTCCTGAAGGAAAAAATACCAAGTACCTATTATCACACTGAAAAATAATTGTCAGTATTTCTTAATATCATGATATTCGGGGTTCAGATATCTCTGTTATCTCATAAATGTGTTTTTACAGTCATTCAGATCAAGAGTCATATAAGGTCTGTGCATTGTTTTATAATCTATAGGTTCCCCTCCATGTCTTATTCTTGGCAAATTTTTTGTTGAAGAAACGAGAGTTTTCCCAGCTTGAGTTTGCCAGTTACATTCATGTGGTGGTATTAAACATGTTCCTCTGTCTCCTGGGTTTCTTGTTAATTGGTATTAGGTTTAGAAGCTTGATCAGATTAAATTTCTACGAGGTCTATTCTCATTTTTTCTTTTTTCCTTTAAGGGGGCAAAAATGCTTTATAGATGATGATGAGTACTTGTTTCAGGAAGCCCATAATGTTTGGGTCTCTGGTGTTAGCAGCTGTTGATGCTTATTGCCTAGCTCCGTTAATTTAGTGGTCATTACTTATTCTGAATGCCTTTTATCATTCCCAATTCTGAGTCTTTTATACTGTATCTTGTTTATAGCCTGTTCAACCTCTTAGTTTTGAGAGCTAAGGGAAGGGAAGAGTTGCTGCGGAGAAAAGGGCCATTTTCTATATTGTAATCCTATAGTGCTTTTCCTTCAGTCCTGATCTTTGGTACCTGCTCTGGCCACATTATCCATGCTACAACTTCTCAGTGGAAAAACTAACCCCAAATCCTGACCATAACAGAAAGACGTCCTTCGAAAGCAAAATTTGTTTTGCAATATTGGTGTTTGTTTAAGATAAGAGTACTGTTATCATTAAATTAAGTTGGTGTTCATATCTAAGAATTAGAAAAGAGGTTAATTTTTCAATTTCAAAAGATATGTTAACATCACTGTTATTGATGCAGTGGAATCTTTTCCTAGGCCTAAACATCTTGGGAGATGGGGCTTAATTTTAATTTTTAGTAAGATACTGCTCTCTACCTCTTAAGTTTTGTAGCGTCTGTTTTTGTTTTTTTGCATCTTTATGTATAAATACACAATCTTCTTTTTTATTTTATATATATTTTAAAGATATATCTTTATTGATTTCGGAGAGAGGAAAGGAGACGGGGAGAGAGAGAGAGATAGAAACGTCAATGATGAGAGAGTCATTGATCGGCTGCAGCCCGCAACCCGGGCGCATGCCCTGACCAGGAATCAAACCCTGATGGCCTGGATCCTAGGTCGACGCTCAGCTGCTGAGCCACGCATGGCCAGGCCACAATCATTTTATAATACAGTATTCTAAATGTAAGGAAACAGCTTTACTAGACTGTTAGCAGTTGTGTCAGTTTTGTCTTATGTTTTTATGTAGAAAGATAAAAGGAGAGTTACTTTATCAGAAATCATGTTGATTCTATGTAATAGAATATATTATTATATACAAGTCACTAGTACTAAGTTTTAAGCAAACAAATTATTTTATTAGTGGTCTTGGTAATTTTAAAAAATGATTCAGTTCATCAGTTCAACAAATATTTATGAAATATTATGTGTTAGGAACTGTGAGTGAATTGAGGATGATTAACATAATCCCTGTTTTCTAAGAAGATTGTAATATAATGGGGGTGAAGGGGTGAGTGAAGACATTTACACGAATAACTTGGAGGCAGAAACTTCTAAGGTTAGCTGTATTCCTGTTGGTGGTTTCATGACTTTGTCTTAAAAGTCCCATTTATATAAGAAATGTTTTTACAGCAGTTTAAAAATAGTCCGATTGCTTTGATATTTAGTGTTAGGAGTGCATCATTTTTGACTCACAGATTTAGTAATAAACATGCATAGTTGAATATTTAAACTGTAAGCCAGCTAAGGATTTTGAAGCTAAGCCTATGAGAAGATTAACTTAAAAATGTGTTTATAGTAGACTGTTGGAGGCTATTTAAACTGCAACTGTATTGCTTAATAACTACTTCCCTCATTTTTTTTAAAAAAAGATTTTTTATTGATTTTTAAAGAGAGAAGAAGAGAGAGAAACATTGATGTGAGAGCAAAACCAATTGGTTGCCTCTGGCACATCCCCTACTTAAGATCGAGCCCACAACCTGGGCCTACGCACTGACCGGGAATTGAACCAGTCCAACCTGCAACCTTTTGGTGCACAGGATGATGCCCAACCAACCTGAGCCAAACTGGCCAGGGCAACTCCTTCCCTCTTTATATGGCATAGTTTTAATTTTTATTGATTAACCATTTGGTATGCGTTGGGCTTAATTTAAAATAAGTGCATGGGAAACTTACAGTTTTCTTCCAATATAAAGATAACGAAGAAATGGTGGTTGTGTAGTTTGTATAAAATGTATCAAAACAATGCATGTTTTGTTGGTAGTGAAAATTATCAAAGGAGCAGTCTTGTTTACCTTCTTAAGTGTAAAATGTAGATATGTTGTAATTTATACAAAAGATGTATTCTTGTATATTTGTGGGTAAAATCAGGTTTTAAATATCAAATTTCAAACATACTAGGAAAACTTGTTTTAAAGGGGTCTGAATTAAAACCTTATCTTTTAAATGTATAACCTGATTTAAGTTTTGTAAAGATCCAGGTATTCAGAACTTTTATTTTGGTTAGAGGAAGCTACTTGTGTAGCATGATCTAGTCTTAGGTTAAGAAGCAGGTTGGAAATTCAGAAACTGTTCTAAATATACCTGTCTACATCTGTCTAAATATATCTTGGCCATTGACCTACATATTCTTTTCTTAGAAATGAGGATTACATATTCCAGGTTAACTATGAGCAATAATTAATAAAAATAATTAAAATGTTCCAAAAACCTAAATAGAACTGTTTAGATAATTGTCAGTATTGTTAGACCACCTCTGTGTATCTTTTTAAATAACAACTTAAAAAAAATTCCTACAAATATGCAATAAAACATTCATCAATTTTTTTTTTAAAATCACTAGTGACCGAAGCATTCTTTTAGTGGGTTTTAAACTGAAATTGCCGGTATCTTTTTACTTTTTAAAATATCTCTTGAAACTTTTTGAAAACTTTGAGGTGTCGGATAATTAAGTCATTGTTGAGTATTTATGCTGTGTCTAAAATTGACTAGCAACACCAGTAGTGCCACTTGGAGGCACTAGCTTTCCGAAGCAAAGGCCAAGGTAATGCAAATTGTTCTTATTTTGCCTTTCCTTGAAGCCTACAAGTACAGTTATTAACTGCAGTGGTTTTTCTGTATGCTATGACCCTAGTTCCTATGGAAATGTTTATGCAGAAGATGACTATAGTATGAGTGCTCGTGCATGTGTGCACACACACACAGCTTCACGTGCATTTTTTAAAAAGCAAAAATGAGATTTAATAGGTTCATTTAACTGAAAGTCCAGTGTGCAACTAGCTTCTGGCCTACTTGGATCTAGGAACTCATTTGATATCTGGGCATGATTTTTCTCTCTTTGTGTACTCTCTACTGTTTTTTGTTTTTTTAATCCTCACCCAAGGATATGTTTTTATTGATTTTTAGAGAGAGAGGAAGGGAGAGAGAAAAAAACATTGATAAACATCGATCGGTTGTCTCTCTTATGTGCCCTGACCAGGGATCAAACCCACAACCTAGGTATGTGCCCTGAACAGGAATCGAATCCGCAACGCGCGCGCGCGCGTGCGCGTGCGCGTGCGTGTGCGTGTGTACAGGATGATGCTCCAATTAGCTGAGCAACCCAGCCAGGGCTCTACTGCTATTTATTTATTTGGGAGGGGGGCCTTCATTTTCAGCTAGGCTTTCCTCTCATGAGGGCAAAATTGGCTCCCAGCAGCTCCAAGCTAACAAGTTTCCTCAGCATTAAAATACGTTAATAGTAGCCCTAGCCGGTTTGGCTCAGTAGTTAGAGCGTTGGCCCGCAGACTGAAGGGTCTTGGGCTCAATTTCCAGTCAAGGGCACGTACCTTGGTTGCAGGTTTGATCCCTGGCCCTGTTTGGGGTGCATGCGGGAGGCAACCAGTAGATGTATCTGTCTCTCTCACATCGATGTTTCTCTCTCTCTGTCTCTCCCCTTCTTCCACTCTCTAAAAAAAAAATCAATGGGTAAAAATATCCTCAGGTGAGGATTAACAACAACAACAATACATACACACACACACACACACACACACACATTGTTTTTAAGAGTAGTTTTAGGTTTGCAGAAAAATTGAGCAGAAAGTGCAGACAGTTTCTATATACCGCACCTCAGTTTTCCCCATTCACACCTTGCATTAGTTTACATATATTACAGTTGATGAGCTAATATTGCTATATTATTAAAGTCCAAGTTTAAATCAGAATTCACTTTTTGCATTGAAAAATAGATTCTGTGTTGAATAACACCGAATAACTGTTCTGTGGGTTTTGACAAATGTCTTATTACCTATTCATCATTACAGTATCTAACAGAATAGTTTCACTGCCTTACTTGACACCATCTTTTCTCATGCCCCATATTTACTCTATGATCTCTCAAACTCGTCCACATTTCTCTGTTGCCACTACCATTAATCCAGAGCTACCATTAATCCAGAGCTACCATACTTTTTTTGCCTTGCCTTCAAATTGTTCTACTGACAATTTACTCTTGTCTTTTTTCCTATCCAGTCTCCACTATGCAGCCAGAGTCTCCTTGAAGTACAAATCAGCGTAAATCTATGTTTCCCTCCTTTATTTATTTATTTCAGAGAGGAAGGGAGAGGGGGAGAGAGAGAGATAGAAACATCAATGATGAGAGAGTCATCATTGATCGGCTGCCTCCTGCACACCCCCTACTGGGGATCGAGCCTGCAACCTGTGCATGTGCCCTGACCGGGAATCGAACCCTGATCGCCTGGATCCTAGGTCGATGCTCAGCTGCTGAGCCACACCCAGCTGGGCTCCCTCCTTTATTTAAAACAGTAGGTTCATATTTACTCCTCGGGGAAGACTTCCTAGATCTTCTAGGCTGTATTACATTCCTCTTTTTTTCTCCTTTAATGGTGCCAACATACCTTCTCTCTACCAGACTTAACCACAGTAATACATTTTATGTTTATTTGTGTGATTATTCAATTGTGTGATTATTTGATTGTCTCTTCTTAAACTATAAGTTCTGTTTGAAAGGTACTGTATATTTCCCATTGCCTAGCAAAGTCACTGACACTAGGTACTCAGTAAATATGTATTGAATGTATAAATGAATCCAGATGACTTTGATTATAGGGAAGTGGCTTATAAAGATTAATAAATACTATTTCTTGATATTTGACTTTGTGCTTGTTATGCACTGGGTGCTTTAAATGTGTTACTCACTTCATCCTACCAAGGACTTAAGTTTACAAATGGAAACCAAGGCTTAGCAAACATTAATAATTTGTCAGTGGACACACAGCAGCACTTCAAGTTCCCTTCTTTTCTAGCCTTAGGACTGGTGTTTTTGTTTGTTTGTTTTTAAAATTGATTTTAGAGAGGAAGGAGAGTGAGAGAAACACCAATCAGTTGCCTCCCATACACACCCTGACCAGGGATCAAACCCACAACTTGGGTATGTGCCGTGACCAGGAATCAAACCTACAACCTTGTGGTGCGCAGGATGACGCTCAACCAGCTGAGCCACCCGGCCAGGAAAGGACTGGTGTTTTTATGAACTTTTATTTGTTTTCATTTTTAAAAGATGTTGGATCACCATATTTCACGGCTACCACCATGTTAGTGCTACTACCATATTGTATTAGTGCTGAGAGTGACATCGGTTTTGTTTCTGTAGGCTTATTTTCTTTGTCAAAATAGACCTCTCATCTAAATATAATCATCTTTAAGTGATCTCAGATAAAACTTTGAAATCTCTTCCTGGGTTTTGAGTTTAGTACCTATGACCTTGCTTGTTTCTTTTGATTTTTCTCATGTCTCTGGTTATGGAGCATGGCTTTGAGATTCTGTAATAGCCCATTTTACTCTTGTTTTTATTTACTGAAATCGTTCTTACCTTTACAGTCCCAGTTAGATTACTGTTTTCTTCATGTACACACCTTTTTGTAGTTCTGATCTTGTGAATGTCTAGAGGTCTCTCCTAGAGTACTTACCCAGTTCTATCCTACTTGTACTCATCCAATTCATTTGTGTGAGCTGTTTGCTATCTTTACCCTGAAACACTTAAAACAGTAGGTTTTCAACAGATACTTGTCTTTGATTGTATTCGAGTGTATCGTGATTTATTTATTTTTGTAATCCCAAACCTAGTGTGTTGCCTGACACACTAGGTACTAGTTAATAGATACTTGATACCTATTAGCTGAATTAAATATGTTCTGTATTAGTCTTTCTTTTTAGTATTTTAAAGAGTTTAGCCAGAGGTACAAGATCAGGTTTTGATTTTTAAACAGAAACAGTTCTGGTTGCAGTTGTAGTGATCAGGAGTGGATGTGGGAAGACCCCTAATGTTATTATAATAGTCCAGGTAGTAGGTTATGGTAGCTTGGACTAGGCAGTAGAGAAATGCAAAGACTTGAAGAATATTTGGGTGGCCAAATTGATAGGACTTGATGATGGAATAGGATTTGGGGCATGCTTTTGGATTTGGTAATGATACCAGATTTATTGCACATTAATTGATTGCTAGGGCACAAACAGATTTGGCTTTTTTTTTTTCCTTCCTTTTTTCGTCTTAAATTTGCAGTATCTTTGAGAAAATCTAAATAGAATGTCAAGTAGACAGTTGATCATCTAGATTTGGAGATCTTTGGAAGAGCCTTTTGGGTTACAGATATGAATTTAGGAGATAGGGATGTGGATGATAACACTTAGAAGTAAAATAAGATGGGGCCTAGGATTAGGTCATGAAAATCTAAATTTAAAGGGATGAGAAGTATGAGTCAACAAAAGAGATATAAGTAGGTAGAGTTGGAGAGGAAGGAGGCAAAGCCCAGAATAGTGTGATGGTACAGAAGTCCATGGAAGGGTATTTTCAAAATGGATGGTTAACAGTATCAGAAATCACTGAAAGGTAAGGAGTGAGGACTAAAACAGTCTCATGGATTTGGTGATGTGAGGTAATGGTAGCCTTAGCAAAACTTTAGATGGAATAGTGGGAACAGAAATTAGATTGCATTGAGTTGAGCTGTGGAAGATAAGAAATTAGAAAAGCTGACAGTTCTTAAAGTTTGGCAGTTGAAGTGAGAGCAAGAAAGATGTGTGCCTTTTGGTTTTCCTTTTTTAAAGGTATGACTTGGACATTTTAATACTTTTTTATTCTCTTGACAGTCTTTTGCAGAGCAGTTTTTAGTTTTAATGAAGTGTACGTATTAGTTTTTTCTTTCATGGATCGTGCTTTTGGTGTTATATATTAAAACAGCCCTGGCCAGGTAGCTTAGTTGGTTAGAGTGTCCCAATATACACCAAAGTTTCAGGCTCGAACCCCAGCCAGGGCACATGCAAGAGTCAACCAGTGAATGCATAAATAAGTGGGACAACAAATCGATGTTTCTCTTCCTCCCCCCTTCCTCTCTCTCTAAAATCAGTTAAAAAAACACAAAAACAACTCATTGCCAAACCTAAGTTCAGCTAAATTTTCTGTTTTCAACTAGGAGTTTTGTAGTTTTTCATTTTATATTTGTGTCTGTAGTCCACTTTCAGTTATTTTTTATGAAAGGTGTAAGTAAGGTCTGTGTCTAGATTAAGTTTTTTTCAAATGGATATCCAGTTGTTTCAGCACCATTTATTGAGGAGAACTTTCCTCCATTGAATTACTTTTGCTCTTTTGTCAGAGTTCAGTTGACTATATGGGTCTATTTCTGGGCTGTCTATATTCAGTTCCATTGATCTATGTATTTGTTGTTTGGCTGGTATTATACTGTCTTGATTACTGTAGCTTTATAAGTCTTGAAGTTGGGTAGTGTCAGTCCTCCAACCTTCAGTATTCTGTTGACTATTCTGAGTCTTTTGTCTTTCTGTATAAATGTAGGACCCATATGTCATTATCTACAAAATACCTTGCTGGAATTTTGATTGGGAATACATTGAATTTATGGATCAAGTTGGGAAGAATTGCCATCTCAACAATAATAAGTCATTCAACCCATGAACATAGAGTATCCCTATTTATTTATATCATCATGAAGGTTAAGAACAGGAAGGATTGATTTGGGATGATAAAGGTCAGAATAATGATTACTTTTAAAGGGCAGGTAATGACCAGAGGGTAGCACGAAGGCTTTGAGATTGAAAGATTCTGTACCTGTGTGCTCATTACATGGATATATTAATAATAATAAAAAATCCATCAAGTTATATACTTCTTTTTTAAAAGTTTATTGATTTTAGAGAGAGAGAGGAAGTGTGAGAGAAAAACGTTGATTTATTTTTCCACTTATTTATGCATTCATTGGTTGATTCTTTTTTTTTTTTAAATATATCTATTGATCTCAGAGAGAGGAAAGGAGAGGGATAGAAACATCAATTATGAGAAAGTCATTGATTGAACCCGCAACCTGAGCATGTGCCCTGACTGGGAATCGAACCCTGATCGCCTGGATCCTAGGTTGACGCTCAACCGCTGAGCCACGCCCAGCTGGGCTGGTTGATTCTTATATGTGCTCTTACTAGGGAGTCAAACCCACAGCCTTGGTGTATCAGGATGATGGCTGTAACCAACTGAGCTACCCAGCCAGGGCAAGTTGCTTACTTATCTGTAGACTTCTCTTTGCTAATATTTTAATCAAATGTTTCTTAAAAAAGAAAAAAACTTGGAGGACAGAATCAATTTTGATTTAAAGAGCAGAGAACTCAGTACCCAAGTTTGTTTTATAGTGGTCTATCAGCCACTTACTGGTACTTTTGAAAATTTGTGTGGGTATAGGTTTTTTGGGGGGCGGGGTAGGGGAGGGAAGTGGGTAAGGAATTTAAATATTGAAAATAAGCAGAATCACCTCAGAGGCTGATCTTTAGTGCAGTTTTTTTTTTTTTAAATATCTTTATTGATTTCAGAGAGAGAAAAGGAGAGGGAGAGAGAGAGAGAGAGATAGAAACATCAGTGATGAGAGAGTCATTGATCGAGCCCGCAACCCGGGCATGTGCCCTGACTGGGAATCGAACCCTCATCGCCTGGATCCCAGGTCGACACTCAACCGCTGAGCCACACTCGGCCGGGCTTTAGTGCAATTCTTGTTGGCTGTTTTTATATGTGAGATGCATACGTTGGTCACAGATGTAGACAGAAATTTTATTATCAATTTTAAATGAAATGAAGGGCTGCAGTAGACTACATCTTGGAAAATACTATGCCATAAATTCAATTAGAAACATATGTTCTCAAGGGAAGTTGATATAAGTCCTATCACTTGGTATTTGAAGCTAGATTAGATAAAAGAGAAGAAGGTGTCCTATTTGGGCTATCCTGTATTGCAAGGGAATAGACAGGATCACTTATAAGGCTTCTTTTTTTTTTAAACTTAAATTTCTGTGACTGGGAAGTGTTATAGCCTCTACTCTAGTAGGAAAAAGCATTCTTGTTTTGTTAGTAAAACATTGACCCTCTTCAAAGTTGCTTTTTTTGTCTAAATATTAGTTTAGAATATTGTTTTGTGCATGAGAGCAAAGTAGGAATTCATGAATTATCAAATACTATGGCTTGTACATGGTGGAGAATCAATGTTAGTTAACTGGTTCATATAGATCATGTTTGTATTTCTTAGAGTTCTAGGGTAGTGATATGAAATAAACAGATCCTGGAGTGCTAGCAATTAGAATGCCCCATTTTACATGACTGTAGAGCAAAATCTTGCCTAGAAGCAGTTTAATTTAATGGGCTGTGCTTGTGTCAGCTTGTGGTTTCAACGGAAAGTGCCTGTAGCAACAGTAAACTTGTAACAGAAATTGACTTCAGTTTGTATTTGTCACATCAGGAAGGACAATACAGTTTCAGTTTATTCATTCATTTTTGTGTCAGTATATTGGTGTTAAAGGATGGTTAATGATGGTTGTTGCTCAGGAGGGGTGAAATTGAAAGGTGTAAAAGGCAAGCCTTCCTTATGTTGAAATGCTTAATGATTTTATACATTGCTATGTTAAAACCCTCAGGAGGGTTTCCTGTATGGTTGGCCTTAGATAAGACCCCATTAATCATGGTCTTTTCTCACAGTTCTAAGTCTATAGGAAGTTGTTAAACATCTGAGAATATATTGCAAGAAGGAAGACTTCTGTGTGTGCTTTAATGGATATCTTTATATCTTTTTTCCTCCAAGATAATTTCTTACCTACCAGTTTATACAATAAAGCAACTGGTTTGCTTTTTTCTTTAACTTTAAAATCTATTCAAGTTTTTTCTCTGTTCACTCTTTTTCTCCCTGGATGAACTGTTATTCAAAGCTACTATCTCTATATTGGTAATGTCCAAATCTGTATTTCTGTATTTATGTTTGAAACCCGTGTTCCTATAAGCACTATTTAGTTCAAACCAAAGTTGATTTTTTTTTTCTTCTTCTTGTAGTTCATATCTTAATTGAGGTTACCTTGTATACAGTTGTATATGCCCGTAACCATCCAAGGAATGGAGTGTTCTATATATAATTTATATGGGTTGAGTTGGTTGATAATGTTCAAGTCTTCTATTAGTGCTGAATTAGCTGTCCTTTCCATTCTGTTAGTTTTTGTTTCATGTATTCTGAGCCTAAATGCATATATTTTTATATGTATGTATACATGTATAATTACTATATTTTCCTGATATATTAGCCCTTGTGTGATTATGAAGTGTTCCTCTTCGTATCTAGTAATATTGTCTGATGTTGATATAGACATTTCAGCTCTCCTATAGTTATTCTTTGCATAGTATATTTTTTCCATTATTTTTTTTCAACCTAGTATATCTTTGTAAGGTATGTCTGTTGTAGAGTTGGATCTTGTTTATCTAGTCTGACGATCTCTCCCTTTTGAGTGGAGTGTTTAGGCCACTCATGTTTATTATAATTATTAATATGGTTGGATTTTCAATTGCCAATTTGATATTTTCTAATGTCTCTCTTTTTCTCTCTTATGTCTCTCTTCCTTTTTTTAAAAAAAATATGTTTTTATTAATTTTAGAGAGAGAAAGGATGGGAGAGGGAGAGAGAGAGAAACACATCAGTGAGAGAGAAACATTGATCGGCTGCCTCCTGCACGCCCCTCCACTGGGGATCTAATCGCAATCTGGGTGTGTGCCTTGTCTGAGAATTAAATCGATGACCTCTGGTGACCTCTCAGTGCTTGGGAGGACACTCAACCATCTGAGCCACACCTGCCAGGGCAGCTAATGTCTCTTTTTTGTTGTTATTTCTCCGTGTCTCCTTTATTGCCTTTTGGAGGCAGAGGGAAGTTTAAATGTTATTTTTTTAGTTCTTTTCTTAGTGGTTGCATTAGGGATTGCGTCTGTATCTTTACTTATCCCAGTCTTCTTCAAATTAATACTTAATTCCAATAAAATATAGAAACATTCCTCCAGTATGGGAGAGCTCGACCTCCTTCCTTTTATATTATTATTTTAATATATGTAACATCTATGTACTTTATAAACCTAGCAATAGTGTCATATGTATTGCTTTGTACAAGGTAGGAGAAGAAAATATTATTTGTAGAGTCTTTTATGTTAACATACACATTTACCACTTTTTGTTGTCTGCAATTGTTTTATGAATTTGATTCACAGTATGGTGTCATTTCCTTTTATCTTAAATAATTTTTCTTTTATTATTATTTTTCCCCTTAATTTTATTTTTCTTTAAAATATTACAGATGTCCCTTTTTCTCCCCAATGACCCATTCCACCCCTTCCCGTCCCCCTCCCCAGTCCCTCTCCCCACCATTGTCCATGTCTTTGGGTTGTGCATATATGCATATAAATTGGTTACTCTCTCCCCCTCCACCCACCCGCCCTCCTCCATCCCTCTGACATTCGTCAGTCTGATATATGCTTCCATGTCATTGAATCTGTTCTGTTCATCAGTTTATTAAGTTCTTTAGATTCTACATATAAGCGAGATCATGTGCTGTTTGTCTTTCGCTCCCTGGCTTATTTCACTTAGCATGATTTTCTCCAGGTCCATCCATACTGTCCCAAAGGGTACAAGATCCTCCTTCTTTATAGCTGCGTAATATTCCATGGTGTATATGTCCCACAGCTTTTTTATCCACTCATCTACTGATGGGCACTTGGGCTGTTTCCAGATCTTAGCTATTGTAAACTGTGCTGCTATGAACATAGGGGTACATATATTTTCTGATTAGTGTTTCAGTATTCTTAGGATATATTCCTAGAAGTGGGATCACTGGCTCAAAAGGCAGCTCCATTTTTAATTTTTTGAGGAACCTCCACATTGTTTTCCATAGTGGTTGCACCAGTCTGCATTTCCACCAGCAGTGTACTAGGCTTCCCCTTTCTCCACACCCTCGCCAGCACATGTCATTTGTTGATTTGTTGATGGTAGCCATTCTGACGGGTGTGAAGTGATACCTCATTGTGGTTTTAATTTGCATCTCTCTGATGATTACTGATGTTGAGCATTTTCTCATATATCTCTTGGCCATCTGTATGTCCTCTTTGGAGAAGTGTCTATTCTCCATTTGCCCATTTCTTTTTTTTTTTTTAATTTTTAATTTTTATTTTTGTTTAAAATATAAAAATATGGGACGCTTCACAAATTTGCATGTCATCCTTGCACAGGGGCCAGCTAGTCTTCTCTGTATCGTTCTAATTTTAGCATATGTGCTGCCGAAGTGAGCACCCCATTTCTTAATTGAGTTGTTTGTCTTCCTCTTGCTGAGTAGTATGAGTTCTTTGTACACTTTGGAAATTAGCCCCTTATCAGATGTATCCGTGGCAAATATGTTTTCCCAGACCATGGGGTTCCTTTGTATTTTGAGGATGTTTTCTTTTGCTGTACAGAAGCTTTTTAGTTTGATGTAGTCCCATATGTTTATTTTTTTGTTTCTACTGGCTTTATGGAAACAGGTATCAGATGGGACTGGGTTGGAGAGGAAATGTGACAGGTAAAGAAATAGAGGTAGGGTGTTTAGACAACTCTCTTAATCAGGTTGGCTTTGAAAGAAGAGAGATACCTGGAGGGGGAGATGGGAAGTTGAGATGGTATGCAGAAGGGGGATATTTAAAAATGAATAAACAGATGAATGAATGGGTGGATGTACAGCTGAATGTGAGATGTTGATGAGTGCCAAGGAATAATCCCCAACATAAAGTTCTAGGGATATGAGAGGGGGATTATAATATATATCATATCATACATGTCATATATCATTTCCTTTAGACTGGAAGGAAGAACAGCATGGGGAAATGTTTTTAATTTTATTAATTTGTAAATTTTTTGTGAACAATAAGCCAGAGGATTAAGAACCTTTTATCCCATCTTTTATTCCATTTATAAGATGCACCTCCCATTTGAGAATTTTATCATTTTTTACTGCCATCTACTTTTGACTACTTCTACTAGAAAAAACACCCCCCTACTCCCTCCAGCCAAAAACAATATATGCAATAAATAATCTGGTTGTTTGGGAAGATTTGTCTGTATATACAACATCTTTTCCCCCTGTGTTTAGGGCACTTTATTTTTATTCCATGGCAGAAAGTTATGTCAGAGTTTGTATTTCCACTTCCTGTGACTTTTTTTTCTTGTGTTTTATGAATTATAACAAAATTCCACTGTAGGGGAAAATTCTAGTAGAATTCACTGACCACATTTGACCTAAATAGTAGTTGGTGTCATGAGCAGAAGTATAACTCTTTTTCTCCAGAAGACTTTTCAGTAGACTATTTTGTTACAGTGGATTTTTGAATAGATAATACTTGTATGTGGTACAAAATTCAAGAGGTACAGCACTACATACAGTAAGAAGTCTTTGACTCTTATTTCTTCATTCATTCTCTTTTGTTGCCAAGGCAGCTGGTGTTACCATTTTAAGTATCCTCCCAGAGAGACACTGCATCTTCAAACTTATATATAATTTTGTTCCTTATTTAAACAAGTGGTATAATGTACCTTTTTAAATTTAGCATATTAAACATTGCTCCATATTAAATATAAAGAATCTTTTCATTTTTTTGTGCCACATTGTATAGACATACCATGATAAGCTAATTATTTGTGTCCTATTTATGGTCGATGCCAGTGTTTATGATAGATTTGGACATATTTAAGTGGTTTTTAGGCAGCAGAAGTCATTATAAATCTTAAACACTTAAATTTAAGGAACTTGAAATGAAAGATAATTATTTGATTGTTGTGTCATTGAACAACATTGATATTGTTATGTTTTCTTACAAGGAAAAGCAGTTTAGAGTCATTTGTGTTACCCACACAGTTTATTTACAGAAGAGACAAGAATTTTATGGTCATTTTAATAAATTTACTTTTTTAAAAAAAAAATACAATTTTACTGATTTTCAGAGAGGAAGGGAGAGGGAGAGGTAGAATCATTGATGAAATAGAAGCATCATCACTCAGCTTCCTCCTGCATGACCCCCACTGGGGATGGAGCCTACAACCCTGGCATGTGCCCTGACTGGGAACCCAACTGTGACCTCTTGTCTTGGTTCCTGGGTTGACTCTCAACCACAAGCCACACTGGTTGGGCAAATTTACTTTTCAATCTGATGTTATATTTTGTAGTTCGGAAAAGTCCAGTGCCTTCTGCTTTCAGAAATTGAGACTTGACACTTGTGCTTTTTAGCTGATGTTAATTTCATATATTTCTCAGATATTCAGCTTTAAGAAAACTCTTTTTACCAGAATATGTAATTTAATTCTCTGCAGAAGAATTAACTCTCATTTTTATTCAGTTCGAAGATCTTGGTTTATTCCTCATACCTGTGGGTATTTCATATCTACGAATATTTTATTTCCTGTTTGTGTTGCCCGTATGCTTCATTTATGACACTGGCAGTTTGTTGGTTTAACTTTTACTACTCTGTTGGTTTTCAGAGATGTCACAGTCCTTTTGTAATGGTGTTAGGAATAACATTTATGCTTATGTTCATTTAATTTAAAAATTAGTGATGCAAATATGCTTATGAAAGGCTACCCATGGGATTGTTTTAAATTAATAAATGTTTCTAGTTGCTATGCTGTGAATGTTTTGGTTTTCATGAACATGTTAAGGAAACTTCGTCCAAATGTTTGTTTTATCAGCAACTGAGAAGAGGGCCATGAAAAACAAACAGGTATATAGAAAATTTGTGTTTGTACTAAGCAAAAAGTAGGCTTGCCATGTTAGATTAATAAAAGGATTTTTCAGATATTTTCTAGTTGCTGCCTACCATATATTTCACTATCAGGTAACCCAGAGTAAAGTGATGGAAATTTATTTATTTATTTTTAAAATATTTATTTAGTTGAGAGAGAGAGACATCAATTTGTTGTTCCACTTATTTATGCATTCATTGGTTGATTCTCGTTATGTGCCATGACTGGAAATCGAACTGGAACCGTGGTGTATTGGGGTGATGCTGTAACCAAGTGAGCTACCTTGCCAGGGCTGATGAAGATGTCTTGCATCTGACTAGCATACTTCCTAGCTTAATATCTGTGTGTGTGTGACCTATGGGACATCATGATAATTGCCTTCTTTAACATCACATATACAGGGTGAAGTATTTACTTGCTTTGCACATTCTTAGCATCTCTTAAAAACTATCAGTTAATGAAGTTTGCACTATGTAGGTCACAACTCTTGTGGCTAAAGATTATGTCCTGTTTCTCCATGATTAAGTGGAATTGTAGCACACACACTGGGATAGTGATGTTAGGTTCTAAAGTTAGCATATAAGGTGGAATATATGTGTAGGCTGTTTTCTTTTAAACCCCTTAAGTCATTCTTGGAATAGAGTACACTAGTTTCCTGGGTTCACAAAGTAGTTGATCTGTATTTAGTGGTTATTGTTTATGAAATAACATATATTTAAACACTAGACTCACATTCAGCATGATTAGAGGACTATGGAAACTAGGAATACTGAGGAAACAGCAGATTGGGCCTTTCCTCTTAATGCCTTCTAGAGCAGCTCCTATTAAGAGGAATGGCAGGCAGGTTTGATGCGTATAATTATTTTGGTTGTGCATTTGCCAAATGCACCTAGTTGAAAGTTTTGTGTGTTTTTTTAAATTGGATGCTACTCCATTGTGACTTCCCCGCTTGCCTTTCTTTGATGTTTTGAGTGTAAAAGTGATAATTTCATTTAACTTGTTTTCTAGACCAGTTTTTTAAGCATTTTTTTTTCATTTATATTAAAGTCAAAGCGTACATATTAACTATATCAGAATTTTGAGGATCTCTTTCTTAAACACATTGTTTTAAAGTTGAAAATCCTTGTTTGGTTGCTTGCTGCTCATGCAAGTTCAGGAATAGAACTTGTACCATCTTTGGTAGCTGTGTGTGCTAGTATTTTGATAATACTAAGTCCTTGAAATTTGACTGTTGATGAATATATGAAGATACATATATTTTATTTATTTATTTTTTTGTTAATCCTCACTAGAGGATATTTTTTCCATTCCTTTTCAGAGATAGTGGAAGGAGGAGAGAGAGAGAGAAACCTCAATGCTAGAGAGACACATCGACTGGTTGCCTACTGCACGGCCCCGACTCGGGCCTGGGAGCAAACCACAACCCAGGTACATACTCTTGACCGGGAATCAAAGCCGTGACCCTTCAGTGCACGGGTGACGCTCTAACCATTGAGCAACACCAGCCAGGGCTACATATATTTTAAAAGCCTGTATGATGATAACTTTTGCTACCCACTTAGAAAGGTAGGCATGTTGTGTTAATTAAATAATTTGCCATTTCTGTTTATTGATTTTGTGTGTTTTTGTCCAGGTTGCTTTCCTGTTGCATCTTTGACATAGTTTCCTAGACCCTGCTCCATGATTAACTCAGAAGTTTGAAATGAAGATGGAGGAGGCAGTGGGAAAAGTCGAAGAACTCATTGAGTCCAAAGTTCCACCGAAAACATCCAAACAAGAGACAACTAAGGAGGAAGATGGATCTGTAGAACTGGAATCTCACGTTCAGAAAGATGGTGTAGTGGATTCTACAGTTCTTTCTTCAATGCCCTGCTTGTTGATGGAACTGAGAAGGGACTCTTCTGAGTCTCAGTTAGCATCCACAGAGAGTGACAAGCCAACAGCTGGCAGAGTTTATGAGAGTGACTCTTCTAATCACTGCATGCTTTCCCCTTCCTCTAGTGGTCACCTGGCTGATTCAGATACGTTGTCTTCTGCAGAAGAGAATGAACCCTCCCAGGCAGAAACGGGTCTAGAAGGAGACCCTTCTGGAGTGTCTGGTGCCACTGTTGGGCGCAAATCTCGGCGGTCCCGATCTGAAAGTGAAACATCCACTATGGCTGCCAAGAAAAATCGGCAATCCAGTGATAAACAGAATGGCCGAGTTGCCAAGGTTAAAGGTCACCGGAGCCAAAAGCAAAAGGAGAGAATCAGGCTACTGAGGCAAAAACGGGAGGCTGCTGCGCGTAAGAAATATAACCTGTTGCAGGACAGTAGTACCAGTGATAGTGACCTGACTTGTGACTCAAGCACAAGCTCATCAGATGATGATGAAGAGGTTTCAGGGAGCAGCAAGACAATCACTGCAGAGATACCAGGTAGAGGATGTTTTTTAAACTGACTGTAGAGCATCTGATGGCATTTCTCAGCTGTCAGGCTCAGTTAAATGAGTGACACTTGAAAAAATCCAGGAGACCTGCAGCTCTGTGTAAATTTGAAGACTGCAGTGTATTAACGAGACATGGCCAATTTAAAAAACCTGCTCTGAGATTTCCAGTGCACTTTAGCACATAGCAAACAAATTTAAATGGTTAATGATAGGGACAAGATTATTTTTAAGTAATGGAATTTCTCACATCTCTTTCTCTGTAACACATTACCTGAACTTCCATCATTGCCTTTTTAGCACTGCTTAGATTTCATACTTACTGCTCAGTATTATTACTAAGTACATGATCCTCAGGAATAGGCACCTTGCTTTATTATATAGCCACTGCACTTGGGCTTTTGGTGTCTGAAATAACATGTTCTATCTTTTGTTAAAGTTTTCTAATAACTGTTCCTCCTAAAACAGTAGTTTTATGTGCTTTTCCTTATTCAGTGCATGATAAGCTAGTTATCCCTTCTTGCACATTTTTCTATTCTAAGTTGTCACTCTCATTGAAAAGAATGTTTTGTTTTGTTTTTGCAAAATTTTCCCCTTACTCCCTGAAGCTTTAAAAAGTTTGATATCTGCTCGTTCAGCTCTCACTGGTATAAGTGTCTAATTTATTACATACCTGCTTTCTCTGTATTATCACATCTGGTACTGTGCACTACAAAGACAGTCTTGAGATCTTATAGTGGGAGAAATATGAGGTCTGAATTGTTCTTAATTGGTGAATTCTCATTATTAAAGAGATTCTTATGATTAGGAACATTCTATAAACTACATAGCACTTAATAGATTATGACAGCATTGTTTATCACTACATTACATTAAAGGGGGAAGTTTTGGTTTTACGGGTGACTATGTTTTTCCCCCTTTTCTGAAAGGCATTTTGTTTCTATACATGAAGACACCATATTGCTGATATACAAAGAATATTTGAAGAAAAAATATTGGTTAATTAAACCTATAGCTAATCAAACTTATATAAACTCAGTAACAAGAATGATTGGTTTTAAAGAGCTTTATAGGTCTTCAATTTATAATAAAAATCTCATTTATATGGTATATTAAATAGAGTTTTACAGTCATTAGAAATGCTTACTATTTTAATATATGGTGAATTCCTATGGTAGTTCCTTGTGTTAAAATTAATGGGGAGGAGATTTAATTGAAGTTCATCAGTTGAATGCATGAGAGAAGCAGACTTTGAGGCTGTTCTAAGGCAGGTTCTAGGTATATTTCAGTTTTGCATTTTAATATTTTTAAGAAAGCTTTTAATACCTGTGTAATTGTTTGTTCATGCATTCTTATGTTCTGTACTAATCTGTTAATCAAGATGATGATGGATCTCTTGATCTAGTGCTTAATTTCACTCACTAAACAAATATTTATGTAACCATTCTAATACTTTGCCTTTTATGGGAAGGGAGAAGAAGATGGGTGAACAAAATTGTCTTTGAAGATAGACGTCTTGTAGAGGCAGCATGAGAAATGTCTTCATGGGCACTCTCCCTGTTTGGCTTACATAGGTTAGGTGTGCTTTGTTCATATTTTCTAGGACTCTTTGCTATATGACTGTCTTAACCAGTGTTGAAAACTAAAACATCATTGGTTTGTTTCTTGTCTATTCTGAATTGTATATTAACCAAAACCTCAAAGTAAATTATCTGGATCTATAATTTAGTTTCTGTTGTTCACTCCATTTAGTAAGTTTGTGGCTTTTGAAAATATGTAGAGTTTCTAAGGTAACCGTGGAGAATCAAATGATAGGTGAGGTGCAGGATCGCTGTATATGACTGCCTAGGCTGTGCCCTGCACAGTTTCAGGAGGTGCTGTTCACATACGACATATGAATGGTCTTCATAGAATTATGCAAAGTAGCAAAGATAGAATAGCCTAAGTTTAAATGTTAGTGGAAATATCATTTTACTTCCCCATATTGTTACCCCAGAAAAATTGTGACATTGTGCATTTTTGATATAATAATTTGTACCTCAGTTTCCTGAGTCACATGACTGTGGAGAAGTGGGATACCCTCAGCCATATAGCAAGGGAAGTTGAAAAGTTGTATAAATTGTAAAGATGGCATAAATTATGAACTGATGTGAGTGCAACAGTGTGAACATTCAGGTGAACCTTAAACTGGATGTGCCTAACAGAATCTCTTGGATGTTGAAATTTGAATCCAGCTGTTTATACAGAATGGAAACCAAGAGGAAAAGTAAAAACAGTTTCTTGCTATAATCTTTCATCAAGGTAATCTAGTAATTCAGAAAATGCTTCATTTAGAAGATTTTGTTGTGCAGCAATTTAAATGTTGAAGGGGTTATGCTAAATGTTGTCTTATGCCAAATAATTCAACAATTAATGTGTTTTCTTTTAAGAGTGAAAATAAATAATGTGCAGGCTTATATAGTGCATGATAATGCTTAATAATTGAGTTTGGTATCTGGGCCACAGGTGTTTATGAAGACTTTTTTAAGTTCACAGTTAACTAGCAGGCAGTTTATTATGCACACTAGATCATTCCTTCTTGAAGTTTTTGACAGTATACTGCTGTTTTAAGGATCTGTTTGGGGGTATCATACCAAGATAATTTTGTCAGTTCTTTCACTTGGGGGACTTGGAGATAAGCAAAAATAGAGTATTTTGTAGTGCATATTAATATAAAAATACTATGTGATGGCCTTGAGTATTCAAGGCTGTTATCAAATGTCTCATTTTTATAGATGATCTTTTTATACTATTAATCACTTGGCAGTTTTTCGAGTAGAACTTTTTTTCTTGGAGAGGGGGAGTTTCTCTGTAAAATCACTTTAAGTTGAGAGTGATCTATAAAGTATGCTCTTGCAGGAAATTTTGATTTTAGTGAATATAAATAATGGACATAAGACTTCATTCAGTTCAAGAAATTTTCTGAACAGACTATCTTTTGTGCATCATTGTTCATGACAGTGGGGAAAAGTTTTTTCAATAATTGTAGTTTTTCATAAATACTTACCCTAAAGTAAAACCATAGGGTCTTTTCACCTTGTCTTGGCTAAAGTGACCTGCTTTTGTGTAGTTTAATAGTCACCATATAAGTGCCTGCTCAGAGTGAGGTTCCAAAAATAGTATCCACCTTGGTAGGTAAGGGTCAGTTGTCTTGGTTGGTGTGCATTTTGAAAATCTAATTGGTCTATTTTGGAGCATGTCAGGGAGGCTGTTGAGGACAGCTGTCTGAGATCACCTGAATTCTCAAACTGTGGCCAGGCCAGAACAAAGGATCCCCATTGAAGCCAGAATCTCACCACCCATTATTCACCATGCACGTTTGTGCACTGAAATGCATCATGATAAGCTATCATTTTATCTCCCAGTTTTTCTGAGGTAGAGACTTATGTTTGATCAATTAACTCTTGCTTGGAAATGTAAAAATAAAATTTTTGAAGTAGTAAATCCTTTATAGAAATTTTTGAAAATAGAAAACTGAAGTAGATTAAAATCGCTTATAATCCTGCTTTTGTTAACATTGAGTATGTTGCCTTCCATAATATATAACAAAAATTATATTATGTATATGTACTTCTCTTTTCCTTTCCCTCTTAATTGCGTTTAACCAAAACACAACATTTTCTCTAAAACTTTTTTTTAAAAAACAATTTTGCTAACTAAGAGAACTTCCCTAATGATGATTCTTTGGGCTGCTTTTAGTTTTTGCTCTTATTAAAAAGGGTATGAATGCTTTAAGACTCCTGAGACATACTGCCAAACTGCTTTTTAAGAATATATTAAGTTTATTCCATCTAGGAGCTTGAATATTTGTTGCATTACATGCTTGCTATTGAGTGTTTTTTTTAAATTGCTGATTTGATGGAAGAATTGTATGTTAGTGTTAATTTGCATTTCTTTGATCACTAGTGAAATTGAAAAATTATGTTTGGCCATTTGTATTCTTTTGGTAAACAGTCTATGTTCTTTGCATGTTTTCCTCCTGCCACATTTGTTTTTCTTATGATTTGTGAGGGTTCTTAATCTATTGGAGATTGTATTGCTTGGAAAAATTTTAGTGTTGATTTAAGCAGTGGGGACTCATGTTAGAAGATAAGACCACAAACCAACAATGGGAATACCACGACCTTTTTCCTAGATTGAATATGAAGTGGCTAAAATCCCCACATCCTCACTTTAAGTCTTTTATAATCTGGTTGTATTTTAGTAGCTATTAAGGAGACTCACTAAATCCATTTGTAACAAAACACTGAGAGTAATCAGATGATAAATGCCTATTTTCAGCTTAGTGAATGCAAATAATGCAGGTAAAAATCCATGCAGTTTTCAATCTGGCTATATATTTTAGAATCACTTGGGGAGCACTTAAAACTGAGGATACCCAGACCCCACTCCAGACCAATTAAATAAGAACCTTTGGGTCTGACCCAGGTATCAGCATTTTTCTCCCAGCTTTTTGGCAATATAATTGACATATATAACATTGTATAAGTTTAAGGTATACAACATGGAATATTTGATAAATGTTTGTATTATGAAGTGATTACCATGACAACGTCATTTAACACATCTGTACTTCACATAATTATGATTTGTGTGTGTGTATTGAGAACTTTTAAGATCTGCTCTCAACAACTTTCAAATATACAATACAATAAGTATTGTTAACTATAGTCACCATGCTGTGCATTACATCCCTAGAATGTCTTCTAACTGGAAGTTCATACCCTTCGATCACCTTCATTCCCCCTCCTCCATCCACCAATCTGCTCTATTTCTATGAGTTCAGTTTTAAATTCCACATAAAAGTGAAATTAATACAGTATTTGTCTTTACTGTCTTATTTCTCTTAGCATAAAAGCATCAGCATTTTAAAATTTCCCCCAGTGATGACAGTCAGCAGCCAGGGCTGAGAACTCAATTGAGCCAGTGATATTTTAAGTCATAGCTAAACATCCGTTGTGAAACTGGTAGTGCGGCTCGGTTAAGTTCTGTTACTGCTAATGGGCATCAAATTCTGAACAGTGGAGTCTAGTTTAAAAAAATTTTATTAGTTATAAAAACCACAGCACAATTCTATATTAGTTAACAAGCATAAGCCCTTTTACTCCATTTAAGTGATAATTTTAAAAGCATGCATTATTTAAATGTGTTTTTCTCTATGCTAAAATGTCTGGATAATGTTACTTTAAATTTAGAAGCTTTGATATCTTACCGGTGGCTATCCTTTGGCAATCTATAATGTTAAAGCACCAAAGAATTATTTTCAGTGTGCTTTTTCTAACTTATTTAATAAAGTGAGTAATTATATTAACTTTGTATATGCAAAAGCATAAGCTTTGCTTTCAAGATAATTCTTTTTCTAAAAGTAGGGTATATCTTAGTATCAATAAAAGAATATATGTGTATTTAAGGTGAGAATATGGTCCCTGGTTTGGTGTTTTTTTAATAACTTTTTTTTTTTTAAGAGCAGTTTTAGGTTTACAGCAAAATTGAGCAGATGGTACAAAGATTTCACATATACTTCCTGCCCCCACCCATGCACAGCCTCCCCCACTGTCAGTGTCCCTCACCAAAGTGGTTCGTTTGTTGCAATCAGTTCACCTACATTGATACATCATTGTCACTCAGAGTCCATAGTTTACATTAGGGTTCACTCTTGTTGTACACACTATAGGTTTTGACAAATGTATAATTGATCCCTGTTTTTAAGATCTGGACTTACCTTGCTTATCAATGTTTTATTGCTGGTAGTCATTTTTATGAGGTTGCATCTTATCCAGCATAAGTATTTTCACAATATTTTCTGAATACAGCTTTTAAATACCATTTTTCATTGTTTGTTGAAAAATAAGTAAATGCCAGAATCTATAACATACCAAAGTAGCCATGTGATTTCCCTTCCTATACAGTTAAGTTTACCCAGCATTTAAAATGGGAATACATTGCTTAAAGAAAGCTTAATATTCTTTAAATTCCACTTAGTCTTTCTATAAGCTGAATATACTACCCTCTGGTGAAAGCAAGTCCTTCTTGAGGAAGTTTATGTATAAATAAGATTTTTTTTTTTTTTTTTTTTAACATGAAAAGGGATGGAGGAGTCAGAGGAAAAGGAATAAGATGAAGTTAATGGAAAGGTTGGTAACAGACTTCATGGGGTTTTTATTTGCTAGGTAGAATGGGACTAAAATTTTGTCTCATAGCTTTTTAGGCATTGAAAAGAGGTAGCATGATGCATTAAACAGTTCTCATTGTCTAAGGGAAACACTTAATACTGTGACTTGATAAATTTTCCTTTTGCATCTTCATAAAAAGCCACTGAGATAAAGTGAACCATATTTTCAGAAATATCTAGGGTTAATTACAATAGAGCATTTCATAGGATTGTTCTTTATAAGACTTCATGATACAGGTACATGGTATAAGGCCAAGATTGATTGATTCCATCAATCATTCATTCAGCAAATATTTGAGCACCTCCTATGTAGCATTGGGAATGCAATAGTGAATGTAAAGTCCCTGCCTTCATGGAACTTAATTTTTTTTGAGGAGACAAACAATAAATTAATTATATTCTATGAGGTAGGGAAATACACTATAAATAATAAAGCAGGATATAAGAGAGAAAGATTGACTAGGAATGGGGTACAAAAGTCATTTTAGATAGTGTATTCAAGTGGTCTGAGGAGGTAGCATTTTAAATAGCTCCCTGAAGAAATGAAGAGTTCAGTATGTTTTTTTGTTTGTTTGTTTTTTGAGACCCAAACCAAAGATTATCTGGCCTACTTTAAGGATAAAGCAGTATATGTAGAGGAGCATATCCTAAACTGAAATCCTATGAAACCACTGTTCTACTGGATATTAATACCTGTACAGTATGCACACATTTGGGAAGTGCTGGATCATGTGGAAACAGATTTCTTTACTATAAGACAACACAGCCATTAATGTGCTCTCCAGAGGGGGAGGATATGATTTGTAGCATATCCCAAACTTAATCACAAAATCTTTTTTTTTTTTTTTTTTTTGAGGCATACTTTGTAATACCTTGCACAGACTACGAGTTTTTAAAAATCTGACTCAGAGATATACATGGCTTGTGTATATCCTTTATGTGGTTTTCCATAAGGAATTTTTTAAACTTAAAACAAGAATATTTGATAAGACTGTCAGCTGAGAATTATTGTATACTGATTTATTATGGGTTAGCTGCCGAGGCAACTTTTAGAATTTTACAGGTAAAGCAATAAAAATATTAAAGGACACAGTGGTTCTCAACCAGGCTGTACGTTTAAAAATCACCTTGGGAGCTTAAAGCAAAACAAAACAAAACAAACCTACAATGCCTTGGAGCCTGCCTAGGTTTTGGTATTTGTTAAACCACTCCTAGTTTTTATGTGTTTAGCATAGGGTTGAAAATCACTGTTATAGATTAATAGTTAGCTGTATTATTACAGAATCCGTGTTCACAAGCAGATACATTGAAGTTATGAAAAATAGTGTTACGTTAGTTATTTTTCTTGGAATTTTGTTGGGTTAATTTAAGTGCTGCTTATTAATACTCTATTTGTATGGTTGCTCTCAGAAATGCTTATGCTATTTTCCTGAATAAGCATGTCTTAATAAAAAATACAATTTTCTGAATTAATGATGTTTTATCAAATGGCCTCAATGTCTTTAAAGCTGACTTCAGTCGTGCTGGGGGATCTGAAGGAGCGCCCAGGGAAATTCCAGGATTACTTGACAGGGGTGCTGTGTGTGATGGGAACTGCATAGGCAGTGTCCTAGAAGAGGCCATGAGCTGTTTTTCCGAGATGCAGAGGCAGACAGAGGAGAAATTCCGCGTATGGATGGAAAAGTTAACTCACCTTGACACTGACGAAGAGAACAAGTCGCTACTGGAACCCAGGGGACCGAAAATGCAGCTAGTTGGCCAAAGCATTTCCCCTAACACCCCATCAGGTGCTTACATGCAGATGCCTGGTTCCCAAGAACTGCCACAGCAGCCCTTTGATTCTTATGTGACTTGCCCGAATATTGACAGTACATTAGAATTCCCAAAGACTTGTAACAGTTTTTCAGTTAACTTTGACGAAAGTGGGAATATTTCAGAACAACCCTTGAATCTATCACAAAATTAATTGTGTTAACTATCTGCTTTTTGGATTATGTAAGAAAGAATATGCTTTTGCCCATTGTAAATTTCTTTTGATGATGTTTTAAAAGTTATAACAGTAAGCAGTTTCTCTTTAAAGAATTAGATATTCAAAACAAAGCAGAGTCTGACAAATTTTAGCTTGAGTTTATGGGTGAAATATAGAACCATATTTATATGATAATAGCAATGATCCTCATTTTATCCCTTTTCATACCAAAAATATAAATAAGATATAAAATAGTGAATCTTGGTGAATCCAAATAGGTAAGTAGTTAGTTGCTTTTAGCATTTATTTTCTGTAACGTTAACTTGCTTCTGATTCCAATGGGGGAATCACGTAATTAATTCCATTCTGGAGATTATGTATGAATGGATATACTGCATGAACGCTTTTATATCATTCTTCCATATATCACTTAATAAACTAGTTTGTTCCTAATCTTTAATAAATTATAATATTAAATTGCATTTGTATGCAGGAAGGATGAATTAATTTTTGAGCAAAGATATACCCTGTACCTACTATGTAAGGTACTGTAGGGAAAGCAGATTAGACTGGTGTTTGGTATCATGCATGAGAAAAATAGTATTTTCCATTGCTACATAAATGCATTTTTATCTTGAGCTTTAATTTAAAGTTCTATGCCTGAGGCAGTAGCCTGGCAGACATCATCCAGTGAAATTGTCTGGTACTCTGATGTAAAGGGTACCTCTAGAGGAGACAGATGACATGGTCTCTCTATTAAGGGTATGTATTGAATGGATTTTTAAGTTTATCTTTAAGTGTATTAGCTAATGTACTACCAGTTTAATTTTGTTTTTAACCCACGGACTGAAAATTAATGGCCTTCAGCATGTTCAAGGGCCCCTGGAGTATGTCAAAGGGAAAAAAATATCGCAGGATTGAAAGTCTTGCAACATATCTGTTTGTATGTGTAGCCTAGGATTGGGAAATACTGGTATTTTATCTTTTCTGTATTGGTAGGAATATTGTGAGAAACAGCTAAATTAGAATGAAATTTTTCAATAGGCATATGTAACTTTGCTAACACTAACTGATTTTTTAAAAACTGCTTTCTACTGGTTTTACTTATAATAAAATTTTATTAGCCTTCCCCTTCAGATTTATAACTCATTTCTCAATATGAAAAAGGTTAATTATTTTAATATTTAATGAAGTTGCAACTTTGGAAAAAATCTAATTTTGTGTTTTATAAGAGGAAGGATAGGTAGTATATTTGGAGTTTCATATATAAACAATCAAGACCTTTATTTTAATAATTTATCACTAACCTTACTCAGAAAAACTGTTAACCACTTTTTTCATTCAGTTCTATATCCAGATATTTGCAACTTGTAAACTAACTGCAATAACTGAGCCCATTTTTTTTCTTTTTCTAGTTTTGATCTGAAAAACAACTGATTTGGTGTTTTCTCTTTAGAACTTGGTTTATGAGAATTGGAAGTTAACTTTGGTGAAGGCTTGTTAATGTGCTCCACAGTCATTTAAGAATATATGTATGAATTGATGAAAAAGACTGGTCGTTGTGTAATGGCTGTCAGATTTCCTTGACAAATAGGGGTAAGGTTTGAAAACCAATGCAACTTGCAATAAATTTCTTAACATAATATACTAAGCCCTTGCATAACATTAGTATGAATTTTCACCATAAAATATATAGGAGTTTGTTATAATTGATAGATTTTTCTCTGAATGATAGATAGTATAGCACTTTGTAAACTACTTTAACACACATATATATGTGTGTGTATATATATATATATTTGTTTTTAAAATAGGTTTTTATTGCAGAGAGAGGAAGGGAGAGAGAGAGAGAAAAACATCAATGATGAGAGAGTCATTGATCGGCTGCCTCCTGCATGCCCCCTACCGGGGATTGAGCCTGAAACCCAGGCATGTGCCCTGACCAGGAATGGAACCTCAACCTCCTGGATCACAGGTTGATGCTCAACCACTGAGCCACGCTGGCTGGGCAGCTAATATTTTAAAAAAATTAAGTTTTTATAGCAATGGGAAGAGCATATTGGTTTTGGATGACTGACCAGATTTTAACTAATTCCATAAACTTTACTTGAGGTTGAAGATGTTTTCAGGGAAGTTTGTTCTGTGTTTAACTTTCTCCTGGGGTCACAGATTTTATTAGATTTGGAATTTTAGACAAAATATTAATTTAATTCCAGCATGTTAACATGACCACTTTTCTATGCATGTATAAACTGCTTCAAGCATTTAACAGATTTCTTTTTTGTTTTATGATTTAATAGTTGATGTATTAAGCATGTTCTGAAATGCTTTTTATTTTTAAAATTCAAAATGTGAATTCATATTTTAAGATTTAACATATAAACAAATTAGTCCTAGTATTGACTCCATATATTCTAATTTTTTTTTTAATCCTTACCCGAGGATATTTTTTCCATTGCTTTTCAGAGAGTGGAAGGGGGGATGGGAAAGAGAAACATAGATGTGAGAAACATTGATTGGATGTCTCCCACACTTGCCCCAGCTGGGAAAGGGGATTGAGCCAGCAACCAAGAGGTGCATGTCCTTGGCTGGAATCCAGTGCAAGACCCTTCAGTCCTTGTGCCAACGCTCTAACCACTGAGCCAAACTGGCCAGGGCTCGATATGTTCTAATTTTTGTTATTAGATAATTTGAATAAGAGGTCTAGAGCTTTTTTTTTGTCATTAAGAGAAAAATGAAAGATTACAATGGACAGTTACAAAGGTTATATTTTATTTTACTGAGGTAAAATTGACATACATTATATTATTTAAGGTATCCAACATGATTTAATATTTGTGTATATGGCAAATTCATCACAGTAAGTCTAGTTAACGTCTGTCACAACACAGTTACAGAATTTTTGTGTGTGATGAGAACTTTAAAGATTTACTCTTAGCAACATTCAAATATACAATACAGTATTATTAACTGTAGCTACCATGCTGTACATGATCTTCCCATGACTTATTTATATTATAACTGGAAGTTTATACCTTTTGACTCCCTTCATCCATATACCCCCTCCCCCTGACCCTCCTACTACACCCTGCCTACTGCACCCTGCCTCTGGCAACCACCAATCTATGAGTTTGGTTTTGGTTTTAATTTCCTAGATTCCACATACAGTAAAACCTCAATATAATGGGCTAATTTGGAAGACACGGTGTCCGTTAAAGCCAAAAGTTTGTTATATAATAAAGTAGGTTTTCTGAATGCATCGTTAACAAATTGACAAGTCAGTTTGTTTTTGCTTATGTAGACACATTTGTGTAGTTAAAGTTAAGTATGTATGAAAAGTTTAATTTCACAGTTTTCTATATGTATTACAGTAATTTTAAATTTATACTGTGTAGGTCTAGTAAATGAGTGCTTTCACCTCGAGTAAACATGCATAGGGCTGGGGCATGGCTTAGTGCTCTTTGGAACATCAGAAGGCACGTTAGAACTGCTGCAGAAAGTCACCACACTCGACAACCCCTCGAGATGTGGTGTGATCATGTGCTAACCATTTGCTGAACATTGTTTCTGAGCAGTGACTCTTGGATTTAAATATGTAGACTAGTTGTAGATATGTAATATTTATTTATGTTGGTGAAATTACTACAGTGTTTTTTTTCCAACAAATGGCCTATTCACTAATATTTGTTAAAGATAAGTAAATTGATAAAAAAATAACCTGTTAATTTAATTATAAGCAACTGTTGGTTAAAAGCATTTTAAAATTAAGAGGGTATTAATTTTTATATTTAAATCCAAAGCCTGTTAAATCCAGATCTGCAAAATTGAGTTTTACTGTATAAGTGAGGTCATATGGTGTTTGTCTTTGTTGTCTTAGCATAATGCCCTCAAGATTCATCCATATTGTTGCAAATGGCAAGAATTGGCTGAGTAATATTTCATTTTATATATATATATATATATATATATATATATATATGAGAAACATTACATTTTATGTATCCATTGATCGACACTTAGGTTATTTCTATTTCTTGTCTATAGTAAGTAATGCTGCAGTGAACATGTGGGTGCATATATCTTTTTCAGTTAGTGTTTTCGTTTTCTTTGTATCTATATACCCAGAAGTGGAATTGCTGGATCATATGATAGTTCTGTTTTTAATTTTTTGAGGAACCTCTATACCGTTTTCCATAGTGGCTACACCAGTTTACATTCCCACCAGCAGTACACAAGGGTTCAAACATAGGTTTTAATAATTGATATTCAAGGTAATAATAACATTTTGAATATTTGGAAGGTGTCAAACACTAATAATTTTGGGAAGCCTTTCTACATAATTTTGAATAAAGACTTTGTGGAAAGAGTTTTTATAAAAAGCAGAACACCAGAATACATTGATTTAATTCATAGACTATATGCCAAAATGTGAAAATTTATTTTAAAGTACATTTTGATATTTTGTAGTTTGGAGAGTTTAAACTTAAGAACAATATAGCAGAAACATATATATGAATTTATCTTGATTTTCTGTTTCTCACAGGACCTTGAAAATATTTTGCTGTCTTGAGGAGTATTGTTTTTAAAACCAGTGTTTTTATGAGTTTTGCTTTTCCAGATTGCACAATTAAAAAATTCCTCTTTCAAAAAGAATTTGTTTCTGTATTATGGATATTTAAATAAGCATGAAGTATTTGAAGTAGTTTTAATACTGTTTTTTTGTTTGTTTGTTTTTTATTTTACATGACTGCTATTGTGGATTTCACTGAGGCAAAGTCTGTTCCTAAGATTATAAATACTTATAAATACTCATACTAAGCAGTGGGAATTACTTTTGCATTGTGTGGTGGCATTTTTATGTAGGTGGTGGTTTAGAAGTGCCTAGTGGTCTTCCCTTAATTTCCCTTAATTTTTCTGGAATTTTAAGAAGGGTAAGGAGTGTATCCTCTGTGGACTTTTTTGTAGTCTTATGAAGGGTTAATGCTGGAAAGAAACTTCTTTCAACCTATAACATTAATCTAGACATGATTGAAATGCTGTTTATTTAAGAATAAAATCCCGTATCTGGATTATTTCATTTCTTTAATAAGTGCATATGGTATTCAGTTGCTGGTGTTTAAAAGAAGGCATTATTCTCTCACTAAAGGTAAATGTGTTTTCTGATAATCTGTCTGCAGACTACTTTCTACTTAGTTTGTACTAATTCAGTGTTCTAGGAGAATAGATACCTAATCATTTTAAGAGAATTTAACCAGCAGATTAGAATGCTCTGGTTGCTTGAGCCACTTATTAGATAATAATAACTCTCTTAATTATATTGATGCATATTTGTGTGTATTATTAAAATTGAGTGTAATAAAAGCCAAAATAAAATTTTAATTTAGAACACAACAGTGAAATTAAAATCTTAAGATTTAATATTTTGCATGAAGTGGGTTTTTTTTGTTTTTTCCCCACTTAGAATAAAGGATAGTGCCATTTTGGGACTCCAAGAGAATAGCCTGGCTTTTTGTTATCAATTCAGAGGAATGAGCCTAGTCTCAAGGGTGTGTATATGGACCTCCTTCAGAAAACTAGTAATTAATTTTGTATTTTTATTAATGTTATAGTTGACAAATTGCTGGAGACAGATAACTGTGCAGCAGCCTACATGGATTTTAATGGATTCAGGTCATTAATATAATATCCATTCATAGCTGCCTAAATGTATGTAAAAAGAAAGTTGCCTATGTATAAACTAGTTAGGGTGATTAAATTGGTAGGGGGAAAAAACCATTTTGTCTTTTTCTTTTAAAATTGTCAATGAAGGGTTTTGGACCTCTTGTTTGTTTCACTAGCAGATTAAGTAAAAGACAAGAATTTATTTTGCTACATTGCTTTTGTCATTCCCTACTGGTATGTAGATTTAACAGCAAGGGTCTCTGAATATAGGTATATCTCAGTTTACGTAAGGTTTATTACATAAATTTGTATGCTAGCCAGAATAGTAGAAATGAAATCATGTAAATCTGCTTGTTAATGAAAGAAATGCTATCAGAATCCTTTTGTTGAGTAAGCAAAGTGTCCAAAATTGATATTACTGATAATTTTCATTTTTAATTAAATTTGCCTAATGGTACAGTTACATGAAAGTTATAGGAAAGGTGGTATAGAGGCTTTGTGCTATCCTCATTTGTGTAGAATAACAAATTATAGGCAAGTTATCTTACAGATCTTTTAAGTAATTGTACCTGTTATATTTTGTTCAGCTTATATTGCTTTCCCTCTCTTCTGTTTGTATTATTTAAATGGTACAGTGAGGACACAATGAAAATGATTGTATAGAATGGCAGAAAACAGTATAAAAAAATTTCAGCAAATTTATTAAAATTAGTTTCTTATTAAATTTGTTACATAAAGATTGTTCTCAAAGAAAAATTCTCAAAATCCTCTCCAAAAATGGCACATATGCCCTCAATCATTGTATAGATAACAAACTTGTGTTTTAAATGTCTAGAACATTTATAGGAGTATATGAATTGTAAACAGCATAAGTAACTTTCTAATTTCTATGCGTACTTTTAATTTTTTTAATTTGTTTTTAATTCCTATGAAGTTTAGGGAAGTTAGTGGGAATTGAAACCAAATTTTAGTTTTCTAGTATTGAGTTGATATTTTCATGTTATATTAAATGAGCACAACACAGAATACAACACATCCTAAAGAATGAAGGAATAATAATCCACGAGGAAGTGTATTCTTTGGTAACAAAATCTTACTCATATTACAACTTTAAGATTTGGGAAGAATGTTTTCAGATTGCTGTGATTTTTATTTTACTGCATTTCCTTTATATCTTTTATTTAACAGTGTATTTGAAGTGTAACAGCTAACCTAGATAAATAAAAATTTAAAAAAGGAAATGTTTCTTGTTACTCTGTTGGGGACAGTGCTGTTATTTTAGTGATTCCCTGTGAGTTAATTCACATTAGATGTTCCTGAATCAAGACACCTGCTTTTTTATAATGAAATGAATGGTATTAGTTTATAGTTAGTATAATAAGAGATTTTACATGTTTTGGGGATAATTTTCAGGTTTTTGGTAACTGGTATATTGATAAAGGAAATAGAATGCCAGTGTTAACATTGAAGATCAAGATTCTTTTCCTTTATATGTCCTACAGGATACGCTATTAAAAATTGAAGAATACTTGGAAAATAAAATTTAGACTACTTTGTGGAGTAATCAAAAAGCTGGAATGGATGAATCTTTAGCAGGGTATATGAGACATTTGGATATGGCTAAAATCATATCTAATTTTTATGTTTTTTTCCTTTGTATATGTAGTGCGAATCTTTTAGTTTTGTTCTCTATAAATCTGAATCGTCAAAGCCCCAGGTCATAGAACTGTCCCTGAAATAGAAAGATAAATTAAAAGATAGTCACCTCTTCCAGTGCCCTGCTTTCTGTATTTATAGGTTTTCTTGAATATCAAGTTAAATTACCTGAGTTAACTTTTGATAACTTCTTGATTCAGTTTTCCCAAGTATGTTTTTAGTAATGAAGGGATAAATAGTTTCTCTTTCTTGTGATCAACTTTTCAACTACCATGATAATCTGAAATATTTGCTTTTACCTTTTCTTTGATTCTTCCAAAATTAACTCATCAGCATCATAGGTAACTTTTCTTTTTTTTTAAAGTAATGTTTGCAATTATATAGATTTATTTATTTTTAAAATTCATCTTGTTGGAAGTATTACAGGTGTTCCCTCATAGGTAACTTTTCTGAATGGACAGAATGACCTGTCATTTACCAGGAGGATGTAAGGACAGACATAGTCCTTCTGCCTTGGAAACTTTATATCAATTTTTAAGTAATTGAGATGAATATAATGGGGGAAAAACAGAATAGATATTGATTATTTTATTTTAAAAATAATTTAACTCCTAAACAGAATTTCAGTGCATATTGCTATATTTCATTTCTATTTAGCCATATCTTCTTGGCCTTTTTCTTTTTTCACTCAAATTGCTTTATGATGTTATTCTGAAGAAAATACACACAATGCAGTTTTTTGTGTGTTTAAAGCTGTTTTCTAGAGATGGCACTTTTCTGTATAGATTTTTCTTTTCTGGTTGATGTAATTATTCATCTTTTCTAAGAGATACTTTGCAAATAACAGCTTTCTATTGTTTCAAATTGTTCTATGTGTATATATATATATTTTTTTTTATAGTAGTGAAAAGACAACATAAGTATTCTCATTTGCAAATATAAATTTTCATCTTGGTGAATATTTTGGTGTGTGGTGAAAAAGCTGTTTTTCCTTGGATAAGTTCTCCTAAAATGCAAATTCCCTTCTGCAATTCTTGAGGTTGCCCTTTTTTCTTAATCCCTCAAGCCCTTACCTCATACAACTGTTCCTCTTCCCCTCACCTGGCCACACACAGTCCTCCTGCTTAGATTCTTTGGCTGGGTAAGTGCTAAGAACTCTTCTTTCAGGTGTAACTTTTTAAAATCTCACTATCTGGATTGAGGCTGAGTGATTTCCACCCCCTTTCCTTTCTCTTGATGTAGATAATGGCACTGGGCCTAGGCCCTTTACTGACTGGGGTGCAGAGCCTGTATTGGGATCCTTTGGCAGCAACAAGATAGCATTTTCCTCTCCCAGAGAGAGATTTGGGGAGGTTGGGAGGAGAGAAGGTGTTTTCCCTGGGCTTTATTGTATGTTACTATAGCCATAGAAATGAGAGTCAAAGGGGCATAAGACTTAGCAATAGAGAGAGGAGGAAAAGTGACATTTTCAGGTACCTCGAGGATAGTAGAGGAATTCCTGCTTCCTAGACCTAATTAAACTTCATACTGGGAGACAATAGTCGTGTTAGTGAACAGGCTCTGTAGGCAAGGATGATGCTAAATATGAAATAATCCAAAATCTCTATTTGGCTTTGAAACACTTTTATATGAATACATCCAAGCTGACATTTCACTTGAAACAGAAATAAGAATAGGAAAGCCACATTTGCAATGATCTCATTAATTCCAGCAAAGCAATTGCTTAACAAGTTGGATTAATATAAGGCACCAGCCCAGGCAGTGGTTTTTCTCAAAGCTTTCTTGCATGAATGCCTGCTATAGCAGAATTTACATGCAAAGATAAGCAAAAAGATAATGAAGTAGGGCAGGTGCTAATTATAGCAGGTGGGACAATGGACCAGTATTTGAACTATTGTGTTCTGTGTTATATCTTTAACTCTCACCATAACCCCGTGAAGAAATTAAGTCATACAGCTAGAAAGTAGCAGGCAGGACTTCAAGCTATGTGTTTACTGCCAAAAATCTGTACTTATGTGGCTCCCAGTCTCATCCTGTAAATCCCTCATTCTCTCAACAAGAACAACTGTAATCTATTCTGATTTCATCTAACTAGGATTCAAATTTCTTATCTGTAAAATGAGCAGTCAATTATGTAATTACCTTGTATAGTTTCAAAATTCTATGCTTTTGATTGTCAAATTTGAAAAAGAGGTTCATCAGGGATAAATGTAATAAAGGATATGAGGTTTTTATTTTGTTTTCTGTTTTTGTGATTCAAATTGTTTCCATGAGATTAAGAAGAGAACCAATTCGTAAAATTAAATATTTGATGACAGTACTACAGGTTTAAGGTCATAAAAGGGTAAGCCTCACTGTGTCAGAAATGTGTGATGACATAGATACATCTGCATTTTGGTATTTGAAAAGTTAGAACCTATTTATAGGCTAGGAGGTCAGCGAGAGGGTACAAACCTATTTCTAGCATAAAATGGATAAGTTGATGTTCTTAAATAAAAAAATGTAGCTGGTGGATTGCTCAACCTTTAATTTTCTTGCCTTGTAATTATAACTAGCAGCAAAATTTCAGAGTATCAGGAGGAAAAATAGGACTTGGATTAACCACAGACCAAATAGTTCTTAACTGTGTTAAATTTACCTTTATAATATGAGAGAGGCTTTTAATGATTGTAGAAAAACTAGTGAGTTTATTGTAAATTTTTGTCTTAAGATTGTAACAGAGATCAGAGTTAGCAGGTAGGAGAATGTGGAGTTCGAATAACGTGGAATGTGCTTACATTAATGACAACTTTAAATTGGAAATATTTCCCTGTTTAACTTTATTTGAAGTGATTATTTGGATGTTTCTGAAAGTCAGAATCTTAGCAGTGCTACTGTTTTAACAGCATAGAGGAATAATCAAGTGAGAGGAAGGATAGCATCTCCATGTTTATTCCGTCCTGCAACAAATCGATGAGTCATATTGGAATCATAGGTCACTTTTTCTGATAATAATGACTGAGTTTTCCTAGCTCCTCAGTGGTTTGATTTTTTTCTTCAAGAGATGCTTCTTTCAAAAGGCAGATAATATCACTACAGATTCTTACCTGTTTCCTAATTCTGTGCAGCAAGAGTCATGTTTTAAGAGAGTATTACACTTTGTCACCATAAGTTAGCTAGTCGTCATTTAGTGGTTTAAAGCCCAAACCCCGATGCTAAGTGCATCATCCATCTCTTAGTTAATCTTGATTTGCTAATGATAAGTGTAAGATGACCTTGGAACACAAGATCCTTAATTGTGGTTTTCTGTTGAAAGACAAAGTCGGAAAGACAACTATTTATTAAAGTTTGTATAGTATTGACTTGTCATCATTTGAACATCCTAGAAATGATAATCATTTGTTTTAACTGTTAAGTGTAATTAAAATAT